>NC_090928.1:1187055810-1187361474 GCF_040938575.1 Ambystoma mexicanum | reverse complement strand
CATCGAACTGGCGACTGTGGCTCCTGTCAGTCAATGACGGTGGAAGGCCCTCCGTGAGAGGAAAAGTAAGTTAGCGGTGGGGCGGGAGGCGTTGAAAGGCACTTCAAAGGCCTTGTCTAAAAAACATAAGAAATTGTACAATTCAAAAGAATCGTAATGTCATAAAAAACATTTGAAGAGATTCCGATCTCGTAGTAGGTCGAGACAATCTTCTTTGTCTTCTTCTAAAAAGCTAAAAGGAGACATAGATCTCCATCGTCATCATACGATACATCGACCGAATTGGTTCGATGTCCAACAAAATTGGATTCCCCTTCAAAATGGGAGAGTTTTAGAAGAGAAATGATGCAGGTCTTTGAGAACGCTGCCTCGACCCCCTCAAAGAAACCTTAGAATAGCCAGACCCCTGTCGCTCCACAGGACGACACAGGAAGTCGGGAACTACGGCGGTAAAACCCAGTAGTACCCATAAAACTCGAGTCGACAAATCGTTGAGAGATCCTCGATGATCGAGTGTTTCTCCGATCCTTCATAAAAAGCAGAAGTTGTCGAAGTTGAGTACAACTTTGTCGACGCCATCGGCACTGACAGCTTCGACAACGAAGCCTATATTATCCTCAACGCCCTTATCGAAGGCTTTGTCAAGTGTGTCGAAGGTTCCTTCGACCCCTTCGAAGAAAACACCTATTCCTCCGACGTAAAATCAGGAGGAAGAGGAGAAGGTTTATACCTTTACCCAAGTCAGATTTTTTTAAGTCCATGTCTTCAATTTTTGAAGAATTTGAAGAAGGCGGCCCGTGTCTCTGCCGAATGCAGAATGCGTTCAGTTTTCCGGGAGGTCGAATCCAGGAATCCAGGAGGCAAGGTAAGTTCGCTAGAACTAGAATCCAGGAGGAAGAAGAAGGGGGGTGGTTTCGAGGAGGGATAGCGGAGTAGAAAGGAGAAGAACCGCGAGCTACGGAGCACACGTCTGGTCGCTAATCGCTATAGCATTGAGACACGCGGAGCCGCGGAAGGCGTGGTCTAGAAATAGAGAAGGGTTACATCCAACGCATGGAGCGAGAAGGGAATGCGTTGGACGGCCATATTGGAGGTATTAGTTGTTTAAGTCCGTTGTGACAAGGACCATAAGGCCCAAAAGAGGCGCACCCAGCGATTCATGACAAAGTGTTCATCAACACCAAGGGGAATGACTCCCTTCTCTTGGCTTCTCTCAGGCATTCACAATGCCAAGGAAATGACTTCCCTTCCCTTTACTTCTCTTGCAGTGTTTATCAACTCCAGGGGAATGATTTCCCTTCCCCTGGTGGTTCCATTGATAATATCTCTGCAAGAATGTCGCCATACAAGAATGCCGCCATTTATTTGCAGTGATAGGGGAGGAAAGGGACGTTTTGCCCCAGATGTACAGTCCAAACTTCTCAACATGCCTTTTGACGGCACACAGCTATTTGGGAGTAAAGCTGATCAGAGTTTGGAGAAGCTGAACACTTCCAGGGCAGCAGCCAAATCGCTTGGGGAAGGCAAACTCCAAACCGCCCCACATGTGCGCCCTGGAGGGTAGGTCCTTTTGCTATTGTTCCGAATTCGGAAGAGGCAGAGGACAGCCAACTCAAAGAGGTCAAAGACGATTCCCCCATGGTGGACGGGGTAGAGGTACTAAGACCGCAACAGCAGGTGCTACTTTACCCTCATCATCTGCGTCAGTTGCCCCAAAACCTCTCTGAGGTCTTAAATCACAAGACAGCAGTAGGAGGCAGATTAACACAACTCACATAATAGCAGGCTATTACTTCAGATGCCCGGGCATTGGAGACAATTGGCCACGGTTACTGCCTGCCTTTCCTAAAAACACCTCAGAGTCATCCACCGCGGGACAATTCTTTGAAGGTTCCGGATCCGCTCCTTATGCAGGAGATTTTAACCCTGCTGGAGAAAGGTGCTATAGAACCAGTACCTGTAGCGAAGAGGAACAAGGGTTGGTACTCCCCGTATCTTCTAATTCCAAAAAAGGACGGGGGATTGAGACCCATCTTGGACTTAAGAGGCTTGAACAAGCGCCTCAAGAAGGACAAGTTCAAGATGGTAACACTTTCTCAGATCCTTCAGGCCCTCCAGCTTCAGGATTGGTTGGTATCATTGGACCTTAAGAATGCTTACTTTCATGTGCCAATCCATCACAAGCACAGAAAGTACCTGCGGTTCGCCATTGGAAACTCTCACTATCAGTTCGGGTTCTGCCACTTGGACTAACCTCTGCCCATTTTTCACCAAATTAATGGCGGTTGTGGCAGCGATTCTCAGGAGAGGGGGGCTTCACATCTACCCCTACCTAGAAGATCGGTTCATCAGAGCCAATTCCCCATAACAAGCCCTAGATCATCTAATTTCGCTTGCCACTCCCTCCACAGACTGGGCTTCTCCCTCAACTTCAAGAAGTCCCACATGATACCATCACAAAGACTCCAATTTATCAGAGCAGCCCGGGATGCATCCCTGGGAAAAGGCCTCGCCACCAGAGGTGAGGGCTCAAGACATTCTACAGATGGTGACAAAATTTCAAAATGCCCAACATCTTCCCCCTAACATTTTCTGAGGTTGCTCTGCCTCATGGCATCCTGCATTTTTCTGGTGCCAGAGGCTCGCCTGAGAATGAGATCTCTCCAATGGGCTCTCAGGACCCAGTGGTCACAGTTCTCGGGAAGGATATCAGATCTCCCTACAAATCCCAAACAGAGTCTCACTGGACCTTCAGTGGTGGGCCTGTCGGGAAAACAGCTTGAAAGGAGAACCTTTTTTGCAACCACGGCCGGAGATAACAGTAGTGTCGGACACCTCACTCACGGGGTGGGGAGCCCATACCAATGATTTGACCATCAACGGTCGTTGGTCTCCATCGGAGTCCAAACTACATATCCACATTTTAGAGCTGAGGGCAATCAGACTAGCGCAGAAGGCCTTCCTGCTATCTGTATGGGGAAAGAATGTCCTGATAAAGACGGACAACACAGTGGCCATGTACTACCTCAACAAAAGAGGAGGCGTAGGGTCACTACCACTGTACAGAGAGGCTCTGGGCAACATAAGAAGGAATCTCTTTGTCGGCAGTTCATCTAGCCGGAGAGAAGAACACGACGGCGTATGCTCTGCAGAGCACAGTTTCTCACAAGTGGGAACTAGCTCAGGAAGTCCTTCAAGAGATCTTCACCCTTTGGGGAACCCTTCAAGTGGATCTGTTCACGACCAATGCCAACTGGAAGTGCAAACTGTACTTGTCCAGGGAACTTCCCCCGAGAGGAGATCTAGGAGACACGTTTGTGGTGGACTGGGAATTTCCACTCATCTACGCGTTTCCTCCAGTCCCTGTCATTCCTCACATAATAAGGAGGTTGAGGAGGTTCAAGAAAACCATGATCCTAATTGCCCCAAATTGGGCCAGGAGAACGTGGCACTCGGACCTTCTGTACATGTCCATCTGTCCTCCGATTCATCTTCCACAAAGAGAGGATCTTCTCTCGCGAGAGGAAGGTCGGGTTCTCCATCCAGATATCAGGTCTCTCAGCCTTCATGCATGGTTTCTGAGAGGCTGAGATACAAAGATTGAGACCTCCCGGATGACCTAATGGAGGTTTTGCTTTCGGCCAGAAGGCCAGCAACCAAATCTTTATACTGCTGCCGTTGGAAAAGGTCTGCAACTGGTATAGAGATACGAATGTTGACCCTTTTTCATGCAATACACCAATGGTGTTATTTTTTCTGTTGCATTTAGCAAATCTGGGACTCCAGATTGGTATGATCCAAGGTTACCTAGAAGCGCTTTCCATTTTCAAGCGCACTGCGGAGGAAGTCTCCTACTTTAAAATACCTCTGGTAATACAATTTTGAAGGGGTTAATTAATGTTTATCCCCCAACTCCTTTTCAAGTCTCCCTATAGTCTTAAACTTTTTAATGGGTACTCCCTTTGAGCCTCTTCATTAGTTCCCATTAAGACTTGTTACCCTCAAAACAGTCTTTTTATTGGCAATTGCCCGAAGGGTGAGTGAGCTACAGGCTTTGCCCTGCAAGCCTCCTCACACTGTCTTTCACAAGGACAGAGTGGTATTAAAGGTGAAGCCTATATTCCTCCCCAAGGTGGTATCTGAATTTCACATCACTCAGAAATAACCTTGCCCTCTTTTTACCCTCCTCCATATCCGGGGAAAGAGGAAGAAAGGCTGCACAGACGCGATCGAAAGTGTGCTTTGAGTTTTTACATTAGCAGACTTGCTAAGTTGAGACAAACTGACCAATGGTTTGTGGGTTACACAGGTCATAGGTTGGGCCTAGCCATCACCAAACAAACCATCTCTAGGTGGATTATTTTAACAATTACAGAATGTTACAAATTGGCCGGTAAAGACCCGCCAGAACACATAAGGGCCCATTCAACCAGGGGTATCGCAGCTTATTCAGCTCTTCAAAGAGGAGTTCCTATAAAGGATATTTGTGCAACTGCCACATGGTCGTCTGCATACACCTTTACAAGATGCTATAGTCTGAATTTCTCCACTAGCCAAGAATCTAAATTTGGAAAAGCAGTACTGCACTCTGTGCATTCTTAATGACTTAAATTTGACTCCCTCCTCCTGATTATATTACTGCTTTGGGGGAGTATCAAAGATAAAGAATACGTGGGAGGACCCAATCCATTCGAAGAACAATTTACTTACCCATGTTAACGTTCTTTCAACTGGATGTTCCTCCCACATATTCCTTATCACCCCTCCCATCCTACCCCGCAGTAAAACGTCCCTTGTGGTTACAGTCTGTGCTTCCTCAAGGGTAGTAATCGTCTAACTCAGGACAATGCTCCGCTCTTCAAAACGGAATTGATTAACGGACGCTGTGTGCGCTACTTATACCTGTGATGACGTCGACATTGGCACAGAGGCCTGAGAAAGACATTGATTCAACAGGCATCGACGCACAGTGCCCTCTACTGGGGAAAACATTGTTCTGAGGCCGCAAGCTGGATATTAGGAAATATGAAAGATAAGGAATACGTGGGAGCAACATCCAGTCGAAAGAACGTTACCATGGGTAAGTAACTTGTTCTTCGAATGGATTGTGTCCTCCCACGTATTCCTCATCTTGTGATAACTCGTTATCGCCAGCTTCGCTGTTTGAGAATTTTTTTTCCGGTAGAGGGCGCAGTGCTCGAGGCTGTAGCGTTGATTGTCCCTCGATGGGATCCGTACAGTGTCGACGTCACTGATGGTATAAGTAACTCGAGCTGCGCCCGTTGGCTTCAGTTCCGTTTTTCCGATTGCTTCGCTCTCGTGAACGGCGCGCTTCGAGATGTTCTATCAGAAAATGTCTTCTTCATCAACCGCTTCGACTCCTAAGACTGGTTTTAAGAAGTGTATCGACTGCGGGTCGAAGATGTCTATCATCGATCCTCACCGTATCCGTCTTTGGTGTCTGGGTTCGGGTCATCGAACTGGCGACTGTGGCTCCTGTCAGTCAATGACGGTGAAGGCCCTCCGTGAGAGGAAAAGTAAGTTAGCGGTGGGGCGGGAGGCGTTGAAAGGCACTTCAAAGGCCTTGTCTAAAAAACATAAGAAATTGTACAATTCAAAAGAATCGTAATGTCATAAAAAACATTTGAAGAGATTCCGATCTCGTAGTAGGTCGAGACAATCTTCTTTGTCTTCTTCTAAAAAGCTAAAAAGGAGACATAGATCTCCATCGTCATCATACGATACATCGACCGAATTGGTTCGATGTCCAACAAAATTGGATTCCCCTTCAAAATGGGAGAGTTTTAGAAGAGAAATGATGCAGGTCTTTGAGAACGCTGCCTCGACCCCCTCAAAGAAACCTTAGAATAGCCAGACCCCTGTCGCTCCACAGGACGACACAGGGAAGTCGGGAACTACGGCGGTAAAACCCAGTAGTACCCATAAAACTCGAGTCGACAAATCGTTGAGAGATCCTCGATGATCGAGTGTTTCTCCGATCCTTCATAAAAAGCAGAAGTTGTCGAAGTTGAGTACAACTTTGTCGACGCCATCGGCACTGACAGCTTTGACAACGAAGCCTATATTATCCTCAACGCCCTTATCGAAGGCTTTGTCAAGTGTGTCGAAGGTTCCTTCGACCCCTTCGAAGAAAACACCTATTCCTCCGACGTAAAATCAGGAGGAAGAGAGAAGGTTTATACCTTTACCCAAGTCAGATTTTTTTAAGTCCATGTCTTCAATTTTTGAAGAATTTGAAGAAGGCGGCCCGTGTCTCTGCCGAATGCAGAATGCGTTCAGTTTTCCGGGAGGTCGAATCCAGGAATCCAGGAGGCAAGGTAAGTTCGCTAGAACTAGAATCCAGGAGGAAGAAGAAGGGGGGTGGTTTCGAGGAAGGGATAGCGGAGTAGAAAGGAGAATAACCGCGAGCTACGGAGCACACGTCTGGTCGCTAATCGCTATAGCATTGAGACACGCGGAGCCGCGGAAGGCGTGGTCTAGAAATAGAGAAGGGTTACATCCAACGCATGGAGCGAGAAGGGAATGCGTTGGACGGCCATATTGGAGGTATTAGTTGTTTAAGTCCGTTGTGACAAGGACCATAAGGCCCAAAAGAGGCGCACCCAGCGATTCATGACAAAGTGTTCATCAACACCAAGGGGAATGACTCCCTTCTCTTGGCTTCTCTCAGGCATTCACAATGCCAAGGAAATGACTTCCCTTCCCTTTACTTCTCTTGCAGTGTTTATCAACTCCAGGGGGAATGATTCCCTTCCCCTGGTGGTTCCATTTGATAATATCTCTGCAAGAATGTCGCCATACAAGAATGCCGCCATTTATTTGCAGTGATAGGGGAGGAAAGGGACGTTTTGCCCCAGATGTACAGTCCAAACTTCTCAACATGCCCTTTGACGGCAAACAGCTATTTGGGAGTAAAGCTGATCAGAGTTTGGAGAAGCTGAACACTTCCAGGGCAGCAGCCAAATCGCTTGGGGAAGGCAAACTCCAAACCGCCCCACATGTGCGCCCTGGAGGGGTAGGTCCTTTTGCTATTGTTCCGAATTCGGAAGAGGCAGAGGACAGCCAACTCAAAGAGGTCAAAGACGATTCCCCCATGGTGGACGGGGTAGAGGTACTAAGACCGCAACAGCAGGTGCTACTTTACCCTCATCATCTGCGTCAGTTGCCCCAAAACCTCTCTGAGGTCTTAAATCACAAGACAGCAGTAGGAGGCAGATTAACACAACTCACATAATAGCAGGCTATTACTTCAGATGCCCGGGCATTGGAGACAATTGGCCACGGTTACTGCCTGCCTTTCCTAAAAACACCTCAGAGTCATCCACCGCGGGACAATTCTTTGAAGGTTCCGGATCCGCTCCTTATGCAGGAGATTTTAACCCTGCTGGAGAAAGGTGCTATAGAACCAGTACCTGTAGCGAAGAGGAACAAGGGTTGGTACTCCCCGTATCTTCTAATTCCAAAAAAGGACGGGGGATTGAGACCCATCTTGGACTTAAGAGGCTTGAACAAGCGCCTCAAGAAGGACAAGTTCAAGATGGTAACACTTTCTCAGATCCTTCAGGCCCTCCAGCTTCAGGATTGGTTGGTATCATTGGACCTTAAGAATGCTTACTTTCATGTGCCAATCCATCACAAGCACAGAAAGTACCTGCGGTTCGCCATTGGAAACTCTCACTATCAGTTTCGGGTTCTGCCACTTGGACTAACCTCTGCCCATTTTTCACCAAATTAATGGCGGTTGTGGCAGCGATTCTCAGGAGAGGGGGGCTTCACATCTACCCCTACCTAGAAGATCGGTTCATCAGAGCCAATTCCCCATAACAAGCCCTAGATCATCTAATTTTCGCTTGCCACTCCCTCCACAGACTGGGCTTCTCCCTCAACTTCAAGAAGTCCCACATGATACCATCACAAAGACTCCAATTTATCAGAGCAGCCCGGGATGCATCCCTGGGAAAAGCCTCGCCACCAGAGGTGAGGGCTCAAGACATTCTACAGATGGTGACAAAATTTCAAAATGCCCAACATCTTCCCCCTAACATTTTCTGAGGTTGCTCTGCCTCATGGCATCCTGCATTTTTCTGGTGCCAGAGGCTCGCCTGAGAATGAGATCTCTCCAATGGGCTCTCAGGACCCAGTGGTCACAGTTCTCGGGAAGGATATCAGATCTCCTACAAATCCCAAACAGAGTCTCACTGGACCTTCAGTGGTGGGCCTGTCGGGAAAACAGCTTGAAAGGAGAACCTTTTTTGCAACCACGGCCGGAGATAACAGTAGTGTCGGACACCTCACTCACGGGGTGGGGAGCCCATACCAATGATTTGACCATCAACGGTCGTTGGTCTCCATCGGAGTCCAAACTACATATCCACATTTTAGAGCTGAGGGCAATCAGACTAGCGCAGAAGGCCTTCCTGCTATCTGTATGGGGAAAGAATGTCCTGATAAAGACGGACAACACAGTGGCCATGTACTACCTCAACAAAAGAGGAGGCGTAGGGTCACTACCACTGTACAGAGAGGCTCTGGGCAACATAAGAAGGAATCTCTTTGTCGGCAGTTCATCTAGCCGGAGAGAAGAACACGACGGCGTATGCTCTGCAGAGCACAGTTTCTCACAAGTGGGAACTAGCTCAGGAAGTCCTTCAAGAGATCTTCACCCTTTGGGGAACCCTTCAAGTGGATCTGTTCACGACCAATGCCAACTGGAAGTGCAAACTGTACTTGTCCAGGGAACTTCCCCCGAGAGGAGATCTAGGAGACACGTTTGTGGTGGACTGGGAATTTCCACTCATCTACGCGTTTCCTCCAGTCCCTGTCATTCCTCACATAATAAGGAGGTTGAGGAGGTTCAAGAAAACCATGATCCTAATTGCCCCAAATTGGGCCAGGAGAACGTGGCACTCGGACCTTCTGTACATGTCCATCTGTCCTCCGATTCATCTTCCACAAAGAGAGGATCTTCTCTCGCGAGAGGAAGGTCGGGTTCTCCATCCAGATATCAGGTCTCTCAGCCTTCATGCATGGTTTCTGAGAGGCTGAGATACAAAGATTGAGACCTCCTGGATGACCTAATGGAGGTTTTGCTTTCGGCCAGAAGGCCAGCAACCAAATCTTTATACTGCTGCCGTTGGAAAAGGTTCTGCAACTGGTATAGAGATACGAATGTTGACCCTTTTTCATGCAATACACCAATGGTGTTATTTTTTCTGTTGCATTTAGCAAATCTGGGACTCCAGATTGGTATGATCCAAGGTTACCTAGAAGCGCTTTCCATTTTCAAGCGCACTGCGGAGGAAGTCTCCTACTTTAAAATACCTCTGGTAATACAATTTTGAAGGGGTTAATTAATGTTTATCCCCCAACTCCTTTTCAAGTCTCCCTATAGTCTTAAACTTTTTAATGGGTACTCCCTTTGAGCCTCTTCATTAGTTCCCATTAAGACTTGTTACCCTCAAAACAGTCTTTTTATTGGCAATTGCCCGAAGGGTGAGTGAGCTACAGGCTTTGCCCTGCAAGCCTCCTCACACTGTCTTTCACAAGGACAGAGTGGTATTAAAGGTGAAGCCTATATTCCTCCCCAAGGTGGTATCTGAATTTCACATCACTCAGAAATAACCTTGCCCTCTTTTTACCCTCCTCCATATCCGGGGAAAGAGGAAGAAAGGCTGCACAGACGCGATCGAAAGCGTGCTTTGAGTTTTTACATTAGCAGACTTGCTAAGTTGAGACAAACTGACCAATGGTTTGTGGGTTACACAGGTCATAGGTTGGGCCTAGCCATCACCAAACAAACCATCTCTAGGTGGATTATTTTAACAATTACAGAATGTTACAAATTGGCCGGTAAAGACCCGCCAGAACACATAAGGGCCCATTCAACCAGGGGTATCGCAGCTTATTCAGCTCTTCAAAGAGGAGTTCCTATAAAGGATATTTGTGCAACTGCCACATGGTCGTCTGCATACACCTTTACAAGATGCTATAGTCTGAATTTCTCCACTAGCCAAGAATCTAAATTTGGAAAAGCAGTACTGCACTCTGTGCATTCTTAATGACTTAAATTTGACTCCCTCCTCCTGATTATATTACTGCTTTGGGGGAGTATCAAAGATAAAGAATACGTGGGAGGACCCAATCCATTCGAAGAACAATTTACTTACCCATGTTAACGTTCTTTCAACTGGATGTTCCTCCCACATATTCCTTATCACCCCTCCCATCCTACCCCGCAGTAAAACGTCCCTTGTGGTTACAGTCTGTGCTTCCTCAAGGGTAGTAATCGTCTAACTCAGGACAATGCTCCGCTCTTCAAAACGGAATTGATTAACAGACGCTGTGTGCGCTACTTATACCTGTGATGACGTCGACATTGGCACAGAGGCCTGAGAAAGACATTGATTCAACAGGCATCGACGCACAGTGCCCTCTACTGGGGAAAACATTGTTCTGAGGCCGCAAGCTGGATATTAGGAAATATGAAAGATAAGGAATACGTGGGAGCAACATCCAGTCGAAAGAACGTTACCATGGGTAAGTAACTTGTTCTTCGAATGGATTGTGTCCTCCCACGTATTCCTCATCTTGTGATAACTCGTTATCGCCAGCTTCGCTGTTTGAGAATTTTTTTTCCGGTAGAGGGCGCAGTGCTCGAGGCTGTAGCGTTGATTGTCCCTCGATGGGATCCGTACAGTGTCGACGTCACTGATGGTATAAGTAACTCGAGCTGCGCCCGTTGGCTTCAGTTCCGTTTTTCCGATTGCTTCGCTCTCGTGAACGGCGCGCTTCGAGATGTTCTATCAGAAAATGTCTTCTTCATCAACCGCTTCGACTCCTAAGACTGGTTTTAAGAAGTGTATCGACTGCGGGTCGAAGATGTCTATCATCGATCCTCACCGTATCCGTCTTTGGTGTCTGGGTTCGGGTCATCGAACTGGCGACTGTGGCTCCTGTCAGTCAATGACGGTGAAGGCCCTCCGTGAGAGGAAAAGTAAGTTAGCGGTGGGGCGGGAGGCGTTGAAAGGCACTTCAAAGGCCTTGTCTAAAAAACATAAGAAATTGTACAATTCAAAAGAATCGTAATGTCATAAAAAACATTTGAAGAGATTCCGATCTCGTAGTAGGTCGAGACAATCTTCTTTGTCTTCTTCTAAAAAGCTAAAAAGGAGACATAGATCTCCATCGTCATCATACGATACATCGACCGAATTGGTTCGATGTCCAACAAAATTGGATTCCCCTTCAAAATGGGAGAGTTTTAGAAGAGAAATGATGCAGGTCTTTGAGAACGCTGCCTCGACCCCCTCAAAGAAACCTTAGAATAGCCAGACCCCTGTCGCTCCACAGGACGACACAGGGAAGTCGGGAACTACGGCGGTAAAACCCAGTAGTACCCATAAAACTCGAGTCGACAAATCGTTGAGAGATCCTCGATGATCGAGTGTTTCTCCGATCCTTCATAAAAAGCAGAAGTTGTCGAAGTTGAGTACAACTTTGTCGACGCCATCGGCACTGACAGCTTCGACAACGAAGCCTATATTATCCTCAACGCCCTTATCGAAGGCTTTGTCAAGTGTGTCGAAGGTTCCTTCGACCCCTTCGAAGAAAACACCTATTCCTCCGACGTAAAATCAGGAGGAAGAGAGAAGGTTTATACCTTTACCCAAGTCAGATTTTTTTAAGTCCATGTCTTCAATTTTTGAAGAATTTGAAGAAGGCGGCCCGTGTCTCTGCCGAATGCAGAATGCGTTCAGTTTTCCGGGAGGTCGAATCCAGGAATCCAGGAGGCAAGGTAAGTTCGCTAGAACTAGAATCCAGGAGGAAGAAGAAGGGGGGTGGTTTCGAGGAAGGGATAGCGGAGTAGAAAGGAGAAGAACCGCGAGCTACGGAGCACACGTCTGGTCGCTAATCGCTATAGCATTGAGACACGCGGAGCCGCGGAAGGCGTGGTCTAGAAATAGAGAAGGGTTACATCCAACGCATGGAGCGAGAAGGGAATGCGTTGGACGGCCATATTGGAGGTATTAGTTGTTTAAGTCCGTTGTGACAAGGACCATAAGGCCCAAAAGAGGCGCACCCAGCGATTCATGACAAAGTGTTCATCAACACCAAGGGGAATGACTCCCTTCTCTTGGCTTCTCTCAGGCATTCACAATGCCAAGGAAATGACTTCCCTTCCCTTTACTTCTCTTGCAGTGTTTATCAACTCCAGGGGGAATGATTCCCTTCCCCTGGTGGTTCCATTTGATAATATCTCTGCAAGAATGTCGCCATACAAGAATGCCGCCATTTATTTGCAGTGATAGGGGAGGAAAGGGACGTTTTGCCCCAGATGTACAGTCCAAACTTCTCAACATGCCTTTTGACGGCACACAGCTATTTGGGAGTAAAGCTGATCAGAGTTTGGAGAAGCTGAACACTTCCAGGGCAGCAGCCAAATCGCTTGGGGAAGGCAAACTCCAAACCGCCCCACATGTGCGCCCTGGAGGGGTAGGTCCTTTTGCTATTGTTCCGAATTCGGAAGAGGCAGAGGACAGCCAACTCAAAGAGGTCAAAGACGATTCCCCCATGGTGGACGGGGTAGAGGTACTAAGACCGCAACAGCAGGTGCTACTTTACCCTCATCATCTGCGTCAGTTGCCCCAAAACCTCTCTGAGGTCTTAAATCACAAGACAGCAGTAGGAGGCAGATTAACACAACTCACATAATAGCAGGCTATTACTTCAGATGCCCGGGCATTGGAGACAATTGGCCACGGTTACTGCCTGCCTTTCCTAAAAACACCTCAGAGTCATCCACCGCGGGACAATTCTTTGAAGGTTCCGGATCCGCTCCTTATGCAGGAGATTTTAACCCTGCTGGAGAAAGGTGCTATAGAACCAGTACCTGTAGCGAAGAGGAACAAGGGTTGGTACTCCCCGTATCTTCTAATTCCAAAAAAGGACGGGGGATTGAGACCCATCTTGGACTTAAGAGGCTTGAACAAGCGCCTCAAGAAGGACAAGTTCAAGATGGTAACACTTTCTCAGATCCTTCAGGCCCTCCAGCTTCAGGATTGGTTGGTATCATTGGACCTTAAGAATGCTTACTTTCATGTGCCAATCCATCACAAGCACAGAAAGTACCTGCGGTTCGCCATTGGAAACTCTCACTATCAGTTTCGGGTTCTGCCACTTGGACTAACCTCTGCCCATTTTTCACCAAATTAATGGCGGTTGTGGCAGCGATTCTCAGGAGAGGGGGGCTTCACATCTACCCCTACCTAGAAGATCGGTTCATCAGAGCCAATTCCCCATAACAAGCCCTAGATCAT
This sequence comes from Ambystoma mexicanum, assembly GCF_040938575.1. NCBI lineage: Eukaryota > Metazoa > Chordata > Amphibia > Caudata > Ambystomatidae > Ambystoma > Ambystoma mexicanum. Next base: position 1,187,348,137 of record NC_090928.1, on the reverse strand, counting down.
CTAATTTTCGCTTGCCACTCCCTCCACAGACTGGGCTTCTCCCTCAACTTCAAGAAGTCCCACATGATACCATCACAAAGACTCCAATTTATCAGAGCAGCCCGGGATGCATCCCTGGGAAAAGCCTCGCCACCAGAGGTGAGGGCTCAAGACATTCTACAGATGGTGACAAAATTTCAAAATGCCCAACATCTTCCCCCTAACATTTTCTGAGGTTGCTCTGCCTCATGGCATCCTGCATTTTTCTGGTGCCAGAGGCTCGCCTGAGAATGAGATCTCTCCAATGGGCTCTCAGGACCCAGTGGTCACAGTTCTCGGGAAGGATATCAGATCTCCTACAAATCCCAAACAGAGTCTCACTGGACCTTCAGTGGTGGGCCTGTCGGGAAAACAGCTTGAAAGGAGAACCTTTTTTGCAACCACGGCCGGAGATAACAGTAGTGTCGGACACCTCACTCACGGGGTGGGGAGCCCATACCAATGATTTGACCATCAACGGTCGTTGGTCTCCATCGGAGTCCAAACTACATATCCACATTTTAGAGCTGAGGGCAATCAGACTAGCGCAGAAGGCCTTCCTGCTATCTGTATGGGGAAAGAATGTCCTGATAAAGACGGACAACACAGTGGCCATGTACTACCTCAACAAAAGAGGAGGCGTAGGGTCACTACCACTGTACAGAGAGGCTCTGGGCAACATAAGAAGGAATCTCTTTGTCGGCAGTTCATCTAGCCGGAGAGAAGAACACGACGGCGTATGCTCTGCAGAGCACAGTTTCTCACAAGTGGGAACTAGCTCAGGAAGTCCTTCAAGAGATCTTCACCCTTTGGGGAACCCTTCAAGTGGATCTGTTCACGACCAATGCCAACTGGAAGTGCAAACTGTACTTGTCCAGGGAACTTCCCCCGAGAGGAGATCTAGGAGACACGTTTGTGGTGGACTGGGAATTTCCACTCATCTACGCGTTTCCTCCAGTCCCTGTCATTCCTCACATAATAAGGAGGTTGAGGAGGTTCAAGAAAACCATGATCCTAATTGCCCCAAATTGGGCCAGGAGAACGTGGCACTCGGACCTTCTGTACATGTCCATCTGTCCTCCGATTCATCTTCCACAAAGAGAGGATCTTCTCTCGCGAGAGGAAGGTCGGGTTCTCCATCCAGATATCAGGTCTCTCAGCCTTCATGCATGGTTTCTGAGAGGCTGAGATACAAAGATTGAGACCTCCCAGATGACCTAATGGAGGTTTTGCTTTCGGCCAGAAGGCCAGCAACCAAATCTTTATACTGCTGCCGTTGGAAAAGGTTCTGCAACTGGTATAGAGATACGAATGTTGACCCTTTTTCATGCAATACACCAATGGTGTTATTTTTTCTGTTGCATTTAGCAAATCTGGGACTCCAGATTGGTATGATCCAAGGTTACCTAGAAGCGCTTTCCATTTTCAAGCGCACTGCGGAGGAAGTCTCCTACTTTAAAATACCTCTGGTAATACAATTTTGAAGGGGTTAATTAATGTTTATCCCCCAACTCCTTTTCAAGTCTCCCTATAGTCTTAAACTTTTTAATGGGTACTCCCTTTGAGCCTCTTCATTAGTTCCCATTAAGACTTGTTACCCTCAAAACAGTCTTTTTATTGGCAATTGCCCGAAGGGTGAGTGAGCTACAGGCTTTGCCCTGCAAGCCTCCTCACACTGTCTTTCACAAGGACAGAGTGGTATTAAAGGTGAAGCCTATATTCCTCCCCAAGGTGGTATCTGAATTTCACATCACTCAGAAATAACCTTGCCCTCTTTTTACCCTCCTCCATATCCGGGGAAAGAGGAAGAAAGGCTGCACAGACGCGATCGAAAGCGTGCTTTGAGTTTTTACATTAGCAGACTTGCTAAGTTGAGACAAACTGACCAATGGTTTGTGGGTTACACAGGTCATAGGTTGGGCCTAGCCATCACCAAACAAACCATCTCTAGGTGGATTATTTTAACAATTACAGAATGTTACAAATTGGCCGGTAAAGACCCGCCAGAACACATAAGGGCCCATTCAACCAGGGGTATCGCAGCTTATTCAGCTCTTCAAAGAGGAGTTCCTATAAAGGATATTTGTGCAACTGCCACATGGTCGTCTGCATACACCTTTACAAGATGCTATAGTCTGAATTTCTCCACTAGCCAAGAATCTAAATTTGGAAAAGCAGTACTGCACTCTGTGCATTCTTAATGACTTAAATTTGACTCCCTCCTCCTGATTATATTACTGCTTTGGGGGAGTATCAAAGATAAAGAATACGTGGGAGGACCCAATCCATTCGAAGAACAATTTACTTACCCATGTTAACGTTCTTTCAACTGGATGTTCCTCCCACATATTCCTTATCACCCCTCCCATCCTACCCCGCAGTAAAACGTCCCTTGTGGTTACAGTCTGTGCTTCCTCAAGGGTAGTAATCGTCTAACTCAGGACAATGCTCCGCTCTTCAAAACGGAATTGATTAACGGACGCTGTGTGCGCTACTTATACCTGTGATGACGTCGACATTGGCACAGAGGCCTGAGAAAGACATTGATTCAACAGGCATCGACGCACAGTGCCCTCTACTGGGGAAAACATTGTTCTGAGGCCGCAAGCTGGATATTAGGAAATATGAAAGATAAGGAATACGTGGGAGCAACATCCAGTCGAAAGAACGTTACCATGGGTAAGTAACTTGTTCTTCGAATGGATTGTGTCCTCCCACGTATTCCTCATCTTGTGATAACTCGTTATCGCCAGCTTCGCTGTTTGAGAATTTTTTTTCCGGTAGAGGGCGCAGTGCTCGAGGCTGTAGCGTTGATTGTCCCTCGATGGGATCCGTACAGTGTCGACGTCACTGATGGTATAAGTAACTCGAGCTGCGCCCGTTGGCTTCAGTTCCGTTTTTCCGATTGCTTCGCTCTCGTGAACGGCGCGCTTCGAGATGTTCTATCAGAAAATGTCTTCTTCATCAACCGCTTCGACTCCTAAGACTGGTTTTAAGAAGTGTATCGACTGCGGGTCGAAGATGTCTATCATCGATCCTCACCGTATCCGTCTTTGGTGTCTGGGTTCGGGTCATCGAACTGGCGACTGTGGCTCCTGTCAGTCAATGACGGTGAAGGCCCTCCGTGAGAGGAAAAGTAAGTTAGCGGTGGGGCGGGAGGCGTTGAAAGGCACTTCAAAGGCCTTGTCTAAAAAACATAAGAAATTGTACAATTCAAAAGAATCGTAATGTCATAAAAAACATTTGAAGAGATTCCGATCTCGTAGTAGGTCGAGACAATCTTCTTTGTCTTCTTCTAAAAAGCTAAAAAGGAGACATAGATCTCCATCGTCATCATACGATACATCGACCGAATTGGTTCGATGTCCAACAAAATTGGATTCCCCTTCAAAATGGGAGAGTTTTAGAAGAGAAATGATGCAGGTCTTTGAGAACGCTGCCTCGACCCCCTCAAAGAAACCTTAGAATAGCCAGACCCCTGTCGCTCCACAGGACGACACAGGGAAGTCGGGAACTACGGCGGTAAAACCCAGTAGTACCCATAAAACTCGAGTCGACAAATCGTTGAGAGATCCTCGATGATCGAGTGTTTCTCCGATCCTTCATAAAAAGCAGAAGTTGTCGAAGTTGAGTACAACTTTGTCGACGCCATCGGCACTGACAGCTTTGACAACGAAGCCTATATTATCCTCAACGCCCTTATCGAAGGCTTTGTCAAGTGTGTCGAAGGTTCCTTCGACCCCTTCGAAGAAAACACCTATTCCTCCGACGTAAAATCAGGAGGAAGAGAGAAGGTTTATACCTTTACCCAAGTCAGATTTTTTTAAGTCCATGTCTTCAATTTTTGAAGAATTTGAAGAAGGCGGCCCGTGTCTCTGCCGAATGCAGAATGCGTTCAGTTTTCCGGGAGGTCGAATCCAGGAATCCAGGAGGCAAGGTAAGTTCGCTAGAACTAGAATCCAGGAGGAAGAAGAAGGGGGGTGGTTTCGAGGAAGGGATAGCGGAGTAGAAAGGAGAATAACCGCGAGCTACGGAGCACACGTCTGGTCGCTAATCGCTATAGCATTGAGACACGCGGAGCCGCGGAAGGCGTGGTCTAGAAATAGAGAAGGGTTACATCCAACGCATGGAGCGAGAAGGGAATGCGTTGGACGGCCATATTGGAGGTATTAGTTGTTTAAGTCCGTTGTGACAAGGACCATAAGGCCCAAAAGAGGCGCACCCAGCGATTCATGACAAAGTGTTCATCAACACCAAGGGGAATGACTCCCTTCTCTTGGCTTCTCTCAGGCATTCACAATGCCAAGGAAATGACTTCCCTTCCCTTTACTTCTCTTGCAGTGTTTATCAACTCCAGGGGGAATGATTCCCTTCCCCTGGTGGTTCCATTTGATAATATCTCTGCAAGAATGTCGCCATACAAGAATGCCGCCATTTATTTGCAGTGATAGGGGAGGAAAGGGACGTTTTGCCCCAGATGTACAGTCCAAACTTCTCAACATGCCCTTTGACGGCACACAGCTATTTGGGAGTAAAGCTGATCAGAGTTTGGAGAAGCTGAACACTTCCAGGGCAGCAGCCAAATCGCTTGGGGAAGGCAAACTCCAAACCGCCCCACATGTGCGCCCTGGAGGGGTAGGTCCTTTTGCTATTGTTCCGAATTCGGAAGAGGCAGAGGACAGCCAACTCAAAGAGGTCAAAGACGATTCCCCCATGGTGGACGGGGTAGAGGTACTAAGACCGCAACAGCAGGTGCTACTTTACCCTCATCATCTGCGTCAGTTGCCCCAAAACCTCTCTGAGGTCTTAAATCACAAGACAGCAGTAGGAGGCAGATTAACACAACTCACATAATAGCAGGCTATTACTTCAGATGCCCGGGCATTGGAGACAATTGGCCACGGTTACTGCCTGCCTTTCCTAAAAACACCTCAGAGTCATCCACCGCGGGACAATTCTTTGAAGGTTCCGGATCCGCTCCTTATGCAGGAGATTTTAACCCTGCTGGAGAAAGGTGCTATAGAACCAGTACCTGTAGCGAAGAGGAACAAGGGTTGGTACTCCCCGTATCTTCTAATTCCAAAAAAGGACGGGGGATTGAGACCCATCTTGGACTTAAGAGGCTTGAACAAGCGCCTCAAGAAGGACAAGTTCAAGATGGTAACACTTTCTCAGATCCTTCAGGCCCTCCAGCTTCAGGATTGGTTGGTATCATTGGACCTTAAGAATGCTTACTTTCATGTGCCAATCCATCACAAGCACAGAAAGTACCTGCGGTTCGCCATTGGAAACTCTCACTATCAGTTTCGGGTTCTGCCACTTGGACTAACCTCTGCCCATTTTTCACCAAATTAATGGCGGTTGTGGCAGCGATTCTCAGGAGAGGGGGGCTTCACATCTACCCCTACCTAGAAGATCGGTTCATCAGAGCCAATTCCCCATAACAAGCCCTAGATCATCTAATTTTCGCTTGCCACTCCCTCCACAGACTGGGCTTCTCCCTCAACTTCAAGAAGTCCCACATGATACCATCACAAAGACTCCAATTTATCAGAGCAGCCCGGGATGCATCCCTGGGAAAAGCCTCGCCACCAGAGGTGAGGGCTCAAGACATTCTACAGATGGTGACAAAATTTCAAAATGCCCAACATCTTCCCCCTAACATTTTCTGAGGTTGCTCTGCCTCATGGCATCCTGCATTTTTCTGGTGCCAGAGGCTCGCCTGAGAATGAGATCTCTCCAATGGGCTCTCAGGACCCAGTGGTCACAGTTCTCGGGAAGGATATCAGATCTCCTACAAATCCCAAACAGAGTCTCACTGGACCTTCAGTGGTGGGCCTGTCGGGAAAACAGCTTGAAAGGAGAACCTTTTTTGCAACCACGGCCGGAGATAACAGTAGTGTCGGACACCTCACTCACGGGGTGGGGAGCCCATACCAATGATTTGACCATCAACGGTCGTTGGTCTCCATCGGAGTCCAAACTACATATCCACATTTTAGAGCTGAGGGCAATCAGACTAGCGCAGAAGGCCTTCCTGCTATCTGTATGGGGAAAGAATGTCCTGATAAAGACGGACAACACAGTGGCCATGTACTACCTCAACAAAAGAGGAGGCGTAGGGTCACTACCACTGTACAGAGAGGCTCTGGGCAACATAAGAAGGAATCTCTTTGTCGGCAGTTCATCTAGCCGGAGAGAAGAACACGACGGCGTATGCTCTGCAGAGCACAGTTTCTCACAAGTGGGAACTAGCTCAGGAAGTCCTTCAAGAGATCTTCACCCTTTGGGGAACCCTTCAAGTGGATCTGTTCACGACCAATGCCAACTGGAAGTGCAAACTGTACTTGTCCAGGGAACTTCCCCCGAGAGGAGATCTAGGAGACACGTTTGTGGTGGACTGGGAATTTCCACTCATCTACGCGTTTCCTCCAGTCCCTGTCATTCCTCACATAATAAGGAGGTTGAGGAGGTTCAAGAAAACCATGATCCTAATTGCCCCAAATTGGGCCAGGAGAACGTGGCACTCGGACCTTCTGTACATGTCCATCTGTCCTCCGATTCATCTTCCACAAAGAGAGGATCTTCTCTCGCGAGAGGAAGGTCGGGTTCTCCATCCAGATATCAGGTCTCTCAGCCTTCATGCATGGTTTCTGAGAGGCTGAGATACAAAGATTGAGACCTCCCGGATGACCTAATGGAGGTTTTGCTTTCGGCCAGAAGGCCAGCAACCAAATCTTTATACTGCTGCCGTTGGAAAAGGTTCTGCAACTGGTATAGAGATACGAATGTTGACCCTTTTTCATGCAATACACCAATGGTGTTATTTTTTCTGTTGCATTTAGCAAATCTGGGACTCCAGATTGGTATGATCCAAGGTTACCTAGAAGCGCTTTCCATTTTCAAGCGCACTGCGGAGGAAGTCTCCTACTTTAAAATACCTCTGGTAATACAATTTTGAAGGGGTTAATTAATGTTTATCCCCCAACTCCTTTTCAAGTCTCCCTATAGTCTTAAACTTTTTAATGGGTACTCCCTTTGAGCCTCTTCATTAGTTCCCATTAAGACTTGTTACCCTCAAAACAGTCTTTTTATTGGCAATTGCCCGAAGGGTGAGTGAGCTACAGGCTTTGCCCTGCAAGCCTCCTCACACTGTCTTTCACAAGGACAGAGTGGTATTAAAGGTGAAGCCTATATTCCTCCCCAAGGTGGTATCTGAATTTCACATCACTCAGAAATAACCTTGCCCTCTTTTTACCCTCCTCCATATCCGGGGAAAGAGGAAGAAAGGCTGCACAGACGCGATCGAAAGCGTGCTTTGAGTTTTTACATTAGCAGACTTGCTAAGTTGAGACAAACTGACCAATGGTTTGTGGGTTACACAGGTCATAGGTTGGGCCTAGCCATCACCAAACAAACCATCTCTAGGTGGATTATTTTAACAATTACAGAATGTTACAAATTGGCCGGTAAAGACCCGCCAGAACACATAAGGGCCCATTCAACCAGGGGTATCGCAGCTTCGTCAGCTCTTCAAAGAGGAGTTCCTATAAAGGATATTTGTGCAACTGCCACATGGTCGTCTGCATACACCTTTACAAGATGCTATAGTCTGAATTTCTCCACTAGCCAAGAATCTAAATTTGGAAAAGCAGTACTGCACTCTGTGCATTCTTAATGACTTAAATTTGACTCCCTCCTCCTGATTATATTACTGCTTTGGGGGAGTATGAAAGATAAAGAATACGTGGGAGGACCCAATCCATTCGAAGAACAATTTACTTACCCATGTTAACGTTCTTTCAACTGGATGTTCCTCCCACATATTCCTTATCACCCCTCCCATCCTACCCCGCAGTAAAACGTCCCTTGTGGTTACAGTCTGTGCTTCCTCAAGGGTAGTAATCGTCTAACTCAGGACAATGCTCCGCTCTTCAAAACGGAATTGATTAACGGACGCTGTGTGCGCTACTTATACCTGTGATGACGTCGACATTGGCACAGAGGCCTGAGAAAGACATTGATTCAACAGGCATCGACGCACAGTGCCCTCTACTGGGGAAAACATTGTTCTGAGGCCGCAAGCTGGATATTAGGAAATATGAAAGATAAGGAATACGTGGGAGCAACATCCAGTCGAAAGAACGTTACCATGGGTAAGTAACTTGTTCTTCGAATGGATTGTGTCCTCCCACGTATTCCTCATCTTGTGATAACTCGTTATCGCCAGCTTCGCTGTTTGAGAATTTTTTTTCCGGTAGAGGGCGCAGTGCTCGAGGCTGTAGCGTTGATTGTCCCTCGATGGGATCCGTACAGTGTCGACGTCACTGATGGTATAAGTAACTCGAGCTGCGCCCGTTGGCTTCAGTTCCATTTTTCCGATTGCTTCGCTCTCGTGAACGGCGCGCTTCCAGATGTTCTATCAGAAAATGTCTTCTTCATCAACCGCTTCGACTCCTAAGACTGGTTTTAAGAAGTGTATCGACTGCGGGTCGAAGATGTCTATCATCGATCCTCACCGTATCCGTCTTTGGTGTCTGGGTTCGGGTCATCGAACTGGCGACTGTGGCTCCTGTCAGTCAATGACGGTGAAGGCCCTCCGTGAGAGGAAAAGTAAGTTAGCGGTGGGGCGGGAGGCGTTGAAAGGCACTTCAAAGGCCTTGTCTAAAAAACATAAGAAATTGTACAATTCAAAAGAATCGTAATGTCATAAAAAACATTTGAAGAGATTCCGATCTCGTAGTAGGTCGAGACAATCTTCTTTGTCTTCTTCTAAAAAGCTAAAAAGGAGACATAGATCTCCATCGTCATCATACGATACATCGACCGAATTGGTTCGATGTCCAACAAAATTGGATTCCCCTTCAAAATGGGAGAGTTTTAGAAGAGAAATGATGCAGGTCTTTGAGAACGCTGCCTCGACCCCCTCAAAGAAACCTTAGAATAGCCAGACCCCTGTCGCTCCACAGGACGACACAGGGAAGTCGGGAACTACGGCGGTAAAACCCAGTAGTACCCATAAAACTCGAGTCGACAAATCGTTGAGAGATCCTCGATGATCGAGTGTTTCTCCGATCCTTCATAAAAAGCAGAAGTTGTCGAAGTTGAGTACAACTTTGTCGACGCCATCGGCACTGACAGCTTCGACAACGAAGCCTATATTATCCTCAACGCCCTTATCGAAGGCTTTGTCAAGTGTGTCGAAGGTTCCTTCGACCCCTTCGAAGAAAACACCTATTCCTCCGACGTAAAATCAGGAGGAAGAGAGAAGGTTTATACCTTTACCCAAGTCAGATTTTTTTAAGTCCATGTCTTCAATTTTTAAAGAATCTGGCTCAGATAATGAAGATCTCACTCCTTTTGGAGTAAAATATGGCACTAGACAAGTTAACTAAAATGAGACACCTATATGAAACTCTGCATTCTGCTAGTGGTGTTGACACATCACCTGAATTGGAGTTTGCTGCACCTGATCCTGCAGAACATGCAGACTCAGGGTACAGGAATTTGATGAGTAGGGTGATAGAATATATGGGTTGGGGAAGAGCCTCCCTACTTTTGATCAAGATGATATGACGGACATTATAGTTCGGGGACCCCAGAAAGATCCAGTTCTCCCTTTCCATAGGGCGCTCCAAAGGACAGTTGAAAGGAACTGGGAAAAAACTGATAGCATTGCTGCAGTAGACAGCAATCTTCCAAAGAAGTACAGAACTTCTACTTCTGATCCAGAATACCTAATAGACATCCTACTCCAGAAAGTCTGGTTATTCAGGCTGCTACTGCTTCCAGTCAGACAGCATACCCAACCATACCTCCGGAGAGGGAGGATAAGAAGGTTGATGCTTGGGCTCGTAAAGGTTTTACTTCAGGTAGCATGGCCTTGAAATCAACCAATGTCACCTGTACCCTGGCCAGGTTCACACATACCCTGTGGGAATGCATTTTGGAGGTGGCTGTACATATTACAGAAGGCGAGGAAAGGGAAGGCTTCCTGAATATAGTCAACGACGGGAAGGAGGCATTGGAGGAATGTCTCCAGTCTGGGCTGGATACTGCTGACAGTATTAGCAGATCCATGGCATCAAGCACAGTGCTACGCAGATTTGCGTGGTTGATAAAGTCGGTGTTTGCACCAGATGTGCAGACCAGACTTCTCAACATGCCCTTTGATGGCTTGAGGCTGTTTGGTAGTAAGGCTGATGAGAGCCTAGAAAAACTACAGACTTCAAAAGCGGCAGCTAAATCCCTTAGTTCCTCCATGCGACAGCCTCAGAAACCCTATTCGGTCTCATTTTCCTGGAGGGGTCGCCCTTTTCTATACTGCTCTTCTGTTGGTAGAGGAAGAGGACAGGCTTTTCAAAGGGACAAAAGGAATGTCACTCTTGGTGGACGAGGAAAGACTACAAAGCCATCATCAGGAAAGGCATCTATGCCCTCAGCCGCTCCTGCAGCCGCCTCCAAATCACTCTGAGGTCTTCTCATACAAAACACCAGTGGGAGGCAGAATCTCTCAGCATCTGAAAGAATGGCGGGGCATTACTTCAGATGCTTGGGCATTGGAAACAGTAGCTCCAGGTTACTGCCTTCCCTTCCTAAAAAGACCTCACGATCATCCACAGGGAGCCAGCTCTACCAAAATTACAGACCCGCTCCTTTTGCAGGAAATTTTAACCCTGCTAGAGAAAGGTGCAATAGAACATGTATCTGTAGCGGAGAGGAACAAGGGTTGGTACTCCACTTATTTTCTCATCCCAAAGAAGGACGGAGGACTGAGACCCATTTTTGACTTAAGAAAATTGAACAAGTTCCTCAGGAAGGACAAGTTCAAGATGGTAACCCTTTCTCAGATCCTTCAGGCTCTCCAACTCCAAGACTGGTTGGTATCATTGGACCTTCAGGATGCTTATTTTCATGTGCCAATCATTCCCAACACAGAAAGTACCTGAGGTTCGCAGTTGGCAGTTCTCACTATCAGTTTCGAGTTCTGCCTTTCGGGCTGACCTGCGCTCTGAGGGTTTTCACCAAGCTAATGGCGATAGTGGCAGCGAGTCTTAGGAGAAGGGGGATTCTCGTCTACCCCTATCTGGACGACTGGCTGATCAGAGCACATTCTCCAGAACAAGCTCGGGAACATCTACCGTTCACCTGCCACTTCCTCCACAACCTGGGCTTCTTCCTCAATTTCAAGAAGTCCCACATGATACCATCCCAACAACTCCAGTTTATCGGAGCAGTCTTGGAAACTTCCTCGGGCAAAGCCTCGCCGCCCGAGGTAAGAGCTCTCCACATCCAGCAGATGGTAACAAAATTCCAGAAAGCCCAGCATCTGCTGGCCTTCGATTTTCTGAGCTTGCTCGGCCTCATGGCATCCTGCATCTTTCTGGTGCCAGAGGCCAGACTAAGAATGAGATCCCTCCAATGGGCCCTCAGAACTCAGTGGTCCCAATTCTCATGGAAAATGTCAGATCTTCTGCAAGTCCCGAGCGCAGTGGCTCAGGATCTGCATTGGTGTGCTTGCAACGACAACATCCTCAAAGGAGAATCTTTTTAGCAACCATGGCCGGAGATAACAGTAGTGACGGACGCCTCACTCACGGGGTGGGGAGCTCATACCAACGATCTGACAATCAGCGGACGTTGGTCTCCATCGGAGTCCAAACTACACATCAACCTATTGGAGCTGAGGGCAATCAGACCAGCGCTGAAGGCCTTCCTGCCCTCCGTACAGGGAAAGAATGTCCTGATAATGACAGACAACACAGTGGCCATGTACTACCTCAACAAAAGAGGAGGCGTAGGATCACTACCTCTGTGCAGAGAGGCGATGCAGCTCTGGTTCTGGGCAATACAAGAAGGAATCTCTCTATCGGCAGTTCAGCTAGCCGGAGAGCAGAACACAGCGGCAGACGCTCTGAGCAGGCAGAGCACAGTCTCCCATGAGTGGGAGTTAGCTCAGGAAGTCCTTCTGGAGATCTTTGCCCTTTGGGAAACCCCTCAAGTAGATCTGTTCGCAACCACGGTAAACTGGAAGTGCGATCAGTATTGCTCAAGGGAATTCTCAAGAGGAGCTCTAGGAGACGCATTCGTAGTGGATTGGGTTTTTCCCCTGCTGTATGCATTTCCTCCAGTCCCCGTGATTCCTCAAGTAATCAGGAGGATAAGAAAGTTCAGAAAAACCATGATCTTAATTGCCCCAGACTTGGCCAGGAGGACATGGTACCCGAACCTTCTGGACATGTCCATCTGCCCTCCAGTACGTCTTCCACAAAGATAGGATCTTCTTTCGCAAGAGGAAGGTCGTGTTCTCCATCCAGAGGTCAAGACACTCAACCTTCACGCATGGTTTCTGAGAGGTTGAGATACAAGGATTGGGATCTTCCGGGTGACGTAATGGAGATTTTGCTTTCGGCCAGGAGGCCAGCAACAAAATCCTTGTACCGGTGTTGTTGGAACAAGTTCAGTAACTGGTGCAAAGATAGGGATGTGGACCCTTTTCAATGTAGCACGCCAATGGTGCTTTCTTTCCTATTACATCTAGCCAATCTGGGGCTCCAGATCGGGACAATCAAAGGATATCTTGCTGCGCATTTTTAAGCGCTCCTCGGAAGAGGTTTCTTACTTTAAAATACCATTAATAATTGTAACGCTCACCTTGTATCCACGGGGACGTCACTCAGCCTGTTCGGACCTCTTACGACCTCAAACCCTTCCATGGAGTCTACTCGACTGGAGACTGGGCCTTGTTTTCTTAGAAAGTGTGCTCTCCGTCCTGCTTTCAGCGCAGGGGCGCGTTGATTGATGCAGGCTCATTGCTGCCTAGTTACTTCACTGGCAAGAGTCCGACAGGTACGTATAATGAGTGTTTTGAACAGTTCTCTAACTTCGTTCCTTTCCTTCCTTAGATGATGGTCGTCGTCCAGGGATGGCAACGTGCTGCTGAGATGAGTAGCGCGATGCGCGATGCGACCCTTTCGTATTTGTATTGAAATTAGTTATTTTTCTGTGTCTTTTAGGTGCTGCAACGTTTTCAGCGTGGATGCCGGTTATGAAGAAGAAATGCGGTGAGTAAGCGCGGTATGCAGCGCCTCTAGATGTTTCCACGCTAACCTGGAGTGTCTTTTCCCTCTTGCAGATGGATGAGAAGTTCCGGAGACAGAGTTCCCCTAAAGTGGCTAAATTCAGGTAAGCGTTTGAAGCCTTTTTGCTGTTCTTTTCCCTTTTCCTTAGGAAGCCGCGTGCCGGGATGGGATTACACCGCCGAAGATGCCCGCAGAACAGAAGGAGCGATGAATGATGGGCAGAAGCACCGCAAGGTAAGACTGTTCCTAACGGTGTTCTTGTTCTTGCAGGAGCTGAGCGCAGAAGAAAGATGCGGGCCTACTGGAGACCGATCCGAACACGGTGAGTGTCACGCTGCAGGTGCAGAAAACACAAAGCATGTTTCTCAGCCTGGTCGTGGCTTAAATAGTCTCTGGGTATCCCAGGTGTCTCTGGGCTGAACCACACCCAAAAGACTAGACTGCACATGCAGTTCTGGGAACCGAAATATGTGGGGGCATCCATCTTGTCACCATCAATACACTACAAGTCCAATCCCCAATGTTATCCTATGGGAGTGAGTGAGTCTGGTGCCACAAGCGCCAAGTCTGACTCCAAGTGGGTCTTTGGAGGGATGGAGAGGCCCTTGAGGGCCATGTAGGTGATCGTGGCCTGGCTCCAGCCTGACATCTTGGAGGGCTGGGGACATGAGGGGCAGGAATCATGACAATAGGAAAGGATTTGCAAATGTATATCCACCAATACCATTTCATGTTCTAACTTGGGATTTAAACTTAGTTCTTAAATTCCTAACATGTATACCATTTCGGCCTCTGCACTCCTGTCATTGAGGCTTTTAACACAAAAAACTGTCCTTCTGGTGGCATTAACATCCGCCTGCAGGGTTAGTGAACTACAGGCTCACTCATGTAAACCTCCATATACCATATTTTACAAGGACAAGGTAGTTCTGAAGGTTAAACCATCTTTCTTATCGAAAGTAGTTTCCGACTTCCATTTGTCACAGAAAATTGTTTTACCAACATTCTATCCTCCTCCTCATTTGGGAAAAGAAGAGGAGAGATTACATAGACTGGACCCCAAGAGGGCCCTCAGCATTTACATTTCAAGAATGACAAAATTACGTCAAGATGACCAACTCTTTGTAGGTTACACAGGTCGCAAATTGGGGTTAGCGGTGACAAAACAAACTATATCCCGCTGGATCATTCTAGTTATATTGGAATGCTACAGATTAGCAGGAAAAGACCCACCGGATGGGCTACGTGCTCACTCCACTAGGGGAATGGCTACTTCTGCGGCTTTGAAGAGGGGATTCCGTGCAAAAGATATTTGCACAGCTGCAACATGGGCATCAATGCATACTTTTATCAAGCATTACTGCTTAGATATCTCCTCCTCCAATGAGGGGCTATTTGCCAGAGTGGTACTTCACTCTGTCCATGAAAACAAGAACTAGCACTCCCACCTCCAAATTGATCACTGCTATGGGAGTCTATCACAAGATGAGGAATACGTGGGAGGACACAATCCATTCGAAGAACAAGTTACTTACCAACTGTAACGTTCTTTCGCCTGGATGTTCCTCCCACTTATTCCTCATCGACCCTCCCAGCCTACCCCATAGTACAGTTTATGTTCTCTTACAATTTCCTCTCACGATGGGCCTCTCAGTCACAGCACACGCCTGGATGTTCCACAAGTATTTCCTCGAAAAAACAGAACTGAAGCCCACGGGTGCAGCTCGAGCTACTTATACCATCAGTGACATTGACACGGTACGGAGCCCCTCGAGGGACAATCAACGCCACGGCCTCGAGCACAGCGCCCTCTACTGAAAAAACAATTCCGAAGCAGCAAAGCTGGCGTTAACGAGTTATCACAAGATGAGGAATACTTGGGAGGAACATCCAGTCGAAAGAACGTTACAGTTGGTAAGTAACTTGTTCTTCTCAATCATCTAGCTCACAGCGGTTCCCAGACTGTATTCCATTCCGCCCCTCAGAGTTATCACTACGCGTTTTGGGAATCTCATCCTTAACTTTATTAATTTGTATAGCGCTGCAAACAGGCCCACAGGCAGTAGCGTCTGGTGTACTTCCGTAATAAATAATACAACTTGTATAAATGTATGGTCCTTAATTAAATTCAGGGCCCCCCCCAAAAAAAAACTTCCTAAAACAGAAAAAACTGAATGAGAGGTGGGGGTCTCAGAAACCCTCCCCCATCCATTCCGAGTCAATGCACGCACACTTCCTGGTTGTATTTTGGCGCGGCTGCTTTGGGCACAGGGCCCTGGCCACAGGGCACCCGTGCGGGAATGCCACCAGTGAACTGTAGCCCTTGAAACCAGCCCAGACTAAAACCCATTAGCACTCCATTTTGTGTGCCCTCCAACTCCATTTTCTTTTCTCATAATGGCAGGCCAGCCATGAAACTGGAACGCAGGACTCCAGCTCTCCCCTCAAGACGCGCACAGCGAGCAAGCTACTCCCCCCACCTTCTCCCCTCTGTTATCCCTGCGACCGTCCGGTTCTCATGGGAGACTGGCCGTGCAAATGAAACAAACTTTGCACTGTATCTTCTGTCTTCCGTCTTACCTCAGTGACCCGACTACGGCCCAGCTCAAGGCATTGCTGCAGAGAGTCGTTCATCTCTTTAAACCTGACCCCACCATCCAGACCCAGGCCATAAAGAATACCACCCCCATATCCTTTGAACATGCTTGAACAACTGATAATGACCCTTGAGTATGTAGTTCACGCTTTATTATAAAAAAGCAAAAGTCCTTTTTATATTCACCCAATTAGAATGGGTTATTCATGAACTGTTTCATTGCATGCAGAGTATTGAGATAATTATAGTATATAATAGTTTTGTTGCATGAAATATGTACAAACAAAGCACTGCCATCAGGTCTCATTTGTATAAATGTGAAGAATACTAAAGTGAATATGATGTTTGATAGAACTAGATTGTAATAACAAAATGCACAAAGTAACATACCACTGCACATGCCAGCACAAAACGACCTCCTTTTTGACCTCAATGTAAATATATCCGCAGAATCGTGTAACAGCAACCTAGCATTCATGGACCACGAACAGCGTGACCGCATTGTGATAACACGTGTTAGGGCCTACATGTAAGAATTTGGCAATGGAATGGTTGATCCAGTATGGAAAATAACATCCATAGCATACACAAGTTACCGCTGTGAGTTTTATAACGATGAAGGCACTTAGCCATATAGTAATGATAACATGCCTCTAGATGGTCAAATTACAACGCAATAATTATGTGCTAAACACCTTATGTAAAAAACTTCTTGGGAGATCCCGTCCACCCATGTAACACAGGACAGCACCTTGAAGGTGTTTCGATTACTCCGCCCACCCCTCATTGTGCCATAAAAGACTAGGAGACTTTTAATGATGGTATTTAGACAGCATGCCTCTAACCTCCGCAGCAAAATTTATGACCATTGTGGTATGTGCCTTTTTGTGACCCAACCTTTCAATGTGTAATCTAGCCCTTAAATCTAATACCCTCTTTGTTGTGTACCAGATGGACATTCCAGACCACACAATCGTCTCAAGGCCTCAACCCCTTAACAGTATATCTTATTGTATACTAACACATTGCTAAACTGTCCATCAGTAGATCTAACACCAGGCTCAAGAAATGCACTGTGACCTATGCCCAATGATAACTAATGTAAATTTGAGAAATGTCTTTCCTTTGGTGTTAAGGTTTTCAGGTCATAGAATTTGCAGAACATGATTTATTTATTTGCATTTTTAAAGCGCACACACAGCCCGCAGGCATCGAGGCGCTGTTACAGGAAGAGTTTTTTTTTGTTGCGTAATAGTTTTTTTTTGTTTGTCTTAGTTGCGTATTTATAATGTGCTTAAACACCCAGAGGTTTCTAATCGCGGATCCAGGGGATCGAACCTGTGCTGCTTCGTGTCGTCTTGATTCCAAGGCGAACACGTTGGCGCTGAGCTATCCTCCCGGGATGATAGACTGTAGTACTGGATGAATGGGTATGTGTGGCCACAAGAGCAAATGTTAAGTAACAAACAATATGTCTCATCCTGAAAGCTGCCCGACACCGCATGCCGACCCGATGAGCCCAGCTGACCGATTGACCTCAAAAGCATCATCACAGCACCACGTGAATTTGCACCAATCACAGCGCACCAAGCCTATGGCACCTATATGTGCCAGTCCCTAGTGACCAATCCCAACTCATCATGTGCCCCCTAGGCCTCCCCTCTCCTGGATGACCCAAAAGCTGTATAAAATCGATTTATAACATGTTTTCGGCAGAGCGCTCTCGGTGTGAGCAGAGTAGATTTTGCTTACCCTACTTTAGATAAAAGATTTTGATTTCACACGCACTTGGTCCTGGTCTCATTCCCTTCGGGGGTGGGTCCTATTTGACTCTAATTGCGAGAGTTAAATGTATTTTTAAGGGCTTCTCACTTTAAAAACTCACAACCTTCAACTACCTGTATCAATTCTTGGTAAGTAAATCTTTGTCACTCCCCAATGTTTGTCAGTCTTCCTTTACATAATCAAAACCTACAAAAGAGGACATTTCCATTCATCTACATTTGCTCAGAGACCACAATCTGATTCTTATTACATTACATTGCATTTATAATGCACGCTATAGGCCCGCAGGCATGAAGGCGCGGACGAGTTGTACATAAAATTCATAAAGGGACATCCAGATATAGAAATATCTGAATCAGGAAGACAGAGGAGTCTAGCTGAAGAGGCTGTTATGGTTACGGTAGAAAGCTCAGCTCATGGTAGTCAAGATCATAAGAAAACAGCAACGTTTTCAGGTCTTTCTTGAAGGCTTGAAGGGAGTTATGGCTGCACATATATTCCGGCAGTTTATTCCACAAAATAGGAGCTTTTAAGAAGAAAGCTCCATTTTCGGCTTTTGGAGTTTTGCATCTAGGTTGCACTAAAAGATTTTGCTTCCCAGACCTCAATATTCTGGTGTTGATTTTATCCTTGATATAACACTGCAGATATGGAGGCATGATTTGTAGTTTGCATTTAAATGTTATAACCAGGACTCTAAATGTAATCCTCGATTCGATGGGTAACCAGTGAGGTGAGCACCTGGCGTCTGGCTGCCTAGATAGTCCAAGAAGACTATGACGGCCCAGTTCTGTACCACTTGCAGCCTATGCAATTCTTGCTGGCTAATGCCCAGCAGTAGGCTGCAGCAATTATCAATTTTAGCGCCAATTATTGCTCGAGCAATAGTTTCACCACTTTCCTGGTAGATCATAGGTCTCAAGTGCGGTAACAGTTTAACATAATAGACTGATCCGGAAACAACTGTTGTAACGTGTGCCTTCATTTTTAATGTCTGGTCTAGAGTCACTCCGTGAATTTTAGTTTTGGATAGGGGCGTTATAATATCGTCTCCCAATTTAAAGTAGCCATAAGCTTGATTGAGTTTACTCAGGGCATAAGAGCTGCCTACAATCATAAATTCTGTCTTGCTCTGGTTGAGGGCAAGGTAGTTGTCCAGCATCCACTTTTCAATTAGGGAAACAATTCTATTCACTTCTTGCTCATCCTTCTCGTGGTGCCCGTTTAGGGGATAACACATTGAGTGTCATCTGCATAGTTTGAAAACACGACCCCCACCTCTTCTAACATAAAGAAGAAGGGGGCCATGAAGAGATTATATAGACACAGCGAGGTGCTGGCGCCTTGTGGGAGGCCATATAATACAGGTAATGGTGTTGCTTCAGTTAAATCAGAGCACACTCTGCTGCTTCTATGCTCGAGAAAGGAGGTAATCCAAGATTCCACAGTATCAGAGAAATTAGTAACCTCCCTTAGTCTGGGGATGAGGATGGTATGTTCGATTAAATAGAAAGCCGCAGATTGATCTAAAGAGATGACAAGGGACAACCCACTCTTGTCTATCTGGGCTAGGAGTTTAGATTTCAGCTCCAAAAGTGAGGTCTCTGTACCATATTGTTTCCTAAAACCCGACTGATGAGAGTGGAGGATGGGATGTTGATCCAGATGCTCCGCAATCTGACTATAGGCAACCCAATCAAGTATCTTAAGTAGAAATGGCGTGTTAGATATGGGCCAATAGTTGAGTGGGTTATCCCTAGCCAGCCCAGGTTTCTTAAGAATGTGAGTAACCATTCTTAATTTTAACTCGTCAGGAATCTTTCCCTCCTTCACATAGGCATTTATGAAAATGCACACTGCTTTGAGAAGTCGTTTGGTGCATGTTTTGATGATCATAGATGAACATGCATCACCTCTGCAATGAGAGGATTTAATCCGTTCAATGATTTTAGTTAGTTGATTCTCTGATATTGGATGAAAATTGAACTGAGGGACTGCAGGATCACGAGTATCGTGTTTAGTTGATTCCATGATGGCAGAAGTAGTTAGCATCAACTTTTTTTCAAGCATTGCTGTCCGAATTGTGTGCAACTTATTGTGTAATCCATCTTGACTAAGTTGTCACCATTGTTTGTCATTTTTTGCAAGGGGGCCTGAAGGAGCCGGCGTAATCTCCTGTTCCTTCAGGATCTTGAATATTTCTCTGGTATCTGACTTAGCATTACTAATGCGATTGTTATGGAAAAAATGTTGAGCTTCTAGATTAGTATTTTTATAGTCTTTTTCTATATTCTTATAGCTAGCTAAAAGATCTGGATTAGATTCCTGTTTCCAAGCAAAAACTGATTCAATAGACGCATTTTTTTTTTATTCTAGGTTCTTCAGAGAACCAGGCCTTACTTTTATTCTCTTCTCTATTTACCTTTTTTAACTTTAACGGAGTAAGTTTCTCTGAAATGCTGACCAAGTTATTAATGAGGAGGGCAGCCATGTCCTGTAAGCACATTTCTGTTCGAAAGTTCAAAGCATGGGTTGGATATTTTCGACCGTAATGCATTTTAAATTCTGCAGCATAAGGCTAGGTTGTTTTTTCATGTTATCAATGGGAACGGCACTTTTAATAAAAAGTGCATAAAAAAGTGTTCAGACCAGGGACAGGGACTGGTGCTAACATCGCTACAGGTAGTATTAAAAATCGCTAACCAGTCAAGAGTATGACCCAATTCATGGGTGGGAGTTAGCATATGCTCTATGAATTCCAGGTTGTCTAAGGATTGTTGAAACTCCTTAGCCGACAGATCAGAGTCAACGCCTAACCAGTAATTGAAATCACCCAAAATTATGAATTGAGAAGCTGGTTTCAACTTAGGCAATAGATAGGTACTGATGGCCTCTGCTAAGTTTGATGTTATAGATGGTGGGAGGTAAATTATAATGACATTGATTGTAGACTCTGCATTCATCCCTATTTTAATATGAATGTAGTCAATGCCATCAAGCATGAATCCTGAGGTTTCCCATACAGAGATGGATGCCTTCAAAATGAAGGCTACCCCTCTTCCTCTTCCTTCAATTCTGTCTCTTCGAATCATCGTGTAGCCTGTTGGTATAGCTAAATTGAGAGACAGGGAGGAAGTGCTAGAGCCCCAAGTCTCTGTCAGTGCGCAGAGTTCGAGATTATTAGTCTCGATAAAGTTACAGATCTCTGTCACATGTTTGACTAGGGAGTGGGTATTTAGAGCGTATAACACAGCTCTGAAACTGGTTTGATGATCTGAGTATGGGATAATATGGGCAAAATTGTTTTTTCCATGTCATGAAGTGTTGCAGCGCCGGAAATGGCCGGAAAGTGTTGGGTAATTGTTTGTGTTTGATTGAAGTTTAAGCTGCTTAATGAGAGTGCACTAACATTAGGGGTGTTACTTGTTGTGGTGAGTGCTTTAATAGTCTGGTCTGACCTTTGTGCATCCAATGAAGACACTTGTTTCTGTATTGTTGGGGAGCAGTTATACAAAATGTCTAATGAATTGGAGACCGATTCAGTTTGCGTATGTGATGCACCTACCTTGTGGTCTGAACGTGAGTCAATTCTAAACTACTTACCTTCCTCCTTGAAGGCTATCAATATCAATAGTATGTACTCCACTTCCCTTCTATTCGGATTTCCAATATGCTATCCCCATTATAAAGCAAAACACCAGGATTTAACATAACTTACAAACCTTCACCTTTTCCCCAGAATCCCAGCTCTTCCCCCATTTTAAACTATCATGTTGTATCCCCCCACTGTTAAGCAAGCTTTCCAGCAAAGATATATAACCTTTCTCCCCAGTGTGTGCACTCATACTGCAGTGGACGCCAAATCAGAACCTCTCTGACTCTGTTTTATACTTTCCAAAATGGCCAACCTTACAGTGGCCTCTACCTATTAATGACCCCATGACAAACAAATTCTACGAGATTCTATTGCTCTAGAGTAGCACTTAGTCATCACCTTATTTTTGTGCCCAGCACACGCATTTCCCGCAGAACTCGTCAATTCAGTGTTGTGGTCAGTGTTATACCAAAATAAAACCGCTATGAGTTAGATGATTGAAAATTGAATTATTAATTTGCTCTTTCTGGTTTGTATTGGAAGGTCTTGAGATGGGAGTTTATGCATCACAATTATATTTTTTATTAGGTAAAAGAAAAGATAATCTTGTTACAAAAAATTGAATTTTTGTATAATAGGTTGAATATTTTTTGTTCAGATTTGAGAAGGAAAAACTGAATTATATGTAAAAAGTTTGTGTTTATAAATAATCTTGTTTAAAGAAATCTATAAAGACACAATTTTTTTTTTTATAAAGCATTTGTATGATTTATGTTATGTATCAGTTTAAATGACTCTCTGAATTTGTGAACATTAGGAAGGGTTTTATTGACCCGATTATAGGGCGCTTGGGATCCCCCTCTGACAGGGGGAGATTTTGTATATTTCATATACTACTTATTTTACCACCTTAGGAAGCTGAGAAAGATTCTTCTTTCAGTAGTTCATGTGTTTCACAAGCCTCTATTTTCCTAGGAGAGATGATTACATGGTGCCTTAGGGAAATGAATAAATCTGTGCTCTCCAATGAGAGGCGAGACTCTTTCTCCTCATGACAAGAGTCAGAGCTCGACTCGCTCTCCCAGGTAGGGTAATTGTGAAGATTTTCTGAGGTTATATCTCCATTAGGTGGTTTCCCTGGATAACCTCCACCTCTCTCTTTATATATCTTACTGGCGGAGGTCTGCCACAGGGTTTCATACCTTCGGTATCCTACCAACTCACCCCTATTAATCTGAACAGCTCTATGTGAAAAACTCAAGATAATACATTTTATCTCTTGGCCAGAAGATAGAAGAGTAGTATCTTAACCTGCTTTTTATAGAATGGCTTCCTAGTGCCACAAATATGATAGAATTCATGAAGCAATTTAGATAGAAATCTAAGCAGACTATGGTTTTATCTCTGCCCTGAACCACATTTTCTCAGGGGAGAAAAGTTGATAACTATTCCCTTCCACTGTTTCTCTTCTCAGAACAATGCCCTATGTGGTTAAAGGCTGGAATATTATAGCCAAGGTAGGGCTCAGGTTTTTATGAACTAGACTGGTTCCTGTTTTGAGGGCAGAAGTTGGTCTACTCGGAAGATTAAAACCCTTTTGACTCACTGAAAGTGATAAAGGAATTGAGGTTTTGATTAGTGGATCTTGTGAACTCTTGAGTCTCCCAGTTTGTGTCAAATAGGCCAGATCCCACTCCTGTCAACACATGTAAGGTTGTAGAAGTAGGTGACTGGCATGCAGGTGCCACATTTATGGTTAAAGACTTTTATTGTACCAACATAAAAGAGAAAAGCTAATCTGGCCCTATTTCTAAGAGGGGTTTCTCTGCCTGAACCAAATACTAAGGATTCTGTCAGAATGTCCGCCAAAAACAAATGGTCCACTGTCCTGTGTCAAAACATATTTCCTTCCCTTACACTCTAAACTGTACTAAGTAATCGGTTGAGCTTCCTGGTCCAGAAGAATTGATCCCTTCTACTGGATGATCCATCAACGTTCACTTTCAGATGATGCAAAAGGAAAAGTTCTTCAAAAAGGTCCAAATTTAAAAGTCTCAAAAGTATTCTTGGTTGACACTCCACCAATGCACATGGAAAAATAAAGTTTCATATCTCCACAGTTTTAGGAGGATGTCTCCCTCTCCCCTATCCTTCCTCAGGTATCAGAATACTTCTTGCAGTGCCAGGAATGTCAACTTCCTTCTCCATTTCTTTACTGGGCAGTTTACAACATCAGGGGGAATGACTCCCTTGCCCTGGTCTTTCTTGGGCGTCTCACAATGCCAAGGAAATGACTCCCTTCTCTTGGCTTCTCACACAATGTTCACCAACACCAGGATGGGACAATTCCCCTTCCCTTGCTTTTCTCCGACTCTTCACAGGGCCAAGAGAATGACTCTCGTGGCTTCTCTTACCGTGTTTATCAACACCAGGATGGATGGCTCTCTTCCCCTGCCCTCTCTCATGCTTTTCACAGTAGGCAAAATGTCCATTCTCTCTGTCAGCATCCTAGACCTTAGGTTCTCGGCTTCTTTAACTTCTCAGGTTTCTCAACCACTTTCTTGGGGCCCTGGCACCTCCCCTGCCGCTGCCCTGATGTGCCTTTCCTTGTGGTCCGTGTAGGTCATTGTTCTCTCTGGACACCTGTGATCTGCTGCAGGTCTTTCCATCTCTCTGCGTATCTCTTTGGTCTGCAGCTGCTCCGCAGGGGAATCCTTTTTCTGGCTGGCATAGCTCCGGCTTCCCATGCTTGCCAGACATTAGGGGCGCTAGGAGCGTTTTCCTCTCGGTTCTATGGATGGTCCTTCAACACAAGACCTGTCTCACGCTGGCTTGCTCCCGTCTCATCGTCCCGGTCTGCCTTCTCTATCTTCCCTCAACCATGCTGGCTCCTGCAGTTCCTCCAGGGAGTGCTCAACAATGATGTGACTCCTTCCTCAGTTTTTATCTTTGTGCAATGTCCATATAGACTGAAATTCTTACTGTGGTTCTGCGGTGCAATCTCCATAGCTGCGTACATATTCCACGTCTCAGTACCAGTTTGATCGCTCCAATTTGGGTTGGCTGGACTCTTCCTAGTTTTCCAATATACTTCAGTCAAATGGTCCCTGCTCTTCCTCATCTCGGTGGTTCTGATAAGGGCTGGATTATCCGGTTTACACATATATATGGATGTGTGGGGGACTAATATATTGTGTTCTGAGAATGAGGATGGAATGTCTTTTTTACATACTGCATTCCCTACGAAGAGGAAAGAGATGAGGCGTCCCTATGATATCCTCCGATTGAGTATCACTTCATTGGGGGCTATTGGTAGTGGCCTCACCTTCCTGGCCTCATGGAAAGGGACTCCCCTTAGAGTAGAAGTGACGAAGATTCATCACAGTGAGCATTTTTTGTGAATAAGTTAACTTGTAAGTTTGTAATCAAGGGTGAATGCTAAGTTCTTTGTTGATTGTGAGAGGGTGGGTTGAGAAAATAGATTAATGGGTCATGTGAAAGGAAGGCCGATTTGGGGGTTCTGTCCTACATTGACAATGGTTTTCTCTTTCTAGGTGTTGTTAACAGGCATTTTGTAGTTTTATTGTTTGCAGTATTGGAGTCATCCTCAAATATCAGCTAACTTTTATAAATATAGTTGGGGAAAGATTAGTATAATGGAGCAGGAGAGAGAGGCTGACACGGGCTGACATTTTTCGCAGATATGTATTGAGATGTTGAAGCAAAAAACCTGTCTGGCCCTATCACTATGAGAGGTTTCCCTGCTTAAACCAAAACTATAAGAACTGTCAGAATGTCTGTCAAACAAATAGTCACCATCCTGGGTCCAAACCTATCTCTAGCCCGTACACTCTACAACTAAGTATATCCAATAACACAAAGGTTCTCCCACCAGGGGAATAACTCCCTTCTCCTGGTGGATGCAGAGAGTTCTTCTTGAAAATTGTCCAAAAAGTTCTCAAGCCAGGAGGAATGACTCCCTTTCCCTGATGTCGATATCTTATTCCACAAAAATACACACAAAGGAAATAGATCCCGATCCAGGAGAATGATTCCTATCTCGTGGATTGAGTATGGACTTCCACATCCTTTCACAGGGCCTGGAGATAGCTCTCTTCTTCTTCTGATGCCCTCCGGTTCACCTTTTATGTTGCATTCAATAGAGTTTGCCATTCTTTCCAAGTATAGGCAAACTTCCACTCTTTATTATTGCTAGTCTCTTTATCTGGGTGCCAGGCCATTTTCACACTTCCTTTGTTGGGGTTCCATACCCTTCTATTGCGTTTAGTAGGCTTTACTCCCCACTGAATTGAGGAAGGTTTTCTCCCTGACTCAATTATTTATTGTTAGGGTTTTGACCCTTCTCTGGGGATCAGTGGTTTTGGGTTTATAACTGATGTGAAGACGTTTTTCCTTGAATGAACACTTTGTACACTTCACTTCCCTTAACATTGGGGTCCTTGACCCTTCTCTTATAGGTAGTGGGCTTATGCCTGCCACTATGATGAGGATGGTCTCCTCTGTTGCTTATCTAGACTTGGAAAATGTAAACAGCAAAAAGCATGCTGGCCACTAGTTTTTAATCTAAGGTTTTTTTACCCATGTCTCTGTCTGCTCTTTATTTTCCCCCCACCCATGGCCATGACCATGGTATGTATTGACAATTTCTATGTATGTAAATGTTACAGATAAAATACATTGGTCTAATTGATTCTATGTGATTACTGTACAATTATCAACCTTGAAAAAGACCCAGTGTCGTAACACTTTTGGCTGAACTGTCCTGTCAAGTGTGCAATAATAATTTAAGCTTTGTGCTGATAAACTTTATGATTAAAGAAATCATAATTTCTACCGGGGCTAGCGCAAACAACTAGCACCACTCTGTTAGTATGCAGTGGGCTTATTGGTACGGCCACTGGGACAAGGAAGAATTCCTTGGATGCAGTATTCTTGATAGCAGGGGTTCTCAACCCTTCTTTGGTCGTCAGTGGGCTTATTGGTACAGCCATTGGGACGAGTAAGAGGAGCTGTGCTAAACGTTGGAGTTTTCGGGGTTCCCTTTCGGGTTAATACTGTGGTTACCAAGGGGTTGAGGGGAGTTAACCTTAGCCGCTTTCCTTGTGCCGCTGCGTCCCCTCCGGGTCTCCCGTACCACCCTTTACCTTAATTTGAGTGTAGGGTTGTCGTTGGGGCTTCCACGGACAGCAGCCATCCATCTTGCTTCTGCAGGCTGTTGGGTTGCGATTCCACAGACAGCTTTCCTCTGCTTGCCTTCCCTCGGGCCAGTTGCACAGGCCTGCTCCTGTGGTCCTGCCTGGAAGTTAACACGGCAGACTGCTGGCATCCTCCCTACTCTCCTTCTCAGAGAAACGAGCTTGAAACTCCTTCATCGGACCAGCCCTGCACTCCTAACCTATCCCAACTGGGGTTGACACATTACATAGTCCATTGTTAGCTTTTAAACAATGTAGCAAGTTCTCATTCGACTCATTGTGTAAGTCCTTTTCTCTCTCCTGGTCCCAACTATCATGTCTCTGCGAGCTACCTCGTACCAGTACTATACCTCGTACTCATACTATAATTTGTAATCTTCATGTTTCCCTGGTTCTCTTTCCTTGTTCTACTTGTGATCATGCTGAGGTGTTCCGTATTATAGTAGTACATGGGTCTTCTGTCTGAAAAGAGGTTAGGAGAGGAAACAGGAGCTAGAGTATGTATTGATGCAATGGTGTTTACCGGGCCACAACCCAGGTGGTTGTCCTTGTCCACAGGAGGGGAGTTGCTGCCCATAAGGTCGATCCGCATTGAGCCACCCCAATAGGAAATATTGGGTAGCAGCCGCACCTCCCTAGCCTCGTGGAAAGGGGCTCCACTCTGGGGAGAAGTGACAAGAGTAGGTGAATTGTCACAGGAGGCATTGATAAGGTTTTTTTTTTAATTGATGCCAGGCAGGGAAAACGGAGTGTGGATGGGGCTTCATCTTATTGATAGTCTTAGCGATCTCTGACTCATATGTAGGACAGCGGTTATTCAAGAAGGTGGTTCCTTGTTTGTTTTAGTCTTCAGTTGGAATAAAGATCACATTATTTGATGGAGAAATTTGGATAGTTACAATTTTTTGCAAAAAAACTGCTATATAATTGGGGAGTTTCTGGGAGGGAGTAATTTTACAAGTAATTTGAGGTAGATTAGTGAGTTCTTTACAGATTGGAAAGAGTTCTCTAGCTTTATTTTAGTGTCCCAAATATTTTAGTGGGCCAGAATGCTGGCTTTGTAATATTGCTAGCCAATATCCCTACCATGTCTATGGCACACCGTCTCATCTTCCTGGTTCTAGAAGTCCTCCACTTACCTTTGAGATTCCTGCCTTCTCTTTAAGTTATACCATTTATTGGCACATTACTTCTCAGGTTTGATCTAGTGTGTCCCTAACTTATTGCCTGATTGCTTGGAAGACTGCATCAGGGCAGCCCATTGTCATCATGTCCGTAGGGTGTTAGAAAATAATTTCATTAAGTTTACCCTTTTGATATTCCTCAGGGGTCTCCATACACATTTTAGCAGTTTTCATTAACCGTTTGCATCAGAATGATTACGGAATGCTTTCTCAGGTTAACAAGTACTGATAAATCCAGAATAGTTCTGCTGTGATCAGGAAAGTGATTGAGATATTCTAGGAGAATATCTGAGTGCACAGGAACATCATGACAAAGCATAAAGATTTTTTTTTCTCCCCCCTCTTCATCCTTGTTTTCTTTGTCAAGTAATTCATTTACAGACCCACCCTGCTCCTGAATCACGATCCGTACCTTTACCACATTCAATTATTATTTGTATTGTTATCATTTGTAACATTTTTTCTACTGCTTTTGTTTGACTGCGGGGGTCTGCGTCCTTCTCCAGACCTCCCTTGTGTGATTCCTGGGCAACTATCCCAACAGTCATTGGTTTTTACTGGTTTAGATCATTTTGTAGGAGCAGGGCCATAAACGTTTAGCCTTTTTTGCTCCTCTAGAGCTACAATCTATGCAAAATGTTATGAATATCTCATTCTTTCTTCGACTTCTAGGAACCCATTCAATTCTTGTTGGAGTGCATCTATCTTTTACCTCGTTTACTTCATGTAACATAAGTGAGGGTTTTCCAGCATTGGATCTTTCATAGATTCACATGCTGGTTGAATATTGACATGCTGTTTGAATATCCCCTGCCACCTTGCTTGGAATCTTCAGTAACAATAAAGCAGTTTTCATTTAAATTTGAAACTGCAGTCACTTTAGTGTCAGTTTGGATCATATTTCCCCACAGCCAATAGGCAGAGACTCCCTTAGCTCCACCACTGGAGGCCATGTTCAGATTTTTTATCACACGTTTAAGTGTTGGGAGCCCACTAAAGTTCTTCTCTTCATTCCACGTTCTACATACTTTTTTCTACGATTTCCATTGAGTTTTGGATGTTTCTGGAACGCCTGTTGAGTTATTTCCTACTGTGGTGGTTGGGAGGGTTTTTACATCCATGGTGCTATCCTACGTTGGACAAACCTTTATTACCTCAGGTATGAGGCCTGTTAAAGACTGCCTCTTCACCCACCATGACTGATCCAAAGCCTATGACAAGCCTTTTCAAGGCATATTCCACCTGCCACATGAATAATATCTATGTGGAAGACTAGCATACAGAGTGTATCCACTGCCAGTACCCAGAACACAGCATCAACTTGTGTTCAATTTGTCAATCCTTTTTGAATAAGACTCTCCATGACCGACACAGAGGTTTGGTGACTTGGCTTAATGAGGGTACTGCAGCCTCTGACTCTGATTCCGTTTGGAGCCATGCTTTGCTCTGTCATTGCAGACCCCAAGGGCATTCTCTCTCTTCTAAGAGAAGTCGAGACCCCACAAGGAGGCATCCCATGGGAAGAGGGTGAAGAAGGAGCATACCACCGACGCTCAGACTGCCCAGGAAAAGGGAGTCTATGTACCCAAGCTGTTACAAGAGGTGAGGGCTTCATCAACTGCTCCCTCAATGACGCCATAAGCATCTGTGACACATTGATCCCCTTAAAACGACAACTGCATATACGCTCTCCTTATTGATGGCTACGATGCACAGCAGATATTCATCCGTCCCATCTACATGCTCGTCAACCTCTCCATTGATGGCCTCATTGGCAACTCCATCGAAGTCTCTGTCCACCCTTCCATTGACAACATCGATGAGGGGCAAGGTATCCAGCTTGTCAACGACTAAAAAGCCTCAGTCGATGACAGTTACCACCATGTCACCCACAAGAACCTCTGCTGCCTCTTCGCCTCCTGACACCCACCAATGAGCCCCATATGTTTGTTCCAGCTCTCCTTGATGCAAACTACCTCTGTTTACACTGGCTCCTTATATTCCCCCTTGCAAAATGCTCTAAAATAGAATTACAACAGAGTCGCTCTCCCTCCCTCCTTCAAAGAAGGAAATACTGCTATGGAAGTCTATCAAAGATGCGGAAACCATGGGAGGACATAATCCACCCATGGTAATATTCTTTCTGATAGATGTTCTTCCCACAGACTTTCCAGCGCCCTCCCATCCTAGCCCTTAAAAGGGGTGCCTTTGCTCTTTTCAAGTCACTCCTCCATTGCCCTGCTGTCTATGATGATTACAATTTCAATCTATTTCTTTTAAGACTATGAAACACAATTCCCCAAGTGGCTGAGCATGGGAAAAATGGGGAACACTGAGGTCACGGGCGCGGTGCCAGCTATTTGTATCAACATCGACGATATGTCCTTCAGATGCTATTGCCCTTGACATCATGAAGGACATCTCCCCTGAGATGCTGTGTGAGATTACGGGAGCAGTTAATAACTCATGCCAGACAGGCAACTACCCTTCTGAACTTAAGGCTGCCACTGTGATTACTTTACTTAAGAAACCCTTGTTTGACCCACTGACCCCAGGTGCCTTTGAACTATCATCCTATTTCACTACTACCGTTTCTTATGAAACCTCTTGTGTCATTGGTCTCTCCCATGCTGTTGTCCTATATGGAATAGACTGGGCATCTCAATCCTTCCCAATCTGGTTTTAGGCCTGGTCGGGGGGCAGAGAGTGTTCTGGTCTTCGTTTTTGACAAGATGGCTAGGCTGGTTGATGCAGGAGGGGTTGGGGCCCTGATTTTATTTGATCAGTCAGCAGCATTTGACACCGTGGACCACACCATCCTGCTTGACCGCCTGGCTCAGGTCGGAATTTCTGGCCAGGTGCCCACCTGGTGTACCTTTTTCCTGGTGAGAGAAAGTCTTTCACTCCCTTTGTTTCTCTCTACTTCTTTTTCTCTTCTTTATGGTGTCCCGCAAGGCTCCACCTTGTCTCCTATTCTCTTCAATATTTATATCTGGCCTCTTGTGTGTCTCATCTGCTCCTTTGGTGTCAGGTGCTATTCATATGCCGACGACACTCTTACCCTGATAAATTTAGATCTTGATCAGGCTGAGGTGTCGTGCCTGCGGCGGTGCCTGGCATCTGTGGGGGATTGGATGAACCGCAATTGGTTGAAGTTGAATGGAGACAAGACGGAGGTGCTGGTGGTGGGTTATCCTCCCGATCATTCACTCTGTCTTCCTTCTGGCCTTCTTCTTTGGGTTCCCTTCCTGTACCAGCCGAAACGATGATGAATTTGGGTGTAATAGTCTCTCCCTCGCTTTCCATGGAGTTACAAGTCGCAGCTGTCTGCAAAGTGGGGCACTTTCATCTCCGAATCCTGAGAAAGGTACTCCTGCTGATACCTTCTCATTTACATACTCCTGTAGTTGCTGCCCTTTATTTGTCTCAACCAAAGGGCTTAATACATCGGTTTCAACACCTGCAAAATATGGCTGACCTGGTCGCCTCTGGCTCCCCTTATGCGGCCCATATATCACCTGTGCTGCGTTATCTGCACTGGTTGCCGGTTGCTCAACGCATTACCTTCAAGGCCCTCTGCTTGGTGCACCGTGCCCTGCATGATCAAGGTGCTGATTTCTCCACGATAAGTTCTCCAGCTACTTTCCCACGCTGCCTTTACGTTCTGCTACTGCAGGCCTCCTTTATTTCGACGCTCTCACATTGGTGGGCAAGCTTTCTCTGTCACTTCGGCTCGACTATGGAATAGCCTGCTGCTGATTCTCAAAAATTCATCAAATCACTTTACCTTTAGAAAGGCGCTGAAAACGTACCTGTTTTAGGATTGTCATTGTAGTCAATGCTGATCCTTCTCCTTTCAGCACCATGATGCCCTCGGGTGAACGAGCGCTTAATAAGATAACATAACATAACTTAACATTATATCTATGATGATGTATCTGTGGGAGAAGCATCCATCAGAAAAAACCTTATCAGGGCTAAGTCATTTGTTCTTCCATGTTATGCACCACGCATTTGGTGCCCATTGATCCAGCCACCTTTGACCAGCTGTGATGAGGTAGTGTATGTCATGGAAATCCATGGTAATTTCCCACACACAAGTGTCAATGATGTGATGCACTGAAAACCTGATCAGGCATATGTGTATGTGATGGAGGGAACATAAGTCTTGCATTGCCTCAGGTTCATATTGGACCTTCAATGCTGCTTACTTATCTATTTGCACGGAGAGTACTCATGTGCATGCAGTGGCAGTATTTCCAGATGTCTCCAAGGAGTGGGCTCATTTGGAACATGCACTTTGCATGAGTTCTACTATGTGTCCTTATTCCACTGGCTACAGGGACCTTTTGATTACTATTGGGAATAAAAACACAGACATGCTCTCACGTGCAGTACTATTAGGTAATTTTGCATAGTTCCCCTGTATGGAGAGGGCAGTAATATTGATCTGAAATTAGGTACTTCGGAAGCAATACAGATCAAAGAAGCAGTCCCTCTTCTGGGTATATTTGCAATTGTTAGGTGGTTCAGTGACTGGGGATAATCTTAGTAGTAGGCCAGAAGATTGAGGAATCTGCCTAATAAATGGACTTGGCATGGACATGAATCATCAACATAAAGTGGAACTGATACCCTTACAGGATACTACATACATCCTATCTGAACCTACCCAAGAGATCCTCACAGTTGAGATGGTTTGTGGTAGGTGATGGTCTGTCCATAATTGTGAGGTGCTCATTCCATGATCATTGTTTCTTTGTATCTGATCCAGGAGGAGTGATGAGCTGTCTGGGATGTTTGAGAGGAGAGCATTCCAGAGGAAGGCGACAAGGAATGGGAAGTGGGAACAGTGATGCTAGGGACAGAGAGGTTCGGGATGTAGGAGAAGCCAGTGCAAGAGGGAGAGGATAGGATCATGCAGGCACCTATGTGTGGAGGGTTTTTCATTGGTGCCATATGTGGATAACGAACAGGAATTTAGATGGGGGGATTGTGCAGGTTAATTGACAGATTGCAATTTGACTGTTGGTGACAGGTCTCCAGAGGCCAGCAGTGTTTGAAAGAATGTACACGGGATCTGGGTGTAATCAATAAGAGGGTGATAGCGGTAGCTACCTGAAGAGACACTTTCAGCCATGACAGGGGTTTAGATGTGGAGTATGCATTAGCCTTTGAGGTTCTCGCTGCAGACACTGGTGTCTGGGAGGAGTGAATTCATTGTGCTTCTGAAGGTGCAGTCGAAGAA
Organism: Ambystoma mexicanum; assembly: GCF_040938575.1. Classification (NCBI taxonomy): domain Eukaryota; kingdom Metazoa; phylum Chordata; class Amphibia; order Caudata; family Ambystomatidae; genus Ambystoma; species Ambystoma mexicanum. The sequence goes on along the minus strand of NC_090928.1, from coordinate 1,187,315,413 downwards.
GAGACCACCCAGCAGAGTGAAATGTTCTTGAAAGCTAGGGAGGTGATAGGCACAAAGAGAGAGATGGTCCACAGTGTCTAATGCTGGAAAAAGGTAAACCATTAGTCAAGGCATTGGTGTCATAGTGGAGTCGGTTTAAGTGGAGTGATTGCTCCTGAAGCCCAATTGCAGTGGGACATGGGTTGCGTTCACAAAAGGAGACAGTTTGCAAAGGTTGTGAAGTCAGGGATTCCTGAGATATGCAGAACATCTGTTAAGTCTGTGGGTAATCTGTCAGTCAGGAACATGTGGATGTAGTGTTTGTCTACTGGGCACAGCGTCAATTTGCAATCACAGAGTTTATTTCGGGTTGTTGAATCCATAAAACCATCACAGTTAAAACATTTCAATTCCCAGGCCCATTGGTTGCACTAATTTGTCCTAAATTCTGGATTGACCTGTTATCCAGGACACTGGTGGAGTTAATCCACTAAATTATAACCTTTGCTACCATTGCTTGAATAGAGTGGCAGGGCTATGCATAATCAACCATCTTGGAAGCACTGATGATGATGCAATCGCCCAAATTCCTGAGCTCAGGAAAGTCTTCATCTCGATTATTTGATTTATTCATTTTGTTTCAGGCATTTCACATGGCACAAATGTGGAGTACTACGTACCAAATGAAATTCGGTGCCAAGCAACTTTATCCATACATTTCAGCAACATATAAAAAATGAAGCTTTGGTTTGTGGATTATTGGCATATATTTTGAATATGGTTTGAATTGATCAGAACAGTAAGATTGCAATCAGGCATTTCCTTTATTTGTTTATGGATTATGTGCCTTGCATAAGGTGTTTGTTAACTTATTCCAATAAAGATGATGATGATGAAGTATATGTAAGTGGAGCACCTAACAATAGCATACTCTGTTTTCTATCTTTTATTTTAGGTAATGATTCCGAGTCTAGATGATATTCAACAAGCAATCAATCGAATAATTCAAATGGTCCTTGAAGTTAGTAGAGGTGTTGCACAATGGGGTCAGTCAAGAACAGCAGCAGAAGTTGCCAAGTCTGAGGAAGATGTTCCTACCAATGTAATAAACACTACAACCAGTACTGTACCTGGAAAAACAGGTAGAAAGGAAGAACATTAGATGAAATAGTGCTCTAATAATGTAAAGTTGACAGAATTATTGGAAATAAAAGCATGTAAAGCATGAATTTCATCTAAAGCTAAAACAAATGATAAGTCTGGGGTGGATTTAGTGGATTTATTTAAATAAAATTGTCCACCGAATCTTCTGGTAGGCCTGTATTACAATTATTGGATATTTTGGGGAAATCCAGTGAGCCCATTTAAACTTCATTTTGTTAGGAAATCACACATTTTTAAGTCAAATAATACAGCATTCCCCTCTGTATCTTTATCATGCCATAGAAGTATGTTTGAAAGCTACATACGATTTTACGTATATGGGAATTTAAATGAGAAGTGTCCTCACACATATTTTTTAAACAAACATTAAACTTTAAATAAAGCAAAGCACTATCAATTGTGAATGCCCAGAAAACCTTACACTATGAATATGTCACCTCTCTTGTTTCGTATTCATCTTTGGCATACTGCTTTGGCTACAAATATGGAAGCTTCTGAGGGTGCATGAATTTATTGTATGTAAAAGAAAGGGTAAATCAGGTGTTCCACCTCACAGCCACGAAGAAGTATGATGCAAAGGGTGAATTTGCCCACTGGTGGTCAGGTCATTCCCCCCCAGTACCATCTGGACCCCTCCTATCTATTTACCATCTCATCATGCCCTTGTCTGGTGAGTAGTGAATGGAATGGCATAGCCTGTGATTTTGTCACAGGCAAAAGGACCTACGGACTTCTGAGCAATGCTTAAGTACTCCTACGTGCTACCCTCTTTTGTCAATAATACTGGTTATTCATGCATCACCCGGTTTTTCCCCTTCCCCATTATTCAAAAGTACTTCAGCAGGTCGTCTTTCACCAGATCACTAAGTGCCTTGAGGATAATGGCTTTGGAGATCCACTCCAATCTGGCTTCTGTAGGCAACACTCCACAGAGACTGCATTAATGTATGTCTTCAACCTTCTCTCCAATGCTCGCCACTCCATACTCTCTTCTATACTCATCCTTCTCTTCTATACTCATCCTTTTTGACCTTTCTGCTGCTTTTGACACTGTTGACAACTCCTCTCTCCTCCTCACTCTCCAGGACATTGGGATTCGCAAATCTGCTCTTGCCTGGATCACCTCCTACCTGGAAGGTCGATCCTTTATAATCTCTCGGAACTCGAAAACCTCAGACTCCTAGGATAAGTCATTGGACCTCTACTATTCACCCTCTATACCATTTGCCTAGGAAGACTCATTTCATCCTTTGGCTTACAGTATCACCTTTTTTCTGATGACACTGAAATATGTTTGCCCCTTTCCATCCTTCACCCAAGTCATCTCGGACCAGTTTACAAACTGTATCACTGGATGGCTCTCTGTTGCCTCATGCTGAACTCTTCAAAAAAATGGAAGTCATCTTTCTCCTAGCTTTACTTACTTGCTAAAGGGGGAGCTCTCGGTGCATTCTCCCCCATCCTCCCTGCCTGACCCCACCACTGCCTCCAATGACGCTTAATGATGTAATTTTGCATATTATAATTATAACTCTTCTTTAGTTTTAAGCCCTCAGCCCTCTTTATTTAATGTTATCTTTGTAATTCACCTATATTATTATATACATTTTGTTTCTGTTTGTTTTGTTTTGTCCATGATATATGACCTAATATTTTTACACCGTCATAAACAGTCTCACTGCTTCTTCTCATCTTTATGCTATTGTACAGGCACCGTTTGTGGGAATGCTTTTGGCATCTGTAAATGTATTAGTGTAAGTAATTTGTGTTCGAAATTGACATCTCTTTTCTTCAAATAAATACAGATACAAATAAATACAAACACATAGGGTCGAGACCAGAGTCATTTGCAAAAAAACAACCCCATTATTTTAAGTGTCCCTGTAGCCAAAAGGGATAGGATTGGCCATGCCTTGCTGTTAATTATGACCCCCCCCCCAAAAAAGTCTGCCAATTATCTTTTTTGCACTGATGCACTAGTGGCTCTGTATTTTGAATTTGTTGTTGTTCTCCCTGCTTTATTTTTAATTATTCTTTCACAGCAACCCCAGTTGTTACAGCACATTTAATTTCTTCTCAAGTTGGTGTTGTGGGAATGCCCATCTTGACCTCAGGTTCCCTGCCACTCTTCTTTGCGGGCGTGGGGCCACAACAGAAGTGAGATGCCTTCATTGCATACGTGTCACATTCGCCCAGGACACTAAAGAACTGTTGACAGTGCTTGGGTGACGGGGGACTTTTTTTCTTGATATCCTTCCACCCATCTCAAGCAATTTGTTCAAAAGAAAGCCAAGAACATAGTTAGCGCTCACCTATTCAGCCAGGCACCATAGCATGGAGCCTCCTTTCCAAGGAGTATTACTGTCTTTAGGGGTTGCAGAGATCCAAAGGCAGTTAGCCAGTGCCACACTGGGGTTATTCCCGAGACCTATAGAGCAGCAGTGCCTTCTGGCCTTCGGGCTCTTTCATCGGGCCTGAGATTTGGACTCCGATGGTGTAGAGCCTACCCAAGGTTCACCAGAGGTTGATGCAGTCAGTACAGAGACTGACCCCGAGGGTCTGCTGGAGCCTAGGCCTTCAGATTTGATGCCGAAAACCAGTTTCCCATGAGTTTCTTCTGAGACACACAAAATGGGCGCCATAGTGGACGCTGAGGTAACACCATATCAGGTTGATCTCTATAAATCAGGGGTTTCTTGTTGCAGTTAGTGTAAAGACAGGAAGTGGGTGTCTGTGGTAAGACCCACTATGTGGTTGTGGTAGGGAAGCAGAGGCACCTATGCCAAGGTTTCCTGTGTACATTTACACACATTTACACACACGTTTAGAGCAGAGGGCAGTGCAACGGTCATGTTCCTTGACACAAACCAGAACGCTTGTTTTAATTTTTATCTACATGACTGCAAGCCATGGATAAAAGCCTCTGAAACAGAATGTATTTCTCTGAAGCCTTTCAAAAAAAGAAACTGCACACTTTGATTAAAGGAATGGTTTATTTCCATTCAGCTTCTGCTGTGTTAATGCTCATGGAGCAAACAGAAGCACTGTGCATATTTATTTTCCTAGTATTTTAGGATTGTATTATTAATAAGATCGAAAATTAAGTTGCAATTGAGAATTCACTTTTTGTAAGAAAGTGTGCTCCTTTTCCAGTGAAAGCAAACCAGTATTGCACAATTGTACTGTTCCTGAGCTGTGTACATAATCATGCAGAGGCAGATCATTTTTACACTTATAATTTAATTTACACTCTAATTATAAAAACAGTGTGTAAAATGATGCGTATACACAGTCTAGTTTACATCCAGTCAAACTTGCAGTCAATTGGCTACATTACTATATATGGTCAGTGGCAGCAGAGTCTTTGCTCAAGAGTGAGTGATTGTCATTAAACCAATCACAGGTGTTCTAGCCTCTGAAATCTTCAAAACTACAATTGAAATATCAAAAACCTGACTCTCCAGGAAGTGCAAGCGCTGTTCAAAGCCAAACAAATGAAAGTTACTTTTGTAATTGAAATAGAAACTCAGCAAAACCTATCCCTCTGATAATCCAGATAGGTATTTAACTTTATGTAGCGCTGCATACATGGTTGGTCCAACATCTAGGCACTGTGATTATTATTATACCTCAGTCGATACTCAGTTAACCGACCTCTGAAAGATGTTAGCCAATAAGATAACTCAGCTGTTTGAGCACTCGTTGCTGCAATCTGTGCGTGTTCTGTACGTTAAAGGTTTGAATCCTGGAAAGGCCAACTCAGCCTTTACTCCTTGTTTACTCCTTTCGAGGTTTGGTGATATTTGTGATAAATATGTTCAACGTACACCGCTTTGCTAAAAGCCCTATATAAATAACCATTTTACCATGAGATTAGATATAGAATTTAGCATGGAGTCCCTGCACTGTTGTATCATAACATTGGCATGCCATTCAGTAGTAATAGCTCCAGGAAATGAGGACTTTCATCAACATCAAAAGTCAATTCTGCTATCGAACCTCACAACACACAATACAATCCATGTTTGCCTTACTATGTAATTGGCTAGTTTTTTGTGTTTTGAACATTTAAATATATGCACGAGAGATTAAATGGCCAGACCTTCGAGAAATAATGAAAGGTGTAGACTGTCACAATGCAGGAAGCTGCTGCACTGTAATTATTTGCATACAGTTTGTGCACACGTCGGCTGGATGTCACATACATTTTACTCTCTTGCAAAGGAGAAAAGTCATTTTAACTCTCTTAAAATCACATTTACTCTCAAAGTTTAAAAATAGGGAGTAAAATACTCCAACCTGAAAATCGTATCTGGAGGACTGGCTAACATAATACTTTTATTAGATAAAATTTGGTTTAGATGAATATATACATATAAATAAAGACTCACTTAGTACTCATGAAACTATACTTCAACAGTTACACAAAATGTACAGTATTCGTTATTCTTAGCTTCAGTAATTATGCACCAATTGAATTGGAAAATGTCATAAAATGCACAGTTTTAACTTCAAACAACAAATGTAGAAATGCAGGCAAATTACTTTAGAACACTGGCAGAATACCTTTCAGTGTAAAATGCAATTCGAAGGGATTGTGTCCTCCGACGTATTCCTTATCTTAGATATCTCTTTCCAGCTTTGCTGGCCTCGGAAAAAATTTTCTCTAGAGGGCGCTGCGCGTCGACGTCCGCCGAGTCGATGTCCCTCGACAGCCGCCGTATCAACATCGACATCATCCTGCCTATAAAGGCAGCGCGCAGTGTCCGTTGCTCAGTTCCGTTTTTCCGCGCTTACTCAGTGCCTCGGAATATCGTTGCTCAGTTTTCGTAGAGAATTAATACAATTTCCTTGAGATATTCGATCCATACTCGATGGCTTCCTCGTCGGAACCGATGACCCCTCGGTCCGGCTTTAAAAAATGCCGAGACTGTGGGAAAAAGATGTCGCTGACTGACCCTCACAGAGTTTGTCTGTGGTGTTTGGGAGCTGAACACCATTGTTCAGAGTGCGAGGACTGTATGTCCATGGCAGCTAAGGCCCTGAAGGAGCGTAGGGGGAAGCTGGAAAAAGGTAAGACTTCTAAAGCCTCTTCTTCCTCGACGAAGTCGAGACATTCGTCTCCTCGTCACCATTCGCGCTCCAGGTCTCAAAGCGGGTCCCATCACTCCTCGAGATCGAAGCACTCGAAGAGGAGACGTCGAAGATCCCCTTCTTCGTCCTCCTCTTCCTCTGTTTCACCTAAGAGAATCCCTTGCCCCACGAAACATGGTTCCTGGGCTGAATGGGAGGAATTCCGCAAAAATATGATGAGCGTCTTCGAGAAAGCGGCCTCGACCCCCTTGAAGACTGGAGAGAGCGATGCTCTGGTCGAAAGACTCAAAGGTCTAAAACGCCACGAGTCGCAGTACCCGGCGAAGGAAGCTTCTCGAGCGCGTCACGAACCCTCGAGTAAAGCTATGACCTCGAATCCTTCTTTGAAGGTTCCGTCGACGCCGTCGACGAAGGTTCCGTCGACGCCGAGGTCGATGTCTTCGACGCCGTTGTTGAAGGGACCTTCGACACACGGGTCTGTCGACTCGACGTCATCTTCGACACCGGCGTCGACGCCAAGGAAAGTCACTGTTGCGGCGCACCCAGTGGCTATCCCCAGGTCTTCGATGACGATGTTGTTGAGATTGTCACCATCCTCAAGCAGAATCCCAATTCTATCGAGGACCTCGAGGCCTCCGCCTTTGTTTTCGATGCCACGTTCGAAGCCTTCGACGTCGGCGTCATCGACGTTTTCGAGGCCGATTACAACAAGTTTGGCACCCTCTGCCTTGGAGATGGGTTTCACACCCTTTGTGAGCTCAGACCAATTGAGAACAATGTCCTCAATTATGGAAGAGGGAGAACTATCTGACCAAGAAGAGACATTTCAGTTGCAGGGGTCTGCAGCCCCAGTTCAAGAGGAGTTATCCTCAGAGGAACGCAGATTAAAGGAACTCCATGATTCCTTACATGAGGCAAGTGGTTTAGACACTTCCCCTGAGGTGGAGTTCGCTAGGCCAGACCCGGGGGAGCATGCTGAAACCCCCTATAGAGCCTTAATGGCCAGGATCACAGAATTTATGGGGTGGTCAACACCTTCACAGGCTTTCCAACAAGATGACCTCACGGATATTCTTGATAAATGTCCACAGGAGGATCCTGTAGTGCCTTTTCATAAAGCTCTTCAAAGGAAAATCATGACGAACTGGGAAACCCCAGATGTCGTCCCGGCAGTAAATAAAAAACTGTCTACTAAATACAGGGTATCTTCTGCAGACCCGGAGTTTGTGTCCAAACACCCATCCCCAGAAAGTCTGGTGGTACAGGCAGCATCTTCTACTGACATCAAGACTGCTTACCCTACCGTCCCACAGGACAGGGACGATAAAAAATATGATGCTATGGCTAAGAAAGTTTTTTCGGCATGTAGCATGGCGTTAAAATCTATTAATGCTACTTGCACCCTTGCTAGATTCAGCCATACACTTTGGGAGTGTGCTTCTACAGCGGCTGATTGCATCCCGGAGGAAGCGTTCCTAAATATCATACAGGACGGTAAAGACGCTATGTGCGAATCCCTCCAGACGGGCATTGATTCGGCTGACAGTATCAGCAGAGCAATGGCAGCAAGTACAACAACCAGGAGATTCGCTTGGTTGAGAAAGTCTGGTTTTGCCCCAGATGTGCAAGCCAGGCTCTTGAACATGCCATTCGATGGCTTTTCTTTTTTTGGGAAAAAGGCGGATGACAGTTTAGAAAAATTGCAAACATCAAAGGCAGCAGCAAAATCCCTAGGCGCTGCAATCCGTCAGACACCTTTTTTTTCCACAGGATCCTCTGCGAGAGGCAAGTCCTTTCGCTTCTACTCCGCATTCGGAAGAGGTAGAGGACGACCGGCTCAAAGGGGACAAAGAAGAACTACCCGAGGTGGACGGGGTAGATATTCAAAAGCCGCAGCAACAACAGGTGCCTCTTTACCATTGGCATCTGCATCAGCCGCCCCAAAACCACTCTGAGGACTTCCCTCACAAGACACCTGTAGGAGGCAGGTTAACTCAACATCAGGCAGAATGGCAGGCTATCACGTCAGATGCTTGGGCATTGGAGACAGTTGCACAAGGTTACTGCCTGCCTCTCCTATGCATACCTCAGAGTCATCCACCGGGGATCAGCTCTCAAAAAGCTCCAGATCCGCTCCTCTTGCAGGAAATTTTAGACCTGCTAGAGAAAGGTGCCATAGAACCGGTACCTGTAGCGGAGAGGAATAAGGGCTGGTACTCCCCTTACTTTCTCATTCCAAAGAAAGACGGAAGACTGAGACCCATCTTGGACTTGCGAGAATTGAACAAATTCCTCAGGAAAGACAATTTCAAGATGGTAACTCTTTCTCAGATCCTTCAGGCCCTTCAGTTCCAGGACTGGTTGGTATCTCTGGACCTTCAGGATGCTTATTTCCATGTGCCAATTCATCTCAAACACAGGAAATACCTGAGGTTTGCAATTGGCAACTCTCATTATCAATTTTGAGTGCTGCCATTTGGGCTGACCTCCGCCCGAGGGTCTTCACCAAGTTAATGTCGGTAGTGGCTGCAAGTCTAAGGAGGGAAGGGATTCACGTCTACCCCTACCTGGACGATTGGTTGATCAGGGCTGTATCTTCGGAACAAGCTCAGATCCAGCTAAATCACGTTTGCCACTCCCTTCACAGACTGGGCTTCTCCCTCAATTTAAAGAAGTCACAAATGATACCATCGCAGAGACTCCAGTTCATCGGAGCGATCCTGGACACTTCCCTGGGAAAAGCCTTGCCACCAGAGGTGAGGGCTCAAGATATTCTACAGATGGTTACCAAGTTCCAAAATGCCCAACGTCTCCCAGCCTTAGACTTTTTGAGGTTACTAGGCCTCATGGCATCCTGCATTTTCCTAGTGCCAGAGGCTCGCCTGAGAATGAGATCCCTCCAGTGGGCACTGAGAACTCAGTGGTCACAATTCTCAGGGAGAATGACAGATCTTCTTCAGGTTCCCGACAGGGTGGCTCGAGACCTTCAGTGGTGGGCCTGTTAGGAGAACATTCTGAAAGGAGAACAGTTTTGGCAACCCTGGTCGGAGATAACAGTAGTCACGGATGCCTCACTCACGGGGCGGGGAGCCCACACCAACGACTTGACCATCAGCGGTCGTTGGTCTCCATCGGAGTCCAGACTACATATCAACCTGTTAGAGCTGAGGGCCATCAGACTTGCGCTGAAGGCGTTCCTGCCATCTGTACAAGGAAATAATGTCCTGATAATGACGGACAACACAGTGGCCATGCATTACCTCAACAAAAGAGGAGGCGTAGGATCACTACCTCTGTGCAGAGAGGCGATGCAGCTCTGGTTTTGGGCAATCCAAAAAGGAATCTATCGGCAGTTCACCTAGCCGGAGAGAAGAACTTGACAGCGGACGCTCTGAGCAGGCAGAGTACAGTCTCCCACGAGTGGGAACTAGCTCAGGAAGTCCTTCAAAAGATCTTCGCCCTTTGGGGAACCCCTCAGGTGGATCTGTTTGCCTCCAGTGTCAACAGGAAGTGCGATCTGTTCTGTTCAAGGGAATTTCCCCCGAGAGGAGCTCTGGGAGACGCGTTCATAGTGGACTGGGAGTTTCCGCTTCTGTACGCGTTTCCACCGGTCCCTGTCATTCCTCAAAAGATCAGGAGGTTGAGAAGATTCCGGAAAACCATGATCCTAATTGCCCCGGATTGGGCCAGAAGAACGTGGTACCCGGACCTTCTAGACTTGTCCATCTGCCCTCCAATTCGACTTCCACTGAGAGAGAATCTGCTCTCACAGAAGGGAGGTCAGGTTCTCCATCCAGACATCAAAACCCTCAACCTTCACGCTTGGCTTCTGAAAGGCTGAGGTACAAGGTTTGGGACCTCCCTGATGATGTTATGGAGGTGTTGCTTTCAGCAAGGAGGCCAGCAACAAAATCTTTATACCGCTGCCGCTGGAACAGATTTTGCAGCTGGTGTAGAGAAAAGAATATCGACCCCTTTTCATGTGGTACACCAATGGTTTTGTCCTTCCTACTCTATTTAGCAAATTCAGGCCTTCAAGTTGGCACCATCACGGGCTATCTCGCAGCGCTATCCATCTTTAAGCGCACTGCGGAAGAACCATCCTATTTCAAGTTACCCTTGGTAATACAGTTTCTAAAGGGGTTAACTAACGTTTATCCCCCAAGACCATTCCAGTTTCCCCTATGGGATTTAAACTTAGTACTAACTTTCCTGATGGGCACACCTTTCGAACCACTCCACTCTTGTTCGTTAAGATTTCTTACCCTTAAGACTGTTTTATTAATAGCACTTACATCTGCTAGAAGGGTGAGCAAGTTACAAGCTCTTTCTTGTAAACCCCCTCATACAATCTTTCACAAAGACAAAGTTGTTCTGCAAGTGAAGCCTACTTTCCTCCCAAACGTGGTTTCTGAATTTCATATCACTCAGAAGATTACCCTTCCATCTTTCTATCCTCCTCCTCATCCGGGGAAAGAGGAAGAGAGGTAACACAGGCTGGACCCAAGAAGGGCTTTAAGTTTTTACATCAGTAGACTGGCTAGGATAAGACAAGCAGACCAGCTGTTTGTAGGCTACGCAGGTCACAAGCTGGGGTTACCGATAAATAAGCAGACCATTTCCAGATGGATCATTCTAGCCATTTTGGAATGTTATAAACTGGCAGGAAAAGAGCCCCCTCAAAATCTTAGGGCTCATTCGACCAGAGGTATCGCAGCTTCATCGGCCCTCAAAAGAGGAGTGCCGGTTAGAGACATATGTGCGGCTGCCACATGGTCGTCCGTCCATACCTTAACACGGTTTTACAACTTGGATTCCTCCTCCAGTCAAGAGACTAGGTTTGGAAGGACAGTATTGCACTCTATTCATCAATAAGAGGAAGCATGAAGTCAGTACTCCTACCTCCAATAACAGAATACTGCTATGGGAGCCTATCTAAGATAAGGAATACTTCGGAGGACACAATCCCTTCGAAGAACAAGTTACTTCTTACCTTGTAACGTTCTTTCGATGGGATGTTCCTCCGACGTATTCCTTATCGACCCTCCCATCCATCCCCGCAGTACTACTTCCCTTGTTGTTGCAGCTTACGCTCCTTCAGGGTGATTAGTCTAGTCCAGAAAGAATTATTGTGGGCTACAAAACGGAACTGAGCAACGGACGCTGCGCGCGGCCTTTATAGGCAGGATGATGTCAATGTCGATACGGCAGCTGTCGAGGGACATCGACTCGGCGGACGTTGACGCACAGCGCCCTCTAGAGAAACATTTTTCCGAGGCCAGCAAAGCTGGAAAGAGATATCTAAGATAAGGAATACGTCAGAGGAACATCCCATTGAAAGAACGTTACAAGGTAAGAAGTAACTTGTTCTTCTGTGTGAGGCCCTGTTACCAATCTCCTCCTTTTTGATAGACATTTTCTGCGTCCTATCAACTTCCTCCCTTTTCCTGCTACTCCTTCCACCACCTCTCTGGCACCCTCATCTTCCTCCTCTGCCTACCCTTGGGCCCCTCTACCGCCTCCACAGGGTGTACCTCAAGCATCTACCCCTCCACGGAAATCTTTCAAATGTGGCATCGTGCTCCATGTCGCTACTCTCAACTCTTGTTCTGCTTCCAAACACTCCTCTGACATCTGTCACCTCCTTGAGGAACTCCACCTAGATATCCTTGCTCTCTCTTCTGTCACTAGTTTTGACACTCTCCTCGAGTGGGCTCCAAGAGCATCTCGGAACCCAGAACCAACCGTCCTGGAGGTGGAGTAGCCCTGATCTTTACAGAGTGGTTCTCGGCCTCTGTCATCCCTACACAGGCCTACTCCTCCTTTGAATGCCTGGTCTGCAGGCTCTCTATCTCTCCTGGCCTCTCTCTAACTGTGGCCAACATCTACTGGCCACTTGGCCAGGTCACCCTCTTCCTCTCTGAATGGGCGGACCTCTCATCTTCTTCCTTGCCTTTACTTCTCAACTTCTCCTTTGAGATCTCAACATCCACCTTGATGCTTCTAATCCCTCCTTTGGGCTTTTGCACAACCTCTGCGACACTCTCTCTCTTTCTATTCTGCACTCTGGCCCGACACACTCTGCAGGACATACGTTGGATGTTCTCATCACCTGAGACATCCCCTTCTCTAACCCGCTCACCACTCCTCTCTCTTGGACTGACCACTGTCTACTCTCCTCTCATCTGAAATTCTCTATCCTTCAGGGAAATCACCCCCAGCACTGCCACTCACCTTCTCTGTCATTCGGCCCATGAAGTGTGTGTCAGTGGATGCTTTTGTGTCTATTTTCTCTGTTCTTCCTACTCCTGCGGCTGACTCGCACCCTGACACACCCCTTTCAAACCTGCATTTTTCTATTTCCAACACCCTGGACATCCTTGCCATTGTCATGAGAATCTGGCTGAAGCCTACCTCCACGTGCAATGCTTGGTATGATTCTGACCTTGCTGTTCTGAAACGCAAGTGCAGCGTGGCTGAGAGGAAGTAGAGGGCTCCGGGCGGATCCTCTGACAATTTGGCCTGCCGTCTGCTCCAAAGGCAAAACAGACTCTCTGTCCTGTCCAAGAAGAGAGCACACATTCAAGCCTGCATCTCTGTAGCATCTATAAACACAGCCAAACTCTTTAAAATCTCCAAAGAACTGGTCAATCCTGTTGCAGTCTCTAGCTCTCTTGTTCCCTCCCAGGTCCTCTATCTCCTCTCCCTCTTCCTCTCTCAGCTCCTCTTTTCTCCTCTTTCTCTCTGACAACACTTGAAAAGGTTTCTAGACATGTCCGATCTTTTAAGGTGGCGTCCAAACAGGTTTTCCCTTGCTCCTCCAGAACCATCAAGCAACATGGATGACAGGATGGCTTCTGGTAAATTGGACTCAAGCACTGGACATCTCTGAGGGCCCCCACCAAGTTTAGACCTTCAGGATTCGCTCCTCGTTGCAGAATGCCAGGAAACCCACCGGTGGGTGTTTCTGTGCAGGCGGTGACACTGAACTTCGAATGGATTGTGTCCTCCCACGTATTCCTCATCTTGTGATAATTCGTTTTGCCAGCTTCGCTGCATCGGAAATATTTTTTCGGCAGAGGGCGCTGTGCTCGAAGTCGTGGCGTCGAATGTCCCCATACCGTGTCAACGTCACTGATGGTATAAATGGCTCGAGCCATGCCCGTTGGCTTCAGTTCCGTTTTTCTGATTGCTTCGCTCTCGTGAACGGCACGCTTCGAGATTTTCTGTCAAGAAAATATCTTTTTCATCGACTGCTTCGACTCCCAAAACTGGGTTTAAGAAGTGTAATGACTGTGGATCGAAGATGTCCATCACCGATCCTCACCGTATCTGCTTGTGGTGTCTGGGCTCAGACCATCGAACTGGTGACTGTGGCTCCTGTCAGTCTATGACAGAGAAGGCCCTCCGTGAGAGGAAAAGTAAGTTAGCAGTGGAGCGGGAGGCGTCGAAGGGCTCTTCGAAAGCCTTAACTAGAAAACATAAATAAATCGTCAGACTCTAAGGAATCGGAATGCCATAAAAAGCACTCAAAGTGATCCTGATCTCGTAGCATGTCGAGACGATCTTCTTCGTCTTCCTCTAAAAAGCTCAAAAGGAGACATAGATCTCCGTCATCATCGTCCGATTCGTCGACAGAATTGGTTCAATGTCCAACTAGATCGGATTCCCCTTCAAAGTGGGAGAGCTTTAGAAAAAGAATGTTGCAAGTCTTTGAGAATGCGGCCTTGACTCCCTCGAAGAAACCTCAGAAAAGCCAGACCCTGGTTGATTCTTTGGACGACGTAGGGAAGTCGGGAACTACAACGGTTAAGCCTAGTAGTACCCATAGATCTCGAGTCGACAAGTCGTTGAGAGATCCTCTCCGATCGAGTGCCTCTCCGATCCCTCATAAGAAAGCAACTTCATCAACGCCATCGGCGCCGACTGCTCCGATGACGAAGCCTAGTTTATCTTCGACACCTTTGTCGAAGGCTTCGTCGAGTGTGTCGAAGGTACCCTCGACTCCCTCGAAGACTCCCTCGAAGAAAACACAGATTCCTTCGACAAATGATGAGGAAGAAGAGAGAAGGTTTACACCTTTACCAAGATCGGACTTCTTTAAGTCCATGTCTTCAATTTTTGAGGAATTTGGTTCAGATGATGAGGAGGTCACTCCTTTCGGAGTAAAATATGGAACTAGACAAGTTCCAGAGGAACTGATAAATCCTGACACAAAAATGAGAGATCTATCTGAAACTCTGCATTCTGCTAGTGGTGTGGACACATTACCCGAATTGGAGTTTACTGCACCTGATCCTGCAGAACGTGCAGACTCAGGGTATAGGAATTTGATGAATAGGGTGATTGAGTATATGGGTTGGGGAAGAGCCTCCCCTACGTTTGAACAAGACAATATGACAGATATTATAGTCTGAGGATCCCGCAAAGATCCAGTTCTCCCCTTTCATAGGGCATTACAAAGAAGAGTTGAGAAAAACTGGGAAAAACCTGATAGCATTGCTACAGTAGACATCAATCTCCCAAAGAAGGACAGAACTTCCACTTCTGACCCAGAATACCTGAGTAGACATCCTAATCCAGAAAGCTTGGTTATTCAGGCAGCTACTAAATCCAGGTAGGCCGCATACCCAACCATACCTCCGGACAGGGAGGATAAAAAGGTTGATGCCTGGGCTCGTAAAGTTTTTACGTTGGGTAGCATGGCCTTGAAATCTACCAATGTCACCTGTACCCTGGGCAGGTTCACACATACCCTGTGGGAGTGCATTTCGGCGGCTGAGCATATTCTGGAAGGCGAGGAAAGGGAAGGCTTTCTGAATATAGTCAATGATGGTAAGGAGGCAATGGGGGAATGCCTCCAGTTTGGACTGGATACTGCTGATAGTATTAGCAGGTCCATGGCATCAAGCGCAGTGCTTCGCAGATTTGTGGGGTTGAGAAAGTCGGGGTTTGCACCAGATGTACAGACCAGGCTTCTCAACATGCCCTTTGATGGCTCCAGGCTGTTTGGTAGTAAGGCTGATGAGAGTCTCGAAAAACTACAGACCTCGACAGCGGCAGTAAAAGTCCCTTAGTGCCTCCATGCGACAGCCTCAGAAACCCTATTCGGGCTCATCTCCCTGGAGGGGTCGTCCTTTTCGAAACTACTCCTCTGTTGGTAGAGGACGAGGACAGGCTTTTCAAAGGGGCAGAAGAAATGTCACTCGTGGTTGACGAGCAAAGACTACAAAGCCATCTTCAGGAACAGCATCTATGCCCTCAGCCGCTCATGCAGCCGCCTCCAAATCTCTCTGAGGTCTTATCATACAAAACACCTGTGAGAGGCAGAATCTCTCAGCATCTGGAAGAATGGTGGGGCATTACTTCAGATGCATGGGCACTGGAGACAGTAGCTCAAGGTTACTGCCTACCCTTCATAAAAAGACCTCATCATCATCCACCAGGAGCCAGCTCTACCAAAATTCCAGTTCCGCTTCTTTGGCAGGAAATTATAACCCTGCTAGAGAAAGGTGCAATAGAACAGGTGCCTCTAGTGGAGAGGAACAAAGGCTGGTACTCCCCCTATTTTCTCATCCCCAAAGAGGATGTAGGATTGAGACCCATCTTGGACTTGAGAAAATTAAACAAATTCCTCAGGAAGGACAAGTTCAAGATGGGAACCCTTTCTTAGATCCTTCAGGCTCTTCAACTCCAAGACTGGTTGGTATCGTTGGACCTTCAGGATGCTTATTTTCATGTGCCAATCCACCCCAAGCACAGAAAATACCTGAGGTTTGCAGTTGGCGGTTCTCACTATCAGTTTCGAGTTCTGCCATTCGGGCTGACCTCCGCCCTGAGGGATTTCACCAAACTGATGGCGGTAGTGGCAGCGAGTCTCAGGAGAGGGGGGATTCACGTATACCCCTACCTGGACGACTGGCTAATCAGAGCACATTCTCCAGAACAAGCTCGGGAACACCTGTCGATCACCTGCCACTTCCTCCACAACCTGGGCTCCTCCCTTAATTTCAAGAAGTCCCACATGGTACCATCCCAACAACTCCAATTTATCGGAGCAGTCTTGGACACTTCCTCTGGGAAAGCCTCACTGCCCGAGGTGAGAGCTCTCCACATCCAGCAGATGGTAACAAAATTCCAAAAAGCCCAGCATCTACCAATCTTAAATTTCCTGAGGTTGCTCGGCCTCATGGCATCCTGCATTTTTCTGGTGACAGAGGCCAGATTGAGAATGAGATCCCTCCAATGGGACCTCAGAACTCAGTGGTCCCAATTCTCGGGGAATATGTCAGATCTTCTGCAAGTCCCGAGCGCAGTTGCTCATGATCTATCATGGTGGGCTTACAACGACAACATCCTCAAGGGAGAATCTTTTTGGCAACCATGGCCGGAGATAACAGTAGTGACGGACGCCTCACTCACGGGGTGGGGAGCACACACCAACGATCTGACAATCAGCGGACTTTGGTCTCCATCGGAGTCCAGACTACACATCAACCTTTTGGAGCTGAGGGCAATCAGACTAGCTCTGAAGGTCTTGCTGCCCTCCGTACAGAGAAAGAATGTCCGGATAATGACGGACAACACAGTGGCCATGTACTACCTCAACAAAAGAGGAGGCGTAGGATCACTACCTCTGTGCAGAGAGGCGATGCAGCTCTGGTTCTGGGCAATACAAGAAGGAATCTCTCTATCGGCAGTTCAGCTAGCCGGAGAGCAGAACACGGCGGCAGATGCTCTGAGCAGGCAGAGCACAGTCTCCCATGAGTGGGAGTTGGCTGAGGAAGTCCTTCTAGAGATCTTCGCCCTTTGGGGACCCCCTCAAGTGGATCTGTTCGCAACCTCGGTAAACCGGAAGTGCGATCAGCATTGCTCAAGGGAATTTCCTCCGAGAGGAGCTCTAGGAGATGCATTCGTAGTGGATTGGGATTCTCCCCTGCTGTACGCGTTTCCTCCAGTAATCAGGAGGTTGAGAAAGTTCAGGAAAACCATGATCCTAATTGCCCCGGATTGGGCCAGGAGGACGTGGTACCCGGACCTTCTGGACATGTCCATCTGTCCTCCAATACGTCTTCCACAAAGAGAGGATCTTCTCTCCAAAGAGGAAGGTCGAGTTCTCCATCCAGAGGTCAACACACTCAACCATCATGCATGGTTTCTGAGAGGTTTAGATACAAGGATTTGGATCCTCAGGATGACGTAATGGAGATTTTGCTTTCGGCCAGGAGGGAAGCAACAAAATCTTTGTACCGGTAACTGGTGCAAGGATAGAGATGTGGACCCTTTTCAATGTGGCACACCAATGGAGCTTTCTTTTCTGTTACATCTAGCCAATCTGGGGCTCCAGATCGGAACAATCAAAGGATACCTTGCTGCGCTGTCCATTTTTAAGCGGTCCTCGGAAGAGGTCTCTTACTTTAAAATACCATTAATAATACAGTTCTTAAATGGACTTACAAATGTATATCCACCAATACCATTTCATGTCCAAACCTGGGATTTGAATTTAGTTCTTAAATTCCTAACATGTATACCATTTGAGCCTCTGCATTCACGTCCTTTGAGGCTTTTAACTCTAAAAACTGTCCTTCTTGTGGCATTAACATCAGCCCGCAGGGTTAGTTAACTACAGGCTCTCTCATGTAAACCTCCATACACCACTTTTTATAAAGACAAAGTGATTCTGAAAGTAAAACCATCTTTCTTACCGAAAGTAGTTTCCGACTTCCATTTGTCGCAGAAAATTGTTTTACCAATATTCTATCCTCCTTCTCATTTGGGAAAAGAAGAGGAGAGATTACATAGGCTGGACCCCAAGAGGGCTCTCAGTTTTTACATTGCAAGAATGTCAAAATGATGTCAAGACGACCAACTTTTTGTGGGATACACGGGTCGTAAATTTGGGTTAACGGTGACAAAACAAACCATATCCTGCTGAATTATTCTAGCTATATTGGAATGCTACAGGTTAGCAGGAAAAGACCCACCGGATGGGTTACATGCTCACTCCACAAAGGGAATGGCTACTTCTGCGGCTTTGAAGAGGGGAGTCCATGCAAAAGATATTTGCTCAGCTGCAACATGGGCATCAATGCATACCTTCATCAAACATTACTGCTTAGATGCCTCATCCTCAAATGAGGGACTTTTTGCTAGAGCAGTACTTCGCTCTGTACATGAAAACAATAACTAGCACTCCCACCTCCAAATTGGTCACTGCTATGGGAATCTATCACAAGATGAGGAATATGTGGGAGGACAGAATCCATTCGAAGAACAAGTTACTTACCAACTGTAATGTTCTTTCGACGGGATGTTCCTCCCACGTTTTCCTCATCGACCCTCCCAGCCTACCCCGCAGTATAGTTTACATTTTCTTACAATTTCCTCTCACAATGGGCCTATCAGTCACAGCATACGCATAGACGTTCAACGAGTAATTCCTTGAAAAAACAGAACTGAAGCCAACGGGCACGGCTCGAGCCATTTATACCATCGGTGACGTCGACAAGGTACGGAGCCCGTCTAGGGACATTCGACGCCACGACCTCGAGCACAGCGCCCTCTGCCGAAATTTATTTTCCGATGCAGCGAAGCTGGCGAAACGAATTATCACAAGATGAGGAATACGTGGGAGGAACATCCAGTCGAAAGAACGTTACAGTTGGTGAGTAACTTGTTCTTCTCAGCCATGGAAAAGAGGACAGATGTCAGGTCTGCAGTGCCACTTGAAGATTTCTTCAGTTGGTTGGAACTTTTTAAGCTCTGGGCATCGAAGAGCACTATGCCAGTGTACCTCCTCTTGTCGATACACTGCAGTCTGTCATTCCAATGGTCACAGAAAGTCTCTGGGCCCTGGACGACGCTGGTGGACTTCTTGAGCACAAGATGTCCAGATACCCTTCCTCGGGACCCAGGACTGCAGGCACTCAGGATTGGCTTCGAGGAAATTTCCGGTGAAGAACAGGATTTGCATGAGGTCCACTCGTAGATACGTGTAGAAGTCGCCTTTCCAAGTCCTTTCTTGTTTAGTCCTTGAATTTGCCCAGCATCCTTTGGGTCTTGTGATGAGTTGCAGCAGCAGAACCTCTTCCTCGAGCTGGATTCAGGATACACCTCCAGGAAAACTCCAAGCTTCCGACACAGAGGTAAGTGAGGGGCCTTTTGATATACACACATCCCCCCCATTTTATCAGGCTATGCTAGGCTCAGTCAGCCAATCACAACAAAGTGCATTCATGCAGCCATTAGTCAGGCTCTCAGGCATTCAGGCCATATACCTGAAACCAGACACCCAAAACAATGGATGTGTATTAGTGACAACTCCCAGCCTTTCACAGCACACATTGCCTTCACTCAGTTTCAGACAGGGCTGGCGTAGGCAGGACCACAGGATTTGTGACACACAACCAAAACCAGACATCCACAACACAGAATGCGTGTTGACTCTTTCATTCAGTCAGGTCCCACTTCTAGGGTGTATGCAAAACAAGCATTAAAATGGATTGCGTCCTCCCACGTATTCCTCATCTTTTGATATATCATTTCCAGCTTCAGCTGCTTCTAAAAAGGCCCTGGGCAGAGGGTGTTTTGCGTCAATCCCATCGACTTGATGTCCCTTGAGGGCCTCCATCTCGAGGTCAAAAGGGACCTTCTAGAAGGCGTAATGGTGATTTTGCTTTCAACCAGAATCCTTATACCATTGCCGTTGGAACAAATTCTGCAGCTGGTATAGGAAAAAGGATGTGGACCCTTTTCAATGCAGTACACCCATGGCGCTGTCCTTTTTGTTACATTTGGCTAATCTGGGGCCCCAGATTGGAACTATTAAAGGTTCTTTGGCAGTGCTTCCAATTTTTGAGCGCTCTTCTGAGGAAGTGTCATACTTTAAAATTCCTTTGATCATACAATTTCTCAAGGGACTCACCAACGTGTTCCCCCCAATTCCTATTCAAGTACCGGTTTGGGATATGAATCTTGTTCTAACATTCCTTGTGCGTGCTCCTTTTGAGCCTCTTCTTTTGTGTCCACTAAAACATCTGACATTTAAAACCATTTTACTAGTAGCTCTAACATCAGCCCATAGTGTGAGCAAGTTGCAGGCGTTATCTTGTAAACCCCCTTTTACAAATTTTTATAGAGACAAGATGGTTCTTTTTACCCGCCCCCTCATCCAGGAAAGGAAGAGGAGAGGCTACATAGACTTGACCCAGAAGAGCTCTGAGTTTCTATATTTCGTGAATGGCGAAGATTGGTCAAGATGATCAGATCTTTATTGGATACATAGGTCATAAATTAGGACTGCCAGTAACGAAACAAACCCTGGCCAGTTGGATTATTCTAAGCATTGGAGAATGTTACAAATTAGCTGGTAAAGAACCTCCAGAAGGCCTAAGGGTCCATTCTACGAGGGGCAGAGCAACATCTTCTGCACTACAAAGAGGGGTGCCGATAGGGGACATCTGTGCGGCAGCCACTTGTTCTACTATACATACCTTTATAAAAAAATTACTGTTTAGACTCATCTTTTTCTCAGGAAGGGGGATTTGGGAGGGCGGTCTTTCATTCGGTCAATGAATGATTTTAATCTGAAAAAAGTATACTCCCACCTCCAAAACAACACTGCCCTGGTAGTCTGTCAAAAGATGAGGAATACGTGGGAGGACACAATCCATTCCAAGAACAAGTGACTTATGCCTGGTAACGTTCCTTCGACTGGATGCTCCTCCCATGTATTCCTCATCAACCCTCCCAACCTACCCCGCTGTAGAATTTCCAGATATTACACTTGACGCTCTTTTAGAGTCTGATACAGTATGTTGCTAAGCGGGTAATTCTGCAAAGAAAAGCTAATGGAAAAAACAGAACTGAAGGCAACGGGCACTGCTCATGCTATCTATACTGGTGATGACGTTGACCTCGATATGGAGGCCCACGAGGGGCATCGAGTTGACGGGATCGACGCACAGCTTCCTCTTCCGAATTTGTTTTCTGAAGCAGCTGAAGCTGGAAATGATATATCAAAAGATGAGGAATATGAGGGAGGAACATCCAGTCGAAAGAATGTTGCCAGGGGTAAGTAACTTGCGTGTCTCTGGGAAAGGCAGCCCCAGAGACATATATGGTCCTTCCACCCAGCATCCAATCAGAGCAAGGGAACAGAACCAGGGCTTTTCAGGGATTTGAGAAACAGGAAGGAAAGGAGGTGGTAGCAGCCATCTTACCTTTGTTCAGGAATCCATTGATTCCTATAGCAGGACCTGGGTGTTCCACAATGGGAGAGATCCAGAGCTTCTGCCAAATCAGCATATAGCTGCCACCAGCCCATACCCTGCTCTGTGGAGCAACATACAGGTGCCCAGAAACACACACTAGGGGTACCAGGGTGTACCCCTACCGATGGGTACCAAAAAGATGTCCCATGGGTAATGTTCACCAAGAAATAAAAGAAGAAGAGCTGCACTGCCAGGGCTCTACACTGGACTCCTGTGTAGAAAACATACATGAAAAGATACTCAGGGAATTAGAGGGACAAGGACGAGGAGACCTTGTCCCTCCAAAGCATTTCCTGCATCACTGCTATTCAGAATTAGATACAGGCTCCAGACCATAGTCGCTATCTCCCATGATCCCCAGGGATGCTTTTCTGTTCAGGGTGCACTGGTCCATGTGCCATGTCCTCTGGTGCACAGCCTACTCGTTCTGAACAACTTCTTTGCATTATTCAAACCTATTGTCCACAGCAATCACATTGCTCATATGCTACCAACCACTGCTCTTGGACGTCAGCACCAGCCTTCTCCTCTACTCACTCAGTCCCAGGCCAGCTTGCACACTAGTGAGGATCAGTTTTTTAGAGGTTCATGGGTTTGATTACATTCTCCTATATGAACAATTTCCTATAAGCTATAGCTATGATTAAGCAGGTATCACTCACAAGATATTTGACTCTACCTGTGGTAACTTCTTCAGTCCCTGTTTCCTCACCTAGTCCCTCATGGCTCCTCTTTATGCCCTTTCTGCCAGTGGCATGACTCCTACGTCAGTGCTGGGGATGAATGTAACACTGGGATGTACCCTGGTGACAAACAAAAAGATTGAGGCTGGATGCCAACATGCTTCTGTGGATGTGGGATGCCTCCCTTCCCATCCACAACCTCACTCGTCGGTGGTCGCTGCACTGTCCATAAACTGTAATCCATTTTTTTCTGCTTCATCTGCCACTTCTTCTTTGGCACGCCTTAACGAAGAAGGCTTCTGTATGCATTTTATTTGTCTTAAGGTATATGCAGATTTGGCCTTGCAACTCACACAGGAAAATGTGCATGGCTGTGGCTGATTAAATATCGAAGAGTGAAATAGCTGATTTCTATCAAGACCTTGCTGTTGTCATTCAAGTATGGCTTGTGCAAGCAAACAAATTGGGACAGGATCTTCTAGAATCCTCTTTGAATTACATGGACACCACTTTCAGTGATATGTGTGTGGGGATGGACATGTATCTCTTTTTCTGGATGAACTTCACAAAGTTCACAATGCACGTGCAAGAACAGATTTTAAATATTCTGTTCGATGAAGCAGACTTTTTCTGCTCCTCATTGGACGGGGAGTTGAACAAAAAGAAGCTCAGCACCTGTGATAAATCATGGCTTACAGCCTATCCTTATTAAGTTAACGATTCGGAAAAAAACATAATTTGCCTATATGTACAAACGCTTAATGTTTAATTTCTTTATATTGTTTATATTTTGTTACCAACTACTAATATTTATTATTATTATTTTTATTAGGCTATTTATTGAGCTTGGAGATAGCTTTGGGAAGCAACAGAGTCATTGGGGAAGTACATGCCAATGGAAGCAGGTTGCAAGGGAGTGGAGAGCCACCAAGAGAGGGAGGCCAAGAAAGTAAGCATCAAGGGATCTACAAGCAACCAGGGGAGAAAACAGGGAGAAGTAGATTACCCATTCTAAGGTTAGGTGTGGAGTGGAGGACATGGGAATCTAGGCTCTTTCCTGATATGTACAAGTGAGGGGTCAAGTCTAGTGTTGAAGGGTAGGGGGTGACCAACAAGTAGTAACAAAACAAGAAGACCACAATTACCATATGAAGAGTGAGCCAAAGCAGTCTTCATATCCACAGTACCTGCTGGATAGTACACCAGCCTTGATGTAACTAATGAAGTAGCAGTATTAGTAGCAAAACAAGAACACCACAATTACAGAAAAGGAGTCTGGGATTTGCACCCGTGTGAAGAGAGAGCCAACACAATCTTTATACTCACAGTATCTGGCAGGAGAGTATACCAGGTTGACTGTGACCAACAAAGTAGTAGTAATCAAGCAATAAATACAATCTGGAAGTACAGATAAGGCAAAGCCTGTGACTCACTCACATATGAAGAGTGAGCTAAAGCATGCTTTGTAGTCACAGTACCTGGCAGTATAGTATACCAGGTTGGCTGTAAAACCAGGGAGAAGACAAGTGGAAACAAGAACATAATCTTTATAATCAAAGTGCCTGAGAGAAACAAGAGACAAATGGATTGTAAAATATACTGGGAAGAAACTAGGGGAAGGAAAGCCACCTCCCTTGTACTTTGTACAGACAATATCGGGGACAGTTTTGGATTGCTAATAGAGGAAATACCCTCATTGGACATTCGGAAGACATGACAACCTGTGAGTAAGGTTGTCCTTTTTTTTGGAGTTTATTAGTTGCACCATTTTGGAACTTAGTTTGCAAGTTGGAAAATAACTTTGAGACTAAAGAAGATCTCCTTTTCACATTGGCTTAAGTTCTTTGTGTGAGAGGTGCAAATAGGATTTTTGGCACAAGGCTGGCCTTTTTTCCTTTGGACTATCCTGACAGGCTCCTTAGAATATTGTTTTGAGGCAGGGAAACCCCTCTTAATACTAGGGCCTGACACGTATTTCTCCAACCCTTATTGTTTAATAAAAAAGTCCCTGCCAACAATTATGCACCTGTGTGTCAATCTCCTCCTTTCACACCCTTACATATGGTGTCTGGAATGGGATCGGGCTGGGTTGACCCAAGCTGGGGGACCCTGAAAAATTACAACCATGCCAGGACATTTCTTCTCCGGTGCTTCCTTGAGCACTTGAAGTAGGGACCTCGTGTAGTCAAAGATCCAGGACCTACAATAGTTACAGAGCCCCAGAAACTGCTGCATCTGTTTTATCGTAACTGGCTGGGGTGTATTCTGAACTGCGGTGGCTCTCTCAGGCATCACCTTTCTCCCTGCAGACAATATTACCTGTCCCAAATATACTACCTCTGTCGGTCAATACCACAATTATCTTTGTCCACTTTGTAACCCATCTCCGCGAGCAGGGTGAGGAGGTTGATTGTATCTCCTCCACACTGCTTTTCTGAAGCACTGCAGACCAATAAGTCATCCACGTACTGAATTACTGTACTATGCACTTGTATGTTTCCCAAACCCAAATCCAAAAAACACTCTGGGATTCACAGTGCACCTGGGATAAACTTGTGTGCTGAAATCGCTTCCCACAATATTTAAACGCTGTGAGGTACTGGGAATCAATGTTTAAGGGGATCGAGAAAAAGGCATTTTTAAAATCAATTACTGTAAAATAGGTCATCCAGTAGGTATGTTACAGAGAATGGTGGCAGGATTTGGTACAACCAGAAACTCTGCTTCAACAATGTTGATCAGAGTTCGCAAATCCTGGACCGTCTTCCAACTGGACCCTTGCTTTCTTCACACGGTAGATGGCTGTATTACATGGGGATACAGATTGTTGTATAATGCCTTGTTTTAATAATAAAAGACAGCCTTATATTATTCAGACATTTTTCCTAATGCTTTTGTCCCTTTAACTAACTAACTTTCCTTACAACGAGAATCTTACTGTCCCTGTACCCTTATAGCTGTCCCTAGAGCACTGTTGAGACGCCTATCTAAGGGAAGGGTCATAGGGAGCTCACCCTCACCTCTCTCACTGCTTTACTATGCTAAAAACTCAGTGCACACATTCTGGAAGTAGATTCTTCAGTCTTTAATGTTTTTCCTCCATACCGTGTTTCTTATCACATTCTTCTTTCCACATGGCTGTAAAAACGTAACCAGCTGCCTGGTTGTCAAAAGGATCTTTTGTTTACTATACAATTCGATCTTTCTAAAACACAGGGGCCCTCATTACGACCCTGGCGGAAAGCAACTGACCTGACCGCCATAGCATAAATAGCGTTTCCGCCATGGCACGACAGAGTAAAGTGCGTCTAATTCTGACCCATCGGGCACGAGCACTACGCCTTGGCGGAAGTGCAAAGTCCGCGATGGCGGAAATGTCCCCAAAACGCCCCTCACCGCCGTCGTACGGCGACCTAGGTGCAATTCCGCCACCGTACATAGCGGTCACCGTAGAGAGCGGCAAGCGGAAAATACGGTGACCGTAAATATACGGAAACGGAAGCAAAAACATGGTCCCGGAACGGGAAACAGCACGCCGTACACCTATAAAATCAGAACATTCACACAACCATTAAAAACACTACCCTGAGAGACATCCCAACCCGTCATCTACCCTAGTGAAACCAAAACAATGGGAAAAGTAGCGAAAAAAGCGTGCGACCGCAAGCGGCAGGTCCACTTCTCACGTGAGGAACTCACGGTGCTCACAGAGACCCTCCAGGAGAATGCTGCCGTCGTCTTCTCGACGCAAATGACCAGGACGGCACTTGCGAACAAGAAGGCCATATGGGCCCTGGTGGCACAGCGGGTAAGTGCGGTGGGGACCGCACCCCGCAACCCACAGCAATGCCGAAAGCGATGGGACGACTTGCGGATACGCGTACGGAGCATACTATCCGCCAACTGCAACATTGACACAGCTACCGGGGGAGGATCGGAATCACCCATCAAGCTGACCCCCTGGGAAGAAATCTGTGCCTCCACCATTGGAATGGAGACCATAGAGGGAGTCGGAGGGATGGAGAAAGGAGTGCAGACATCCGAAGAATCAGGTAGGTGGCCCAAATAAAACTATGCTAAAACCACAATGTCCAATCATGTGAAGTACCATGTGTCCACATAGTGCAACAGAAACACATGTCCAGGAGAACGTCCACTCACATTGGCCTGATAGCGCACATTAAAAGTCAAATTAAATAAATAAATAATTAGAATCCCTAAAAACACCCTCTACACGTGCAGCAGGCACCCCCTAACTGCAGGCTGCAATACAACTGCACCCTCAATCCACACAAAAATGAAACCACCTCCAAGGCCCTGACCCAAATCACCCTCAGGTACCACCCCAATGCATGTGATACATTGCCATTCCAATTTCCACAGACCCATTAATAACGCTCGCCCTCCTTTACTCCACCACAGGGTCCGATTCAAACGACGAGCTCCAGGACACCCCTACCAGCACACCTGCAAAGAGGGCCAAGACCAACGGCCAAAGACCCTCCACCTCAGCTGCACGCATCAAGACACGGCAGCAGCACAAATCAAGTGGCAGCACACAGGAGGGGACTTCAACAGGCACCCCAGCAGCCAGCATGCCCACAACACCACCACCACCACAGGCCCCCCCAATGGATGCCACAGAAGGCACTGCTTCTGGTGGCAGCAGCACCATAGGTGACACTGCATTAATGGCAGCATGCTCCGACACAGAAAACGGTGATGTCGATGTACGATCCATCCATGACCTGTCTCAATCCCCCTGTTTGTTTCATCCCGTACAACATGAGGATACCACGCAGGGGCACTCACAAGACGACGACTGGCCATCCCCCACAAGCCCTGTGTCAAGGCAACATGAGGTGATCAGCCCCTCTGTGACACCACCGCAAATGTCCATGGCCCAGCAGAGGCAACAGTCCCTCGACCAGGTGATCGTGCAACAGCAGCAACTGGCCACGCTCCTCAAGGACCATGCTGATGAATGTGGGGGTACCAAGGCAGCCATAAAAACATGTACAGAGACACTAAGGGCAGAAATGGAGAGAAGCACCGAGAGCCTGAGAGAACAAATGGAGAGAAGCACCGAGAGTCTGAGAGTACAAATGGAGAGAAGCACCGAGAGCCTGAGGGGGGAACTGCATGCGACGTCCAAAGACGTATGTGCTGAACTTGCCGCTGTGCGCCGTGTGCTCACTGAGCTCTCACAAACCCTTAGGGACATGCATGGACGTGAGCAGGCAGAGACATCATCCGTTGCAAGTTCCGTCCAGGGCAGCCCCCACCGTAGATCTGGGAGGAACCTGCGCTCCACAGGCAGGGGTGCCCCTGATACCCGGAGAGGGGGCTTGCAATAGCGTCTGCCCACTGACAATGAGCATCCTTGGACACTGGTGTTCGGGGGGGAGGTAGGAGGGTGGAGGGGGTGTGTTGGGCTTACTTGGGTGGCGGGTTTCACATTTGCTATAAACATTTCACAATCATCCAATGAGATGTGTGGACATTGATCTTTGTGTACGAGGCCATCATAGGCGTACAGTCCATATTGTGCATGTTCCAGACACACACAGTGCCACAACTCCCGTGTCCATGTATCAACCACCAGGCGTGAGTGCTAGAAGCATGAATCTATGATAATCTGACGAATTTCACGGGCCTCCTGTGCCTTGCGGACTCCTTCAGGTTCTGCCACATCCCCACCCACATCATGACCATATTCTGGTGCTTGCAGTTCTGCGTCAGGGGGCATGGGCACATTTCTACGTATGCACATGTTGTGTAGCATGACACATGCCATGACCATCTTAGCAACCTTCTCATGGCGGTACAGGAGTGCCCCGCCAGACCTGCTGAGGCAGCGGAAACGACCCTTCAGTAGGCCGAATGCCTGTTCTATGACTACACGGGTACGTGAGTGGGCGTGGTTGTAGTCCTCCTCATGCAGGTCCTGTGGGTTCCGGAGTGGTGTAAGGAGCCATCTCTTCAGTGGATACCCGGCATCACCTGTATGTGGACAATAAAGGATGTTTGAGGAATGACATTGCTACGTAAGCACCCCCCCCCTTCCTGGCAGGTCATTGCCGCATCACATACCCCACATCATCATGCATGAAAAGAGACTCACCGAGTAGCCAGGATCTGTTCCCTGCACGTCGCTCCATGTAGCGTGGTATTGTAGAGTTCAGTAAGACCATGGAATCATGGGTTGATCCAGGAAATCGGGCACAACAATGTGTGATGATCCTGTTTGAGTCACACACCATTTGTACATTAAGAGAATGATATTGTTTTCGGTTGCGGTACTGGGCCTCCATGGCATGTGGGACAACCAATTCCACATGGATGCAGTCGATGGCACCAATGCAACCCGGTATGCCGGCAAGTGCATGGAATCCCACTTTTGTGTTCGTAATTTCCTGCTCCGAGCGTGGTAGAGAGATGTAGTCGTCTGCGTGCTTCAGGAGGGCATCGAGCACTTGCAATAGTGTCCGTGACAACAGTGGCTGTGAAATGCCATGCAACTGTCCGACTGTGTGCTGGTAGGTGCCTGTGGCCAGGAAGTGGAGTACAGACACCACCTTCAGTAGGGGTGGGATGGCGGTTGGGCTATCTATCATGCTCACAAGGTCAGCGTGTGTCATGTCCACAATGGCGGTTATGGTGTCCCGGTCCAAACGGTAGAGGGTGTGGATCTGCTCATCAGTGAGGTTGAACGGATGTGCTCGGAGGCGTGGGATTGCGGGCTGCCTGCGTGGTGGTAGTGGCTGTGCTGGTGGGCCTTGCTGGCCCTGCCTTGCCCTCCTCCTCCTCCTGCGTCTCCTCTGTGCGGCCGGTTGTTGTAGTAGTTGGTGTTCGTCTTCTTCTTGAAGTTGGAGTACTTGCAGTGCTATCAGGTCCCCCAGGCCCAACATCGCAAGTCCTGCCGCTAGCATTTGGGAGTGGGTGTGGTTGTGGGAGGGGGTTGGGTGTGCAATTTATGTGTTTCCAAGCTGTATAGCCTCCACCTGTGGTGATTCATTCCACCTGTGCAAGCTGCAATCCCCTTTGGGCGAGCACGTCCCGCACACAACGCTGCAAATCGACGCATGGCATCTTGCTATTAATATCATGTATTTCATCCCGATGGCAGTGAGATCTTGCTTCATATGTTAAATCTGCTATGCTCCCATTGTTTCACATACTATCTTTGCAGTCGGGAACATACTTGTGAAGGGTCCGTGGAATGTAGTACTCGATTAACGGTGGACCCTCATGCAGCGCTGTACCGCAGTTCTCCGACGGGCGGGGCGTCCCATTTGTGAGTGTAGCCAGTTGCCATTTGCACACACTGCCGCACTAAATGGATGGATTTGTGATTTCAAGCGGTCACAGATGCCTTTCCGACGTGATGTTGCAAATGAGGAATTCGAAGGACAGCGCTTTCGGTTTCCAGCTAGCGGCAAGGAGACGCCCACAGGTCTGACTGCAGATAGAAAGTACTATTGTTTCATGTCCTTGGGACAGGGGCCATGCCGAGAATGCAATGATTGATATGAATAGTATGGGATGCGCAATAGCGTAGTGGAGGATAAGGCAGGACGTTCCCAAATGCATGTTACTTCACAACACTAGAATTCCGGCCTGGAGCACAGTGGATTTTGCAGACTGCATTTAGCACAGATTCAATGGAAATTTCTAATGTGATGTGAGTAAATAATCAGGCGTTTTTATACCGGGATGAGGGAATGATGTATGGATGCATGGACAGATGATTTAATAGAGAGTCTGCCATGTACATGGCTTTTTGGAATCTATCAACTTCCTCTGCGCTATGTGATGCAGGGCTGCCATATTGGGACCATCGTCTATCTGCCCTTGTCGAACCCTCCCTGTCTCGACGCGGCTTCAAACACTTGTGTCTATGCACGTTACTAATCCCATCTAATGGATTCTGTTTTAACAGACGCATGCACACAAACACTCGTTTGTAATAGTGTTTTCACCTCGATTTATATGGTTATGATTCGCAAGTGATTATTGGGTGTGAATAATCCTTTTGAGTGGGCTAGCATGCATATGGCTGTGGATTTAGTGTGATCTTTGAAGTGAGTAATTCAAATGGAGTTCAGATGCCCATACTATTCTTTTTCGTTTCATTTGGGTGACAGGCATCTCCTCCCCTTTTGCCGCTGCCATCTGTATGCCACTCCTGCAGATGGCTTTTACTCCCGACACCTGCTGCTTCGTGTTAATCAGTGGAGCACCATTACGATCTTATGGGACGATCGCCAATGGCCCACATGCCCTTACGCAGTACTAGTGGCTAGGAGCAACATTTCGAGCTTTCAGCTGGACTAGTGCCTACCTAATGGGACGGCCCTGCGGTTCTAGGCGCTTCCATGTTGCCTTTTGGAACGTGGATGTAGCCCCTGTGTACCATGGAGGAACAGGGCGTCACACAAGAAGAAGCTGGTCATTTATTGCGGATGCAGCCCACAATTATGAGATATGATTTGGAGTTCATGACCTAATAGCTGTATGGGCCGGGTGATTTTGTTGTGCATTCAATTTTGATCATGATATTGACCTTGTAGCGTTATTCTTTGCAAGTAATGTAGCATATTCCTATTTGGGGAGCGATGTATTGTGAGGAGATCTGCTTTGGGTTCGGCCTTCTGAGCATAGTCGCGTGGTACTGTACTGGGCGCGTTTGCCTACGAAGGCCAGTAAGGTCAGGGATAGGGGCTGCCATTTTGACTGTTTTAATGATGTCATGCTCATGGGAGGGGGATTGGCTTTTGTGTAACAGATGCCGGTCAGCCAGGTGGATTGGTGGAATGATGTGATTTTCAGAATATGGCTGGTCACAGGTGCCTGTGTTTGCGTGCGTTTCTTTGAGGGAGACTGAGGTCATGTCCATTGGAATGGCTTCTGTATTCGTGCCATCTGTGCCCTGCTGCTCCCATTGGCCCCTCTTGAGATGTGCCTGGCTGCTCAGTCACTCTGCCAACTTGTGTGGTACATGCATATGCTGCTGGTTGGTTTGTTTACTGGCAGGAGTACAGGGCTGGTGCAGTCTCACTCAGGATACTGCTTTGTATGTTGCCTTGCACTGGTGTCAAGCGATGGGGGGCCTGTTTTTGTTTGTCTCAGTTTTCAGTTCATGTTGCTGTACTTGGAGCTTCACATGCCTGTGCTGCATCAGTACGGCAATGGTGCCATGGCTAATATGGATGGCCACTCACAAGGCACTTGGAGCCCCTACATTCATTTGTTCGTTGGCATGCATGGGTGACTTGTACATTTCACTGGTTGCATTGTTTGACTTCATTGCACCTACGAGGAGTTGTGCAATGTGGCCAGGGAGTGGTGTACAGGCACTCAGTAAGGCCTTTTACGGTTGGTTTGCGATGCCGTACTTCTCGCCATGGCGGAATGGTACTTTCCGCCATGATTGATGGCGTTAGGTCCATCTCCGCTAGGGTCAGAATTCCCGTACCGTTGCGCCATGGTGGTAATTACGGTTTCGCAGTGCGCGCGTGCGCGTACTTGGTGCAGTTAGCGTTGGCGTTCACTACGGTGTCGCTAATGGCATCGTACTTTACGGTGACGGGTCATAATCGCAACAGGCGGTATTCGATGGCGGTATTGCATTTCCGCCATCGTTTTTCGATTTCCGCCAGAGTCGTAATGAGGGCCAGGATGTTATTTTTAACCAAGTTCACATTTGAGCATAATGCATCTCGGGGATCAGGTAATCACCCCGATCCTTCTTATTGTCTACCAGTTTCAGCGGATCTCAAACCTTTCTGCTTTCTTCAGGACAAAGTTTTGCTTAGTTTACAGTACCATCTGTCTGACATCTATCAATTCTTGTCTCTTCTCCATTATTGCTGGGGAGAGCTTCTCTTTTTACTCCCTGATTCTGTTTTCAGGTCCACACGCCCTAAAAGGGGGATACATACAAACTATTATATCATCAGCGCCATTTCATGGCACCTTTGCACACTACACTTGTCATTTACATTTCTGTCATAGGTGTACAATGGTCACTCTTACCGGAACAGCTGGAGAGACTTGATCTGCTTATGTTCTTTATAATTCAGATCCTATGCTGTCCGGAGTCTGTAACCCTCCTATATGATATAATTACACAGGGTGGGTTTCCATTAGTCTAAATCTGTGTTTCTTAGTGGACATGGGTTACTATTTTCGTTGTTTTGTATATCTTACCCGGGCTAAGTATGCTTCCTAATCAGTATTTTTCTTCTCTGCGGGGGTTTCTCAATGTGGTTATCCTGGAGGTGTATGTTATTGCTCCTCCTCTTGTAGGTTTCCCATCCACTTCAGTGGTGCATGATCTGGATCAAAGAGATTTTTCTCATGAGGCATCTACATAACCATGGATTCAGTGTTGATTATCCTGTTTCATGACCACACCATGTCTAATTTGCTCAATCTCTTACTGCTATTTGTCCGCTGTCTATTCTTACCTTCTGGTAATGAATTCAGTATTCAGATCGCTCTTTCCCGTGTTCATATCACGGCCACCATTTTGGGAGCCTGTTGTTATTCTCAACATGTAGTATCACGTGATTGCTACATGATATCGATGTAGTACTAATTGCGTGTTACATTTGGTTTACCTGCTTGTTATATTAAGTATCTTTCCCTGGGGATCACTGGGTGTACCGCAAATCATGTTTTTGCCTCCGTGTTATAGATCTTGGTGGTACCGCGATCGTAATGTTTGCAGCATGATTGAGATGCTCGCTGCATGGTATTGTGGGTGTTGTAGTCCTTATTTCTTTGACCTTCAATTTTCATGCCGTTATCCATGGCATGACGTTACAGAGTTGGCTCTTGGGGTTCTTATATTTGTCATGGGAATTGTGCGCAGATTGTTGCCTCATGCTTTCTGATTGATGTGATTTCCAGTCATGATTGAAACTATTAAAAATGGGTATCGCCTCTGTAGTCTCATGGTGTGTGTTATTAATCCATGTTGCTACAGACACAGCATCCACCACCTGATATGCCAATCACCCGAATCATGCAATTCGCAGAAATTGCGTTGACTAAAAATGTCTTCCTAGTGGACGAAAGATTCTTTGAACAGATTTCAGGTACAGCGATGGGGGCAATGCTTGCCCCCCACTGGCCAACCTGTACCTAGCTGAATTTGAAGAACAGAGCATTTACCATCAATCCAATCTGTTTAGAAAAAACATACTAAGCTGGCGTTGATTTATAGACGACATACTAATGTTCTTCAAAGGAGAAGAAGTAACATTAAAGGCGTTTATGATCTGGCTGAATGGAATACACCCTTTTTTTGAAATTCACTTATGAATGTCCAGGGTTAGGCTGTTCGACCCATGCCATATTCCGATTCCATCTCCCCACGGGCCCAGGCTCCCGCTCCCCGCCCAAGTTTCACACAGTCAAAGAGCACAGCAGACATAAGTTCTACATGAGACAGGGTCTGAAGAATTGGGCTTCTCAAGAAACGGGGACCAGGTCCGTGTGTATATGGGAATGGTGTTTGTAATTAGCGCTGTGATCCTCTCCATAGCCAACAACTCCCATACTTTAATCCACCAATAGGCCAAGCGGGGCCCCTCCCGGGTTTTCCAAAAGCAGCCCCTAGTGATCTCCGCCGCCAAGAGTAATTGAGTAGTCAATGAGGCACAGTGCCCGGTAACCAGGTAGGGGCCATCCTTTGGTGTATCCCCTAACAAGACCAACAATGGATCAACAGGAAGGTGGGCCCGAGTGATATCCTTAATTTGTGCTAGGACCTTCTTCCAGAATATCGCTATGACAGAGCAGGACCACAACATATGCAACATGCTTCCCACCTCCCCACACCCATGCCAACACCGGTGTGACATTTCCGGAAGTGTGAGATGAGATCTAGCTGATGTGAGGTACCACCTATAACAAAGTTTTATTGGCCCTTCCTTAGCCTGCATGCACCTTGAGCTAGCATGTGTTTGCCGCCAAATTTTAGCCCACGAGGCCTCCAAAATGTCCTGCCCCAACTCCTGCTCCCACTTAAGCATATAGAGGTGTTTCCCTCCCTCTTCTAGGTTCCCCAGGAGCCTATATAGATGAGAAACCTTCCCCGTACCCTTTCCATCCAAGGCTGTGAGTTCAGTGACCCTAGGGGTCTGTGTAGCTGCCCTCTTGGTTATTGGGTTGGTAGTCCAATGCCTGAGTTGGATACAATGGAACCGGTCGGATTCGGACAAGTTAATTATGGCCTAACAATCGGTAAATGTGAGGGGCTCCCCTTCATGAAAGAGGTCCCAAGGTATCAGCGGTGAGTCCCATTCCCAATTTGCAAAGCCCCCTACCCATCCTTGGAGAAATGTCTGGGTTGCGTGTAACAGGTGTGAGAGGCCACAACCACCTCGGGATCCCCAGGAGCCGGCATGCCTTGTCCCGATGCCCCAGGTAACTGCAGTTGCGGGGAAGATCTTTCCCACCCACCTCCTGGCCCAGCCAATAGGAATGGGAGCTTGCGTAGCATGCTTGATAAGCCAGCTGTTTCAACATCCTTCCAGCATGAAGCTCGCATCTCTGGCACCCACTCCAAGACTGGGACAATTTGCGCCGCCAGAAAATAATTTTGCATAGATGGGACAGCGCACCCCCTGGCGAATGGAGCTTTTAACAAGACCCTCTTCGGGATCCTCTGCTGCTTATCCCTGAAATTAATTTAATGATGTCTCCCTGCAGCCACTCGAGATCCCTTGCCCACACTTTTAATGGTAACCTCTGGAACACACACAGGAGCTTTGTAGCAGGGTCCTTTAATGGCTAGGATTCGGCCCAGTCCCGATATCTCTAGGTGGCTCCAACATGCCAGCTGGTCGTGGGCACTCTTAATATGATCCAGAAGATTGGCCCCTACCAAAGAGTCGAAGTCAGCAGTGATCGAGACCCCCAAGTATGGCAACTTATCTGAGGCCCAGCGGTAGCCTATGCAAGTTTTCACGAGATTCCGAAACATTTAAGCCTAAGGATTTGTCCTTGTTGACCCAGAAGCCAGAAACCTCCCCAAACTCATTTAGGGCTGTAGTTACTTCAGGCAGGGACCTCAATGGGTCAGACAGGAAGCACAACACATCATCGGCGTAGCTGGCCAATTTATGTACTTCCCCGCACATGTCACCCCGGGAATCTGTGGATTATGGTGTATGTGCTGGATCAATGGTTATATTGCCAAGGCGAAGATGAGGGGAGAAAGCAGGCAGCCCTGCCTTGTACCCCTTTCAGGTTGGATGAATTGGGACAACTGCCCATTTATGTTTATTCTCGTCTTGGGGGCCTTGTAGTTTGCCATCACCAGGCGAACAAAGTTTGGACCAAAGTTGTAATGCCGCAGGACCCCTTCCATGTATGCCCAGTCCATGCTTTCGAACGATTTGCAGGCATCATGAGACAGCAGGACAAAGTTCTCTGGTATTTCCCTTTTAGCTGCTATGACATCAACCACTCTACATATGTTATCGTGCGCCCCACACCCCACTATAAAGCCAGTTTAGTCCCAGTCAGTCAGCTTTGGGAGGATTTAGGACAATCAACAGGCCAGGACAATACCGTGAATTTTTCTGTCAACATTCATAAGGGCTTTTGACCTCTATGCTGAACGATCCGCCCGATCCTTCCCGGGTTTCAAGAGGAGTGTAGTGGTGGACTCAGCCATAGTGTTCAAAACCGTTCTTGACCCCAGAAAATGATTAAATAGTCTAGTCAGGTGGGGGACCACCACTGGCACATAGGTTCTATAGAATTGGACCGGGAAACCGGCGGGACCTGGTGTTTTCCCCTCAAAGAGGCTTTGCAGGGCTCCCGGGACCTCCTGTTTGGAAATTTCAGATTTGAGCGCCTCCCTGTCTTCAGCTGTGAGGCGCAGGAGCCTCAGTAACACGTGCCCCAACTCTGAAATAATTTTCCATGAGCGCCACCTTGGCTGACTCCTGGGAAACCCTCCTCTTGTTCCCATCCCCCAGTGCCAAGATAAAATTGTGTTGGGCCGCTTCGGCATCTTTGCAGTCTACAGACTGTTAGCTTTATTTCCCTGTGTGTAGTAAAAATTCCCTGCACAGAGCAGCGCCTGTGCCGCCCTGTCCATAAGATGGACTTCTAATAGTTTCTGTGTGGGCCGCAGCTCCTTAAGGGATCTGCGCGAGCAGGCTTGTTTGTGTTCGGCCTCCTGTCGGCGACCGTCACTCTCTAACTCCTCCTCCGTGGCCGTCCGGACCCTGGAGTACACCGCTGAGCGGCTGATAACGATGCCCCGCAGGACCACCTTGGCCGCATTCCAGATCACACATTGGTCCATAGCCCCAGTGTCATTGTCCGCAAAATAATTAGTGAGTGCTTCAGAGATATATGTTCGCATCACAGCATCCTTCGATAAAAAATCATTAAAGCACCAAGGTTTGCATTGCTGGTATGCCTGAGATCCAAGGTCCAAAGAGAAGCGGACCGGGGTATGATCAGAGAGGACCCTTGGCAGGATTTCACACTCAGTAACCGTTGCAATGAGGGGCCTGGAGAGTAGAGCCACAAGCAGCCTAGAGTGCTGATGGTGGACTGAGGAATAAAAGGTTATTCCTCCTCTGGATGGAAGAACCTCCAGGCTTCGATCAACGAGAGGTCCCTCAGCAGCTTTGTCAGGATCAGAAAGTTGTGCTTATCAGCACTGAATGAGGATAAGGTTTTGTCTTTCATGGGGTCAATGACAGAGTTAAAATCTCCAGCTATAATTAGATCTCCCTCAGAGAAGCCTAGTAGTGTTTTAGTAAGTGTGGTCAAGAAGTCCTCTTGGCTGGTGTTGGGGGCACATAAGTAGACCATGGATACCCTCTGGGCACCTAAGTTAGTGATCAAGATTAGAAACCTCCCACCCGTGTCCCGTAGCACTTCCAATATATTTAGTGGAAGTCCACCTCTTAATTAGCATACCTTTTTGTCCAACATGAAGCAATAAAGTAAATAGAAGTGAGCTTATGGGGTAGGCGCGACTCATTTTCTGAGAGCAGGCCGATCTCCTGGAGTGTCAAGGCGAAGTTCGGTCCAGCACAGAAACAAACAAAAACTCCTACCTCCCCCTTGGCGGTCTTGGCACCTGGATTGAGTGAACGCAGGCCGCTGCGACCCCTACAGGGAAAGAGGCTTAGGATCCACGGATTGGATGGGTTGGGGGATTGTAGGAAAACCAGTTTGAGGATTAGGGTGAGGTAGTGGATAGATAGGGGGATTAAAGGGAAAGCATGCTCCTTGGCTCTTGTTCTGAAAGCCTGTTCTGTAGGCGTCGTGCTGGTATGCTGCTTGGGTCAATTCTAGCAACACTGCGTGCTCACACATGCATTGATTCACATCACATTCATGCATCCACTCCTTTGAAAAGACACACTCAATTAGAACCTGAGTTATGCCTCCTTGGATTGGTGTTGGTGAGCCCCTAAAACATATGCAGTGTAGCACCTCCAGACTACACCTTGCCCACAGAATACACAAACAATGGCGCACCTTCATTGCCTTAACATGAGATAACAGAACGAGCGTTCCAATGCTAGGAGCAAACACATGCATCAAATGAATAAAAGAAAAAGAAAGCACTTAGCTCTGGCTTCCCACTTCGCTCATTCCATGGATTGTCCTGTAATCTGTAGCCCTGTGGTCACCTGGGCTCGTGGGAGGTGTATGCCTAACAAAAGGGGAAACAGTTAGTATGCGCCCTTTATGTCCTCAGAGTATATTCGTTCGTTGGAGATCAAGAATATACATGCTGGCTGAGCGGGCGTTGTGCCGCATGCAGTTAGTACTAGTATTCCAAGCGGTCTCTGTATCAATCACGTTCCCCCATGCGCCTTCACTGCTCTCCAAGCTGTCACTATGGCAACCAGAGCCCCTCCTGTGTGTTAGGGAGAATTCTCATTTATGGATAATTTCCCTCACTAGGTGAGGGAAATTATCCATAAATGAGAATTCTCCCTAACACTCGCCCCCCCAGACTAAGGGACAGGAGGATTTAATCCACTCCTGGATGGACCTAATACCTCTAGTCAGTTAAAACATCCTAGAGAGACCATCAGCATTTTCCTGGTGACTTCCTGCTCTGTGCTCAATGGAAAAATCAAATCCTTGTAGGCAGATTGACCATCTGAGTGACGTTGGGTTTTCCCCTTTCATTTGCATCAGCCATCTCAAGGGTTGGTGGTCAGTCTGAATAATGAAGGTAGATCCATACAAGTATGGTCTAAACCTCTTCAGTGACCACACAATAGCAACACATTCTCGTTCTATTGTTGCCCACCTTGTCTCAGGATCCTTTAACTTCCTGCTGATGAAACAAATGGGGTATTCCCTACCTTTCTCATCCAGTTGACTAAGAACTGCACCTATACCGACATTAGAAGCATCAGTTTGTACAATGAAGGGTTGGTGATAGTCAGGAGTTCTTAGGGCTGGAGCTTGACAAAGGGCTTTCTTTAGACCTTCAAAGGCTTGATTGCACTCCTCATTCCACCTGACCTTTTTAGGGAATTTGGGAGAGGAGATGACATTCAAGAGAGAAGCTATGGTCCTTTAGTTCTCTATGAAGTTCCTTTAATACCCAGTGAGACCTAAGAAGGCTCTCACTTGGGTTTGAGTAGTAGGGGTGGCCCAGTTTTGTACAGCTTGTACTTTGCTAGACAAAGGCCTTATTTCACCTCCTCCTACCTCATGTCCAAGGTAGACCACTGTACTCTGACCAATTTGACATTTGCTTGCGTTTATGGTCAGATGGGCCTGTTCCAGAGCCTGCAATACATATCCTAGGTGTTCAATATGTTCTTTCCATGTAGGGCTGAACACTGCAATATCATCCAAGTATGCCATGCAGATGTCCTCCATCCCATTCAGAACTTGATTGAGCATCCTCTGAAATGTAGCAGGTGCATTCTTTAGTCCAAAAGGCATTACCTTTAATTGGTAGAGGCCAGCTAGGGTGGAGAATGCAGTTTTCTCCTTGGCATGGTTTGTTAGGGCTATTTGCCAATAGCCTGACGTTAGGTCAAATGTGCTGAGGTACTTGGCTGCACCAGGTTTGCCCACCAGTTCATCTGTCCTAGACAAAGGATGGGCATCAGTCTTTGTGACTGCATTTAGAGCTCTATAGTCCACACAGAATCTCAACTCTTCGGATCCTGCCTTTGGTACAAGCACAACTGGGCTAGACCATGGGCTAGTAGAGGGCTCTATAACCCCGAGATCAAGAACCTTGTTGACCTCATTCCTTATATGGGTTCTTACAGTGTCTGACATTCTGTACCTCCTGCTTTTGACAGGTAAAAACTCACCAGTGAGTATGTCATGCTGGCCTCAAGGGGTCAAGCCTGGTGAAAGTGAGAACAGGGAGGCAACTGATTTAACAGTAACTTGCACTCATCCTGCTGGTCAGATGTGAGACTGGAAGCGAGATTGACTCCTTCCACTTTATATTCTAAAGGTAAGCCTCTGAGGAGGTCAGGCAGAGGTTTACTCTCCTCCTCCTCTTGGGCTGAAACTAGGAGCAAAGCTCCTATGTCAGGTCTAGAGACATAAGCCTTCAAACGGTTGGTGTGAAAGACTCTGGGAGCCTCCTTAGGATTGCCTAAGTCCACCAGATAGTTCACCTGTCCAGGTTTACCCACAACTTTGAAGGGTCCTATCCATTTGTCCTGCACGGCCCTCTGTCTTGTTGGGACCATAACAAGAACAAGTTGGTCTTGAGTGAACTCAACCATGTTAGCCTTCTGGTCATGCCAATGTTTGACCAGAGCTTGACCAGCCTTGAAGTTATCACTTGCCTCTGCCATCATGTGTGACATTCTCCTCCGGACACTTATCACATAGTCAGTCACTCTAACTGGCTTGGGGGAAGGAGCACTCTCCAACCCCTCCTTAATCAGGGCCAATGGACCTCTGACTGGATGGTCATAGAGAAGGGACTGAGTCCTACTCCCTCCTAAGGGACTTCTCTATATGCAAAGAGAAGGCATGGCAGTAGAAGGTCCCACTTTCTTTTAAGGGGTTCTTCTAAAGCACCTATCATGCTCTTCATAGTTCTGTTAAACCTCTCTACCAACCCATTGGTTTGGGGATGGTAGGCAGTTGAGAACTTGTAGGTGACTCCACAGGTTGTTTTCCACATGGCTTGCATGTAGTGGGACATAAAATGTGATCCCCTGTCAGATATCACCTCCTTAGGAAAACCTACTCTGGTAAAAATACCAAGTAGGGCCTTAGCTACAGCCTTAGCCGTAACAGTCCTCATAAGTATGGCTTCAGGAAATCTAGTGGCATGGTCCACTACAACCAGGATAAACCTGTTGCCTGAAGATGTGGGAGGGTCAAGAGGACCAACAATGTCAATCCCAACCCTCTCAAAAGGAACTCCCACCAGTGGGAGAGGGGCAAAGGGTGCCACATTCTTGGCTCCACTCTTGCCAGAGGTTTGGCAAGTGTTGCAGCTTCTGCAGAATTTGTCTACTTCTGAGCCCATCTTAAGCCAGTAGAAGTAAAGAGAAAGCCTTTCCTTGGTCTTCTTAAAACTTAAGTGACCAGACAAAGGTACCTCATGGGCTAACTGCAGAAACTGGAGTCGGTTCACTAGAGGTACTACATGTTTCTTGCAGTCTCCAGGTGTTGACTCAGTCAGTTCACTGTAGAAGAAGCCATCTTCCCATTGTAACCTATACTTCCCAGGCTCAGTCCCATTGAGCTGAGAAGCTGCCTGTAGGCGAAGACCTTCGAGGGTAGGACACTCTCTTTTTCCTTTGCTGAAATCTGCCCTGTTGCGTCCACCTTCTGCCAGTAAAGACTGCAGCTCAGGCTGGTCAACAGGGTCAAGATCTCTTACCAGAGCAAGATCTTCTTCTAGATCTGACTCCTCAGTATCTAGCTGAACCATACAGGGTTGAACCTCACACTCAGCCTCAGCTGGTGGAGGAGTCACAGATGTGACTTTGGACAGTCTTGGAGATGTCCTCCTGGGGACAGGAGTGCTTGCTGGTTTCTTGCTGGCAGACTTGGGTTTCCCCTTTGTCTCTTTCTGACCTGCAATAGGAGTAAGTAATTCCTGTGGACTTGGGGTGATAGTTTCTTCTATAATGTCCCCGGGATAGCCTCTCGAGGTTCTCTCTGTTGCAGACCTTGTGAGCTCCTGCTTCCTTCTGCTGTGGGAACTAGGGGTACTAGACACAACTCCAAGAGTTTTAAGGTCATTACCCAGCAAGACCCTCCCAGGTACGTTCTTTTGCACACTTACAGGTATTCTGACAGTTATGTCATTACACTGGATGAGAGCTGGTAACTGGGGAACCATTTGCACAGTGCCTCCAGCTAACTTGGTTAGGTGTTTGGGTGCCTTAGCAACATCCTCCACCTTGAGAAAGCATTCATCAACCACAGTTATGCTGGCTCCAGTGTCTCTGATGGCAGGGGTTTCCTGACCATTCACAAGAACACTATCTTTGTAATAATCCTTAGTATTATCTTGGATTGAGTTATAGACATCTAAGTTCTGTTGTTCCCAAAGACCCAAGGACACTAAAGAAACACTAGCTGAGACTCTCATGGGCTCATCAGCTAGTAACTGAAAGTTTCCACTGGCTATAGGTACTTCATCCAACTGGGAGAAGGCTAAGGAGAGAGTGTTGATCCCTGAAGGTTTAGCCTTACACCTGGGATCTCCTTTCACATGGCCAGGTAACCCACAAACAAAGCATTTCCCAAATGCTCTTTGTAATGGGGGTTTGTTCTGACCTCCATCTGGTTTGGAACCAGGTGGTACACTAGCCTGATTCGGTTTCCCTTGAGGCTTACCCTGGTTATGCTTGGGGCCCTCTTTTGGATTGGAATTATTGGAATTCTCTTTGTTGTCTTTCTTGGGCTGCTTCCTCTCATCCTTTTTCTGAGTAGCCCCAGAATCCTTGTGAGTAGCCCTGTTGGCAGCCCACAAGTCAGCAGCCTTAGCCAACTTCTTAGGATCTATCTCCTGTGAATCAGCCAAGTGCTGTCTAAGCTCAGGAGAGCAGACATCAAAAATAGACTCCAACATCACAAGATTCCTCAAACCTTCATAAGTGTTCACTTTGTAACCCTTAACACAGCCATCTAAGTTTTTCAAACATTCACACACCAGGGTAGCCCAAGGGGTACCATCATGCTTTTTGAGGGTTCTAAACCTCTTAAGATACTGGAAAGGGGTTTTCCCAAACCTTAGATATTAATGCTAGTTTCACACACTCATAATCCTTTTTATCCTCCTCCCCTAACTCCATTACTGCATCACTTGCAACGGGGGAAGCCTAGAGAAAAGCCAAGGAATCAACTGATTCCCTGTGATACCTCGAGATACCTTGAATCCCATGATTGTACTCAAACATTGCTAACCAATCCAAAACATCAACTTTAGTCTCACACATACCAATCATCTCCTTTGGCATACAGGGTCTCTTAGGGCTGGAAGACTTCCTATTCAAGTCTCATTTTCTCAAGTGCAACAAACTCAGGAGTGAGTGTAGGAGCTGTGGGGTTCCAAGTGGACAGAGGTTGTGCTTTCTGAGCAGGCAAAGCAGGGTTTCCTAACAAGGACTCATCTACTTCTTCTACTTCTTCACAATTAACACTCTCAGAATCAGAAACATCAGTATCCAGTAAACCCTACAACTCCTTACAAGCCCTAAGAGACCCTGTATGCCAAAGGAGATGATGCCGAAGGAGAGGAATTTTGTGATGTTGGAGTCTATTTTTTATGTCTGCTCTCCTGAGGTTAGACAGCACTTGGCTGATTCAAAGGAGATAGATCCTAAGATGTTAGCTAAGGCTGCTGACTTGTGGGCTGCCAACAGGGCTACTCACAAGGATTCTGGGGCTACTCAGAAAAAGGATGAGAGGAAGCAGCCCAAGAAAGACAACAAAGAGAATTCCAATCATTCCAATCCAAAGGTGGGCCCCAAACATAACCAGGGTAAGCCACAAGGGAAACCGAATCAGGCTAGTGTACCACCTGGTTCCACACCAGATGGAGGTCAGAACAAACCTCCATTACAAAGAGCATTTGGGAAATGCTTTGTTTGTGGGTTACCTGGCCATGTGAAAGGAGATCCCAGGTGTAAGGCTAAACCTTCAGGGATCAACACTCTCTCCTTAGCCTTCTCCCAGTTGGATGACGTACCTATAGCCAGTGGAAACTTTCAGTTACTAGCTGACGAGCCCATGTGAGTTTCAGCTAGTGTTTCTTTAGTTTCCTTGGGTCTTTGGGAACAACAGAACTTAGATGTCCATAACTCAATTCCAGATAATACTAAAGAGTATTACAAAGATAGTGTTCTTGTGAATGGTCAGGAAACCCCTGCCATCAGAGACACTCGAACCAGCAGAACTGTGGTTGATGAATGCTTTTTCAAGGTGGAGGATGTTGCTAAGGCACCCAAACACCTAACTAAGTTAGCTGGAGGCCCTGTGCAAATGGTTCCCCAGTTACCAGCTCTCATCCAGTGTAATGACATAACTGTCAGAATACCTGTAAGTGTGCAAAAGAACGCACCTGGGAGGGTCCTGCAGAGTAATGACCTTAAAACTCTTGGAGTTGTGTCTAGTACCCCCAGATCCGTCAGCAGAAGGAAGCAGGAGCTCACAAGGTCTGCAACGGAGAGAACCTTGAGAGGCTCTCCTGGGGACATTATAGAAGAAACTATCACCCCAAGTCCACAGGACTTACTTACTGCTATTGCAGGTCAGAAAGAGACAAAGGGGAAACCCAAGTCTGCCAGCAAGAAACCAGCAAGCACTCCTGTGCCCAGGAGGACATCTCCAAGACTGTCCAAAGTCACATCTGTGATTCCTCCACCAGCTGAGGCTGAGTGTGAGGTTCAACCTTGTATGGTTCAGCTAGATATTGAGGAATCAGATCTAGAAGAATATCTTGCTCTGGTAGGAGATCTTGACCCTGTTAACCATCCTGAGCTGC
The DNA here is from genome assembly GCF_040938575.1 of Ambystoma mexicanum. Taxonomy (NCBI): domain Eukaryota; kingdom Metazoa; phylum Chordata; class Amphibia; order Caudata; family Ambystomatidae; genus Ambystoma; species Ambystoma mexicanum. The sequence continues at coordinate 1,187,271,224 of NC_090928.1, read as the reverse complement.
AGTCTTTACTGGCAGAAGGTGGAAGCAACAGGGCATATTTCAGCAAAGGACAAAGAGAGTGTCCTACCCTCGAAGGTCTTCGCCTACAGGCAGCTTCTCAGCTCAATGGGACTGAGCCTGGGAAGTATCGGTTACATTGGAAAGTTGGCCTCTTCTACAGTGAACCGACTGAGTCAACCCCTGGAGACTGCAAGAAACTTGTAGTACCTCTAGTGAACCGACTCCAGTTTCTGCAGTTAGCCCATGAGGTAGCATTGGCTGCTCACTTAAGTTTTAAGAAGACCAAGGAAAGGCTTTCTCTGCACTTCTACTGGCCTACGATGGGCTCAGAAGTAGACAAATTCTGCAGAAGCTGCCACACTTGCCAAACCTCTGGCAAGAGTGGAGCCAAGAATGTGGCACCCTTTGTGCCTCTCCCAGTGGTGGGAGTTCCTTTTGAGAGGGTTGGGATTGACATTGTTGGTCCTCTTGACCCTCCCACATCTTCAGGCAACAGGTTTATCCTGGTTGTAGTGGACCATGCCACTAGATTTCCTGAAGCCATACCTATGAGGACTGTTACGGCTCCGGCTGTAGGTAAGGCCCTACTTGGTATTTTTACCAGAGTAGGTTTTCCTAAGGAGGTGATATCTGACAGGGGATCACATTATATGTCCCACAACATACAAGCCATGTGGAAAACCTGTGGAGTCACCTACAAGTTCTCAACTGCCTACCATCCCCAAACCAATAGGTTGGCGGAGAGGTTTAACAGAACTACGAAGAGCATTATAGGTGCTTTAGAAGAACCCCTTAGAAGAAAGTGGGACCATCTACTGCCATGCCTTCTCTTTGCATATAGAGAAGTCCCTCAGGAGGGAGTAGGACTCAGTCCCTTCTCTATGGCCATCCAGTCAGAGGTCCATTGGCCCTGATTAAGGAGGGGTTGGAGAGTGCTCCTTCCCCCAAGCCAGTCAGAGTGACTGACTATGTGATAGGTCTCCGGAGGAGAATGTCACACATGATGGCAGAGGCAAGTGACAACTTGAAGGCTGGTCAAGCTCTGGTCAAACATTGGCATGACCAGAAGGCTAACATGGTTGAGTTCACTCAAGACCAACTTGTTCTTGTTATGGTCCCAACAAGGCAGAGGTCCTTGCAGGACAAATGGATAGGACCCTTCAAAGTTGTGGTTAAACCTGGAGAGGTGGATAATCTGGTGGACTTAGGCAATCCTAAGGAGGCTCCCAGAGTCTTTCACACCAACCGTCTGAAGGCTTATGTCTCTAGATCTGACATAGGAGCTTTGCTCCTACCTTCAGCTCAAGAGGAGGAGGAGAGTGAACCTCTGCCTGACTTCCTCAGAGACTTACCTTTAGATGAGCAAGTGGAAGGAGTCAATCTCTCTTCCAGTCTCACATCTGACCAGCAGGATGAGTGCAGGTTACTCTTAAATGAGTTTGCCTCCCTGTTCTCACTTTCACCAGGCTTAACCCCTTGGGGCCAGCATGACATACTCACTGGTGGCTGTTTGCCTGTCAAAATCAGGGGGTACAGAATGTCAGACAATGTAAGAACCCATACAAGGAATGAGGTCAACAAGATGCTTGATCTCGGGGTTATATAGCCCTCTACTAGCCCATGGTCTAGCCCAGTTGTGCTTGTACCAAAGGCAGGATCCGAAGAGTTGAGATTCTGCATGGACTATAGAGCTCTAAATGCAGTCACAAAGACTGATGCCCATCCTTTGCCTAGGACAGATGAGCTGGTGGACAAACGTGATGCAGCCAAGTACCTCAGCACATTTGACCTAACGTCAGGCTATTGGGAAATAGCCCTGACAGACCATGCCAAGGAGAAAACTGCATTCTCCACCCCAGCTGGCCTCTACCAATTCAAGATAATGGGCCTCATTACAACTCAGGCGGTAAGGGGTTTACGGCGCCGTAAACAGCGCCGACCCTTACCGCCTGAGTACGAGGTCCCTTAGCGCCATGGCGGATTTAACACCTGCTTTTTGCAGGTGTTAAAATCCATGGCGCTAAGGGACCATGGAGTTAATTACGCCACCGTAATTTACAGTGGCGTAATTAACGCCTTCCCCACTCCCATTATGCCCTATGGGGCAAAAATGGGAATGGGGAAGGGTAAATGGGGATTGGGGACTTACCGCCCCGCCAAACTCGGAATGGGGCGGTAAGTCCGCCAACCACCATGGCGTAAACGTAGTTTACGCCATGGTGGTAAAGTCACGGCCCAGGCCGTAATTTACCGCCTGGGTCGTAATGAGGCCCAATGCCTTTTGGATTAAATAATGCACCTGCTACATTTCAGAGGATGGCCAATCAAGTTCTGAATGGGATGGAGGACATCTGCATGGCATACTTGAATGACATTGCAGTGTTCAGCCCTACATGGAAAGAACATATTGAACACCTAGGATATGTATTGCAGGCTCTAGAACGGGCCCATCTGACCATAAAGGCAAGCAACTGTGAAATTGGTCAGAGTACAGTGGTCTACCTTGGACATGAGGTAGGAGGAGGTGAAATAAGGCCTTTGCCTAGCAAAGTACAAGCTGTACAAAACTGGGCCACCCCTACTACTCAAACCCAAGTGAGAGCCTTCTTAGGTCTCACTGGGTATTACAGGAACTTCATAGAGAACTATAGGACCATAGCTTCTCTCTTGAATGTCATCTCCTCTCCCAAATTCCCTAAAAAGATCAGGTGGAATGAGGAGTGCAATCAAGCCTTTGAAGGTCCAAACACAGCCCTTTGTCAAGCTCCAGTCCTAAGAGCTTCTGACTATCACCAACCCTTCATTGTACAAACTGATGCTTCTAATGTAGGTATAGGTGCAGTCCTTAGTCAACTGGATGAGAAAGGTAGGGAACACCCCATTTGTTTCATCAGCAGGAAGTTAAAGGATCCTGAGACAAGGCGGGCAACAATAGAACGAGAATATTTTGCTATTGTGTGGTCACTGAAGAGGTTTAGACCATACTTGTATGGATCTACCTTCATCATTAAGACTGACCACCAACCCTTGAGATGGCTGATGCAAATGAAAGGGGAAAACCCAAAGTTACTCAGATGGTCAATCTGCCTACAAGGATTTGATCTTTCCATTGAGCACAGAGAAGGAAGTCACCACCAAAATGCTGATGGTCTCTCTAGGATGTTTTTAACCGACTAGAGGTATGAGGTCCATCCAGGAGTGGATTAAATCCTCCTGTCCCTTACTCTGGGGGGGGGCGAGTGTTAGGGAGAATTCTCATTTATGGCTAATTTCCCTCACCTAATGAGTCCCTCAGCAGCTTTGCTGGACTTCTGAAGTTTATTTTCTTTCACTTGATAAGAGTGTGAGCTTTTCTCCCACTCTTACCCATGTTTGCCATGTATCTTTTACCTGTTTTTGTGATCGTGGGCTCTGGAGTACACCACTTCAGTAGCCCCCTTCTTTTGTGTGTTACACAGCACCTTCAGTGCAGTGACACAGCACCTTCAGTGCAGTGACACAGGGTTGTCTTTTTGACTTCCCACCGACTCCATTTCTGAGGCTGACTACTGTCCCCCAGAAAAGGGTAAATTTGCCATTAACTTTACTTAAGTCAATTTACCACAGAGCCAGTACACCCCATCTTCCATGGAGTACTGGAAAGGGTTAATCCATATCCCTTTTTATCTGTACCACCTAGAGCATTGTTTCGCTCTTTCAACATTTAGACTTGGCTGGTGGCAGTGGTATCTACCCTAACTTTTCTACCGCGATTATACTATATAAACGTGGTATTGTTTTAGGCTATTATATTAGCCTCGAACTTAAACCCGCTTGACCAAATACTTTTTCTTTGGTTCCGGTCAGGTTTATTCGCCATTTCTTTTTGTTAAAGCCCTTCTTGTGTTTTACTTTGCGCGGCAAACCAGGTTTGCCTTCTTTGTTCACCGTCTTTTGGCGGGCTTCTGCTCAGAAGCCCTCCTCCAGTGGCCTGGGTGTCTGGGTGGGCTGAATGTGAGGGAGGGCTGTAGTCACCCCCTGCACAGGGTATCCTAGGAAACCCAAGTCGCACTTTGCCATGATTGGCTGAGGTGGTTGTCCGGGCCGGACAACCCCCCTGCTGCGTGATTGACAGCCAGGCTGTGTGAATGGGGGATTTTCGCATAAAAGTCATGCCTCTTGGGCTAGAAGGCAGAGTCGCCACTGGAACTACAAGGAACCGAATAGAAGCGGAGAAGAAGTCGACTGCTGCAACTACCCCGTCCCAGTGAAGCCCTGCTGCGGTCCTGAGCTATCTACCCTTCGATGACCAGAGAATATCCAGTCTTGAGTCTTCTTCCCTTGTGCCTGGTGGAGATAACCAGCTCATCTTCCACAGCCAGAGGATCCTCTTTTTGGTCAAAATCGCTGCACACTGCTGTAGTGGACCTGATAGCCATCCGAAGAGCCTCTCCTGTTTTTAAGGAGCGCACCTTTTATTCACCGTCGCTTCTGCCGACTTCATCCCTGTGTGGTGCAGACCCCTCCAGACATCCTCCTTCACTTCGAAGCTCTAGGAACCGTGGGTCTGCAGGAAACCAACAGGAACAACTGCCAGGGCACCAGCTTCTCCATTGAATAAGGTGCTGTGTTCTGCTTGAGGAATTAGGGTGAATCCCTTTTCTTCATCTCCAAGGCTTGCCCATGTCTTCCCTCCTTCTTATAACTTTTGCTTCTTCTGTTGACACTATCTAAGTACTCCTGGCAACGTTGAATCTCGAACTATCCGACTGTGTGATCCTCGACAACAGGAACCCGGTTCCACTTGACACTGGCTCCGGCCTATTGACTCTTGAATTTCTGTCTTTGAGGGTCATTTCGACCCTGGCGTTAAGGGGTTAACAGCGCTGTAAAAGGTGTCGGTGCCGTTAAACCCTCAACGCCTGATTACGTGGTCCCTTTGCGGCTCCCGACCTTAACGGATGGTCTGGACCAGCCATTAAAGTAGGGACCCGCAAAGGGACTTCTGAGGTAATTACGGTACCGCAATTTGCGGTACCGTAATTACCGCCTTCCCCAGTCCCATTGAGCCCTATGGGGCAAAAATGGGAATGGGGAAGGGCCAATGGTAAATGGGGAATTACCACCTCGCCAACCTTGGAATGGGGCGGTATTTCCCCATTTACCATTGGCGGACTCGTTACAATACCGGCAGCAACCATGGTGCTAATAGCGCCATTGGTTACCGCCGGTGTTGTAATGAGGGCCTATGAGTGTTTTCTGATTCTATCTGCCTTTACAAAAGTATTGCTATGATTTTTGCCCCCAACTCTCTCTGGTTAACCCAGGTGCTAAGTGTGTTTTTGCCCCGGTAAATTCTTGCCGCGGATACGCGTTTCGTTAGTAAGACCGAACTGTCAAAAAGTGATCGCAAGTATATTCCCGGTAACGTCTTTTTTGTTTCATAACACCAAAACACAGGGTACTTACCTTAAGTGAATTGGTTGGCTGTAGTATATTTTACGTGTGGTTTTGAATTAATGGAAGTGTTTATAACGAATGGTTTAAAAATAAATGTACTTATATTTTTTTACCTGAAACCTTGAGTCAGTGTTTGCTTGAGTCACAGTAATTGTGGTCCCTTTGTGTAATCTCTGCTACTGCTCATATACCCTTTGTGTAATCTCCGCTACTGCTACCACTTTAACATAGTAGTACAGGCTTGTACCAAAGGTAAAACTTGTATTGCCACCTGTAGTCTTAATTGTGTGTAGTGGTCCCTAAGGGCACTGCACCGGATTCTGCCTAACACTGTGTAAATACGAAGTCAAGCATTCAGGAGAATGTTAGCAGCATGCTCCGTTCTAGCATAAGTATGCAAGGCACTTATCTTTTAGGCTTGTGGGCCGGATGATTCAGCTTCGGACGAGGACTGGCCCTGCAATGGGCTTTCACTCTGGAGCTCTTCAATATGTGTCCGCTCGGAGGAAAATTCAAGCACGGAAAAACGTTCGGGTCTTGCGCATGCGCACATGTTCCTTCGCGCATGTGCGTTGGTTTAGGCGTTGGCCTGGGCGTCGCCCAGCCCGTATGCTGGCCCTGTGTGCTGGGCTGTTCAATGGGAGATTCCCGGACTGCTGGGGTTGTAATTCTCGGGCTGGGCCTGCTGGGAAATGTTCTCTCCTAGTTTGCTTCTTGTGAGTTTCTCATGCTTTCTGCCAGCAGATGCCAGCCTGCCACACCTGACACACCTACAAGAAAGGCGGAGGTGGCATCTGCTGAGTGAAATATCTCCCACAATGCCTGTAGCCACCTTATGCTTGCGCTTCCCCATGATTTGTTTGGGCTTTACGACATGGAGAAACACAATATCCGGGGTGAGCTTCACCAGCCTCTGGAGGACCATCTTGCACTTGATTGGGAAATTGAGCCCCTGGACATTCCAGGTAAAGTAAGTGAGATCAGGGTTGTCCCCAACTACAGCATTATTCAACATTGAAAGAATAGCCTGGAGTCATATGGGGTGGGGCCAAGGATATCCTACATTTCCAACCCCCAAATGAAAAGAGATCTGAAGCTGCCCAACCCCAGTCAGCCAGGCAGGTACCAGGCCACTGATACATCGAGCCCCTTTAGTAGCTCTGTCGTCTTCCCCGGCAAATATAAACCCCCCATCATGAAAAACCCCTATGAACACTAAAAAGAAAAAGGAAAAATAGGAACCCAAATCAAAATCCCACAAATAAACATACTCCATTGGGAGCTATTCAGGAACAGCCTCCCCGCAGGACCACCCACGCTAACGACTTGCCCAAAAGTGATTATTAACTAACACGCTAGTGCTCACTTTAACCAAGAACTGTAAATTACTGAGGACTCCATGCCAACTGAACTGTTCAGAGGAAATTACCATTCAAGTTACTCAGGCCACTACTTCAGGCTCAGTCAACTACAGTTAATGTCTACTCAGTCACTGGAAGGGTCTCTTCTTGGAGGTGGTGATCACCATTTCCCGGGCTACCTCTGCCATTCTCCAGCTGCCTGCGAAACCCCTCTGCCTCCTTCTCCAAGCCGATCACTAGTTCCGGCTTCGGTGCTCGAAGAGCAGCTTGCATGGGAATCTCCATTTGTATTTTGTCCCTTGTTCTCGTAACCAGGCTGTGAGAGGTCTGAGTCAGCGTCGCCTGGCAAGGGTCCCGGGGGCTATGTCTTGGAACAGCTGACGGTTGACTTTGTAGTAGGTCAGGGAGACCTCAGCTCTCGCGGCTGCCAAGACATGTTCCTTCTGCTTAAAGAAGTCGACCCATGTCAACACATTGAGGAGCAAATTCTACTGCAGCTGCATGAATATACTCTATGGGTTCTGTCCAAAATAAGTTCTTCCTTGTTCTCCAGGTGTAGCAGATGGCAGAAGCACTCACGCACAAACTCCTTTAGTTCTTGATCATTAATTCGGAGGGGGATCCCCTGAATGCAGAAATTATTACACCGGGAAGGATTTTCCATGTCTTCCTAGCGGATCCATGTGATGCTGGAAATGCATCTGAGGGACAGGGCCTCTAATCCTTGTCCTTTTTCTGTTTTTACCGTGTGATCTGTTATGTTTTCTGCCCCGGAGTCCATGTGGGACTCCTGGCAGTGCAGCTCTCTCTTTTGGTTTGGTGAACAGGCCCATGGGATACCCTTATGGCACCCATGGGTAGGGGTACAACCCTGTGCCCTAGTGTATGTTTTTGGGCACCTGTGGGTGGCCCCAGAGCAGGGTATGGGCTGGTGGCAGCTCCGTGCTGAATTTGACAGGTGCTCCGGGTGTCCTCCATTTTGGGATACCCTGGCCCTGCCATTGGGATCAGTTGATTCCTAATAGAAAACAAGATGGCCCCGGTGGCCTCTTGCTTTCTATGGCCTGTTATCTTGTTTTCCCAAAGTCCTGGGAAGCCCTGTCTCTGTCCCTTCCCCGTGACTGGCTGTTGGGTGGAAGTTCCATGTATGGTATTGTTGTGAAGGCCCAGCTAGACTGGCTGGAGCCTTCTCAGTGACTGTATGTTGTGGGTACCTCCTGTGGGTGGGACCTGGGTGAATGGAGTGTGTGACCAATATACACTCCTTGTTGTGGTTGTCTGGTTTCTGGCATGAGAGACAAAGACTGAGACAGCCCTGCCCGAAACTAGCCTGAATGCAGTGCGTAGTGTTGAATGGCTGGGTACTTGTCCCAATCCACATTCCCTGTTGTGAGTGTCTGGAAGGGAGGAGTGTGGCCTGAATGCACTGTGTGCCTGATTGGCTGACTGACTGCATGAATGCCCTGCAGTATGATTGGCTGCTGAGTGTGTGCCAGCAGCGTGGATGAGAGAGAGGATAGTATATCTGGGGACCTCTCACCACTGGAAAAGTGTTCAGAAGGGACCTTTGGTTGAGAAGCGACCATTGTGCTCCTAAGCAGCCAGGGAGCTGAGTCTCCACTCTACGAGTAACTGGAACTGCTGATCCTCGACGTCCAGCTGGAAGAAGAAGACTTGCTGTGGCATTTGCTTTGACCGATCTGAAGGCTGACGAGATCGTCGAGGGCTGACCCGAGAGAGGACCTGGTAAGGCGCCCTCTTCCCGTGCTCCGAGGGACCATCGAGCACCGCTCCATCTTCGCCGAAGCGCCCTGGAAGACAGACCCTCGAAAAGCTGTCGACCCGAGACGGGACCGCCGAGGAGATCGAAGTGAAGCACCGGGACATCGACGCCGTCGAAGTCCATTGCCGTCGACCATGGTTCGCAGGTTTGTGGAACCGCTGAAGGCCCGTCGAAGTTGTGTTGCCCAGCCGTGGGAACCACTTGACGCCGTGCCGCCGACGACTGGAGCCGTCCGCTCCTTTGCCTAAGAACATTCAATCGAAGGACTCTCTCGACCGCATCGTCGACCGCTTATCCTGCCGGAGAAAGTCGAGGACGACCAACGCGCCGAGGAGAAACCTGCCGGTGGGTTGCCCGCCACCCGACGACCTCAAAGACTCGGACGACTCGACGCCCTTGCTGGGCTTCCGTCTCTACAATCTTTGCGGTCCAGAACTATTGTCATCGAGGTGCCCCGCACACCTCCGCCTTGCAGGACGCCGACGATCCGACGCCGACGAGCACCGCTCGGACGAAGCTGCCGCCTCTTCGACATCGTTCTACCTCGTTTGTCGACGGACGTTCGACGCCCCGTGCCTCCCGCTTGAAAGGGAAGGCATTCAAGAAGGGCCGTCGATTCCCCGTCGCCGAACAACGAGTTCCTCGACGTTTGTCGACGCCTCTTCGAGGAGCTCGACTCCACCAGGTACATTGGGGGGGTAAAACATTATAGGAGAGAATAAGACTGGCAGAGCAATATATGGACTGGGCTTGTGCTATATCTTTATTTACAGGTTGCCCAGGTGGGGGGATCTCCACACAGAACTGTGCCTAGTGGTAGGGGCCGGTATTCTGCCTACTGCTCAACCATCTTGTTTTCTCTCCTCTCTCTATTGCTGGTTTCCCTCTATTGGTCTGTGTGACATTGTACAGTATTGTTAATGCACTGTAATGAGATCTAGGGTGGTACCACTTTAGGATTGTAAATATTTGCCATTGTAGATTTTGCCGGAGTACAAAGTGAGTTACTATGATAAATGTACATAACCTTAACTATTGATTATATAAAGACTGTGTTCTAACCAATACAGAGTGTGGATATTCCTTTGTGGGGGCTTGGGGATACACTGTACTTAAGGCCAGCCTGCATCACCTCCTGAGAAGCTAGGCCTTGATTGCTCGACCATTGCTACCGAATAGAGAATCTTGGCTGGGGTCCCCTGTGCCTCTCCTCCACCATATAGGGAGCGGAAGTACAGACACCCCCCACCGGTCGTTGAGGCCCGTCTCTCACACTGGTGGCAGCGGTGGGATGCTTATGGTTTTAAGAATCAGTGTATAACCGTGCCACTTACAAAGGATATTTGCCCTTTATTAAATTAAGGTTTAGTTGTGTACAAGGTAACTGCATTACAAACAATGGAGTCTATTGCGAATGGCAAATTAACTCGGATGAGCTTGGAGGCTCTCCAGAGTGCTTGTGAAGCTAGGGAGTTAGACTTTGTGGATAAGTCTAGGGCTGAGCTGATAGCTGCCCTGGTGGACTACCAGACTGATAGTGAAACTCTTGATGAAGGGGGGAATGCAACCAATGAGGACTCTGCCCCTGGGGTTTCTGCTGAATCTGTTTCTGGGAATGCCGCCATTCCTGCTGCCTCTGTTCCAAACTCCAGCAATTCCTTAGAGCTTGAGTTATTAAGGATGAAATTGGCCTTTGAATACCGCAAGTTGGAAATAGATGCTGAGCTTAAGAAAGAGGAGTTGGCTCAACAAGTGGAGCTCAAGAATAGGGATCTTGAACTCAAAAATAAGGACCTTGAACTCAAGAGCCAGGACACTGAATGTCAGAGGATCCAGCTAGAGAAAGCTAGAGTGGAGACTTCAGCTAGAACCAGTGAGAGTGTCAGGTCCCCAGCCACCAAGTTTATGAAAGATTTGGTTGGTGTATTTGTGGAGGGTTCGGATATCCTCCAATGGATTGAAGCGTTTGAAATGGCTTGTGAGATTCATCATGTGGATAAAAGAGATTGGGCAAAGTGTTTGTTAAGTAGAGTGCCTCAAACCGGGTATGACTGTATTCTGAAGCTGAGTGTGGAAGAAAGGGGTCAGTACGAGTGTATGAAGTCTGCTTTGATTGCCAAGTTCGGCAAGACACCTACCCAATACCTTAGAAGGTTCAGGGATTTTAAGAAAAAGGAGAACATGTCTTGGGTTGACTGGGTGAGTGCTGCGCACATGAACATGATGGGGTGGATCGATGGATACAAGGTTAAGACTTTTGTTGAATTGTCCCACCTCTTGTTTTTTGTGCATTTCTCTGAAGCCTGTTCACCAGAGCTGCGTCAGTATGTGGCTGACCAGAACATTTTGGACCCCTTTAAGCTGGCTAGGTTGGCTGACAAGTGGGTCTCCCACCGGGTGTCCCCTAAGGACTCCAGTGGGAAGGACAAGGACAAAGAGAAGGGGGCCTCTCAGAGAGCTGAGGAGTCCCCCAAGCAGTCACAGTTGGGTAAACCAAAACCTTCCTCTCCTAAGACCCAAAAATCTAGTGGGGATAAGTCATCTGGGGGTGGGAATAAGAGTAGTGGTCCACCTGCTGCAAAGCAGGCTCCCAGTGGTTCCAGTACTGTACCCCGCACTCCTGGCGCTTGTTGGGACTGTGGGGCTCTGGATCACAAAAGGGGTGACCCCAAGTGTAAAGGTAAGGCACTTGGAGTACAGGCTGTGGCTGCCTGACCTACCCTTACCCCGTATCTGAGGTGGAGGCCACTGTCCTCCCCTCCTCTGCCGGGATCACATTTGGTGCTCCGGTGGAGATTTCCTTAGTGTCCCTTGGGGACTGGGACCAGTACGCGGAAGTACTGGCGACTATCCCACAGAAAACCCGTAGGTTTTTGAGAAGTGTCCTCTTGAATGACCAGCCTTCTACTGGTTTGAGAGACACTGGGGCAAGCATGACAGTGGTGGACAGGACCCTGCTCAGGCCAGAGGACTATGAAGGTGCTCCTCTGCAAACCACCAGGTTAGCTGGTGGGCCTCCCAAATTATCACCTGTAGCCTTAGTCACACTCATGATTGGCGACAAGACAGCGAAGCTTCCTGTCCTGGTTCAGGACAATGTCCCTGCTAACATTTTGTTAGGGAATGATCTAGTAGAGTTGGGGTTGATCTCGGATGGTCTTCCCATGACTGCTGCTGCCGTCACTAGATCACAGGTGACACTGGGTCTGGCTGTGGGTCAGATACCCGAGCCAAAGGCGAGGCCTAAGGCAAGAAGAAGGAAGACCAAGAAGGCCACCTCTGTGGAGGGAGGACCTTCTCTTCCTGCTGTTCCGACAGCACCCATTGGGATCCATGCTCCGGACGGGTTGGGTCCAGTGGAAAACCCAAACTCAACTCCTTTGGGAGAAGAGACAGAAGACTCTCCTGTGGGAGAGGTTCTTAACCCGGAGGATCATCCCGACCTTCAATGCTTGTTAGCTGAAGGGGGACCCTCCCGGGCGGACTTCTGTAAGGGACAGAGAGAGTGCCACTCTCTCGAGGGACTGAGGAAACAGGCCCTGGCCCAGGCACAAGGAGAGGTGCCTAGGAATTTCCGGATTTATTGGGAGGGTGAGCTCCTTGTTAGTGAGCCCACTAAGCCTGAACCTGGTGCCCGCAAGAGGTTGGTGGTACCCCAGGTTTATAGGCCCTTCCTACTGCAGTTGGCGCATGAGGTGCCCTTGGCTGGTCATCTTGGGACCAAGAAGACTAAGCAGAGGCTCTCTGCCCATTTCTACTGGCCACGGATGGGAGTAGAGGTGGAGTCCCACTGCAGGACCTGCCCAACTTGTCAGTTGTCTGGCAAGACTGGAGGCAGTGTCATTGCCCCACTGCAGCCGTTGCCAGTGGTTGGCACCCCATTTGAGAGGGTGGGCATCGACATTGTCGGTCCCCTTGACCCTCCCACTTCAGGTGGACATCGGTTCATCCTGGTCTTGGTAGATCATGCCACCAGGTACCCTGAGGCGATACCCCTTCGGACGGTTACGGCCAAGGTGGTTGCCCGGGCTCTCCTGGGCATTTTCACCCGTGTTGGATTCCCCAAGGAGGTTGTCTCTGACAGAGGATCCAACTTCATGTCGAGTTACATGAAAACCATGTGGAAAGAGTGCGGGGTAACCTACAAGTTCTCCACCTCTTACCACCCCCAGACCAATGGTCTGGTTGAGAGATTTAATAAAACTCTCAAGGGCATGCTAGGGGCTTTGGAAGAACCCCTAAGGAGGAAATGGGATCTCCTCCTACCATGCCTGCTGTTTGCTTACAGGGAGGTACCTCAAGAGGGTGTTGGTTTCAGCCCCTTTGAGTTACCCTTTGGACATCCCGTGAGGGGGCCCCTCGCCTTGATCAGGGAAGGCTTGGAAGCCACCCCTCCGGGTCCCGCCAAGCAAGTGGGGGACTATATGTTAGGCCTCAGACGGAGGATGACACAGATGATGGGTCAGGCAACAGCAAATCTCAAGGCCAGCCAGGAATTGTATAAGTACTGGCATGACCTTAAAGCCTCGCAAGTGGATTGGACTCCGGGACAGGAAATCCTTGTGATGGAGCCTACCAAGCCTAGGGCTTTGGCAGACAAGTGGACTGGACCCTTCAGGATCATCTCCAAGATGGGCAAAGCCAATTATCTGGTTGACATGGGAGCCCCTGGGGTAGCCCCTCGATATTCCATGTCAACAGGCTCAAGCCTTTCCACCGACGAGCGGAAGTCTCATGTCTCTTGCTAGCTTCTGGGCAAGAAGAGGATGAGAGTGAGCCCCTTCCTGATTTGCTGCATAGCAACCCTCAGGATGGCTCAGTGGAGGGAGTACATCTCTCTCCAGATTTGACAACAGAGCAACAGAGGGCCTGTAGGGCTTTGCTCCAACAGTACGCCTCTCTGTTTTCACTGAAGCCAGGCCTTACACCGTGGTGTAAGCACGAAATTGACACTGGTGACAGTGTGCCTGTCAAAAGCAGGTGCTACCGTATGTCAGATACCGTCAAGAACCACATCCAGGCTGAGGTCGCCAAGATGTTGGATCTGGGTGTTATTGAACCCTCAACCAGTCCCTGGTCCAGTCCAGTGGTCCTTGTCCCCAAGGCAAGTTCACAGGCAGGTACCAAGGATTGGAGGTTCTGTGTGGACTACCGAGGAGTCAATGCGTCACCAAAACTGACGCGCACCCATTGCCCAGGGCTGATGAGCTCGTGGACACCATCGGTGCTGCCAAGTTTGTGAGCACCTTTGACCTTACTTCAGGCTATTGGCAAATAGCTCTGACGGACCATGCCAAGGAAAAGACGGCCTTCTCAACACCTGAGGGACTCTACCAGTTTAGGGTCATGCCTTTTGGGTTGAAGAATGCCCCTGCCACCTTCCAGAGATTGGTCAACCATGCGCTCAGTGGGCTGGAAGCCTTTTGTGTGGCTTACTTGGACGACATTGCCGTCTACAGTTCCACCTGGGAAGAGCATTTGACACATCTGGATAAGGTGTTGCAGGCCTTGAAAAGGGCTAACCTCACTATCAAGGCCACCAAGTGCCAGATAGCTCAGGGGAAAGTTACCTATCTTGGTCATGAGGTAGGAGGGGGTCAAATCCAACCTCTCTCCAGTAAAGTACAGGATGTACAGAACTGGGAGACTCCCACTACTCAAACCCAGGTGAGGGCCTTTTTGGGCCTAACTGGGTACTATCGCAATTTCATGGCAGACTATGGGACCATAGCTGCCCCCCTGACAGCTCTAACGTCACCCAAGCAGCCTAGGAAGGTTAATTGGACCGAAGACTGTCAGAGGGCCTTTGATGGCTTGAAAGAAAGTCTGTGCAGGGCACCTGTGTTGAGTGCGCCTGACTACAGCCGACCCTTTATCGTCCAGACGGATGCCTGCGACACCGGAATTGGAGCTGTCTTGTCCCAGTTAGATGACAAATGGAGAGAACACCCTATCATATTCATCAGTAGACAACTCAAGGGTAGAGAACTTAGGTTGGCTACTGTTGAAAAGGAGTGTTTTAGTATAGTTTGGAGCCTTAGGCGTTTTAGGCCCTACCTTACGGGGTCTACCTTCAAGGTCCAAACAGATCATAAGCCCCTGAAGTGGCTTAAGCAGATGAAGGGTGAGAACCCGAAATTGCTCAGGTGGTCCATTAGCCTGCAAGGTCTAGACTTCACCATAGAGCACAGACCAGGGAAGAGTCACGATAATGCAGATGGCCTTTCCAGAAGGTATGTTGACCGTCTGGATGAGGGTGTCTATCCCGTGGGAGATTAGACACCCTCCACCTCAGTCTGGGGGGGGGCGACTGTGATGCTGGAAATGCATCTGAGGGACAGGGCCTCTAATCCTTGTCCTTTTTCTATTTTTACCGTGTGATCTGTTATGTTTTCTGCCCCGGAGTCCATGTGGGACTCCTGGCAGTGCAGCTCTCTCTTTTTGTTTGGTGAACAGACCCATGGGATACTCTTATGGCACCCATGGGTAGGGGTACAACCCTGTGCCCTAGTGTATGTTTTTGGGCACCTGTGGGTGGCCCCAGAGCAGGGTATGGGCTGGTGGCAGCTCCGTGCTGAATTTGACAGGTGCTCCGGGTGTCCTCCATTTTGGGATACCCTGGCCCTGCCATTGGGATCAGTTGATTCCTAATAGAAAACAAGATGGCCCCGGTGGCCTCTTGCTTTCTATGGCCTGTTATCTTGTTTTCCCAAAGTCCTGGCAAGCCCTGTCTCTATCCCTTCCCCCTGACTGGCTGTTGGGTGGAAGTTCCATGTATGGTATTGTTGTGAAGGCCCAGCTAGACTGGCTGGAGCCTTCTCAGTGACTGTATGTTGTGGGTACCTCCTGTGGGTGGGACCTGGGTGAATGGAGTGTGTGACCAATATACACTCCTTGTTGTGGTTGTCTGGTTTCTGGCATGAGAGACAAAGACTGAGACAGCCCTGCCCGAAACTAGCCTGAATGCAGTGCGTTGTGTTGAATGGCTGGGTACTTGTCCCAATCCACATTCCCTGTTGTGAGTGTCTGGAAGGGAGGAGTTTGGCCTGAATGCACTGTGTGCCTGATTGGCTGACTGACTGCATGAATGCCCTGCAGTATGATTGGCTGCTGAGTGTGTGCCAGCAGCGTGGATGAGAGAGAGGATAGTATATCTGGGGACCTCTCACCACTGGAAAAGTGTTCAGAAGGGACCTTTGGTTGAGAAGCGACCATTGTGCTCCTAAGCAGCCAGGGAGCTGAGTCTCCACTCTACGAGTAACTGGAACTGCTGATCCTCGACGTCCAGCTGGAAGAAGAAGACTTGCTGTGGCATTTGCTTCGACCGATTTGAAGCCTGACGAGATCGTCGAGGGCTGACCCGAGAGAGGACCTGCTAAGGTGCCCTCTTCCCGTGCTCCGAGGGACCATCGAGCACCGCTCCATCTTCGCAGAAGCGCCCTGGAAGACAGACCCTCGAAAGGCTGTCGACCCGAGACGGGACCGCCGAGGAGATCGAAGTGAAGCACCCGGACATCAACGCCGTCGAAGTCCATTGCCGTCGACCAGGGTTCGCAGGTTTGTGGAACCGCTGGAGGCCCGTCAAAGTTGTGTTGCCCAGCCGTGGAAACCACTTGACGCCGTGCCGCCGACGACTGGAGCCGTCCGCTCCTTTGCCTAAGAACATTCAATCGAAGGACTCTCTCGACCGCATCGTCGACCGCTTATCCTGCCGGAGAAAGTCGAGGACGACCAACGTGCCGAGGAGAAACCTGCCGGTGGGTTTCCCGCCACCCGACGACCTCAAAGACTCGGACGACTCGACGCCCTTGCTGGGCTTCCGTCTCTACAATCTTTGCGGTCCAGAACTATTGTCATCGAGGTGCCCCGCACACCTCCGCCTTGCAGGACGCCGACGCTCCGACGCCGACGAGCACCGCTCGGACGAAGCTGCCGCCTCTTCGACATCGTTCTACCTCGTTTGTCGACGGACGTTCGACGCCCCGTGCCTCCCGCTTGAAAGGGAAGGCATTCAAGAAGGGCCGTCGATTCCCCGTCGCCGAACAACGAGTTCCTCGACGTTTGTCGACGCCTCTTCGAGGAGCTCGACTCCACCAGGTACATTGGGGGGGTAAAACATTATAGGAGAGAATAAGACTGGCAGAGCAATATATGGACTGGGCTTGTGCTATATCTTTATTTACAGATTGCCCAGGTGGGGGGATCTCCACACAGAACTGTGCCTAGTGGTAGGGGCCGGTATTCTGCCTACTGCTCAACCATCTTGTTTTCTCTCCTCTCTCTATTGCTGGTTTCCCTCTATTGGTCTGTGTGACATTGTACAGTATTGTTAATGCACTGTAATGAGATCTAGGGTGGTACCACTTTAGGATTGTAAATATTTGCCATTGTAGATTTTGCCGGAGTACAAAGTGAGTTACTATGATAAATGTACATAACCTTAACTATTGATTATATAAAGACTGTGTTCTAACCAATACAGAGTGTGGATATTCCTTTGTGGGGGCTTGGGGATACACTGTACTTAAGAACCAGCCTGGATCACCTCCTGAGAAGCTAGGCCTTGATTGCTCGACCATTGCTACCGAATAGAGAATCTTGGCTGGGGTCCCCTGTGCCTCTCCTCCACCATATAGGGAGCGGAAGTACAGACACCCCCCACCGGTCGTTGAGGCCCGTCTCTCACAATCCAAATCTGTTCAACCTGGTCCTCCATTGTGAGGAGTCTCTGCTGCAGCTCAATCTGCCCCTGTTCGTGGTCACAATGTGCGATCTCCAGGTCATCCAGCCTTCTCTCATTAGATCGCACATGGTCATTTAATTCTGCTATTGATTTGGAAAGCTTGTCCCGAGCTCTGCATCTCCTGTTTAAGCTCTGCCAACATTAGCAGCAGGTCAGATTCCGTCGTTGTGGACCTGTGCGGTGACCGATAGCACATGCTTCTCCTTGATGTCTCATTGCTTTGGTTCCTGGGGCCTTGGCCATGTTTATGCCTGACGGGGCCAAACTGCTCCCCTCACTTTATGTTCGGCAGGCTTTCCAGGGCAGGGGCTGAAGTGCCTGGACGAGGCTGAGGCGTCTATCTCCCAAACCTTACAGATTGTGGCATCTACTGCACCACCTCGCCCTACTCTGGCTCACTGCAGAAGACCAGAGTTCCGAGACTCATATTGTTTCCCAGGACTCACTCACATGGCAGAGTGATGTGTGCCAGGGGGCTGTAAATCCAGCGCAGGCCTCGGAAAATGTCACTGAATCACCCTGGTAGAGATGGCATAATGGCTTCCAAGCAGATGCAGCAGGGAAGGGTCCATCCCCCCTTATCTCGTTGGAGTGCAAAGCAAGGCACAGTATTGCTTTTGAAGCACTTATATTCCTAGCCGCACCAACCCTGTGGCAGTTGCCCTGAACCAGGAGCAGAGTATAGACATCAGCAGTAGGAAGCTGTGTGAAAGATGCAGGCGCAGTAGTAGGCACACTGGGAGATCTGTATCTTGGACACCATGCTGGGTTCGCCAGCTCCTTTATCTGGGAGGTCAGGAATAGCCCGGGGGCGCAGCACATACACCCCAGGTAGCCTCTTTTTCGTGACAGGGTCCCACCTCAGTGCCGGCAGCCCGCAACCTGCACCCTCTCATGGGCTTAAAGCCGTCCATGCACTGCACTCCAAGCCCTCCAATGTTGCGGCCAGAATGGGGCTATGCGCCGGCCCTCTTCCAACTGCCTCCTAACAGACTGCGCCCAACCCTCCAGGGCAGCCGTAAGGGCTTCGCTAGCTGGTCCCAGCACTCGAACAGAGCCAGAAAAGGTCCTGGCTGCCGGCCCTCCCCAGTGTGGACCTCCTCCGCCTCACCATCCAGGGGCAGCCCCCATACTGGTTTAGTCAGTGGTGCAGAGCATTGCTCCAGCGCTGTGTCTTGAAAGTGCTGCTCACTGCATTAAGCGTGTCTCACACTGCACAACATTCACGTGAGCAGCTTTGCCGGTCTTGGGAAGAGATTGCAGGGACTTTTGCAGCATGACTGGGCCCGCAGGGAAGCTTCTACCAGGAGCATACAGCAGACACACCATATAGGTCCGCTGCCTGACCATGCCCCCCTAAAGACAGCATATTTATCAAAACACACCCAGCCAAAATCCTCTTTACTTCTCTGAGATTTCTCCTTTACTCAAGCATAAAAAGGAGCACAATGTTTTCCACTACAACACCGCTGTTTCTCCCTCTTCTTTACTAGTACAACACAATCAATACAAAGGAAGGGGGTACCAAGGGTACACTCCAGAAACTTATCTACAGGTGGTCTTACCCTAGGATGCCTCCTCACCCTAAGGCAAGGGCTCCTGCCAACCAGACAAGCAACCTGAAATGTATGAAGACTATCCTTGCAATAGCAGCAACTAATCCCAACGGTTAGTGATGTAGTTTAAACCGAAGTAGATTGCCACAACTAGGATTCCCACCCACTGCCCCCCCCCTTCAGGTCTCTGCGTGCCTAACTCTCCCGAAGGTTCACGCGGCCACCTCTCGCCCGGCGATCTGTGCGCGCTTCGCCACACTGCACCACCAACAAACTTACCATGCTTGGACACCGCCAACAGTGCACGTGATCGCGCCCTGGTCCGGTGCCAACACCGAGCGCAACGCACGGTGTGTGCCAGGCTGGAGCCGCCGGCAGCACACTGCCTCTCTCTCCCTCATGCTCCCTCCTGCCCTGACTGGCCAAACCCCCCTTCTTGCTTGCAGATCCGCCGGAGTGCCGCAGGACCGGCTCTGTTTGGTTGGGGTGCGCGGTATGGGTGCCTTTAGCATCTAACATTTAACATGTAATTGAGAATGTTAACATGCTGCCACGCTTATATGGAATTGTGAAGATTACTAGGTGCAGCACATGGTTGGAGTGGGGGATGTTGGTGTGTCCCGCACTTGGATGGAGTTCTGGCTGTTGACCTGGGACACTTCCTGGGGGAACTACGGGGTTTGGCGGGTGCTGCACTTGGGCTGAATTGTGAATGTTAGCATGTTAAAATATCATATAACTCACTAACAAAAAAAGAAAAAATCTCAACATCTCTGCATACCTAAAACACTCAAAAATCTTACACAACCATCTCTCGCACAACAATCCGCATAGACTTCACAACACTGCAACAACACATAAGCCATACCAACAGCACACGAGGACTGACATCGATCCGATACTCGCACCAAAGCTCAGCACCCGGTGTACCGAGTTGAAGCTGCCAACAGAACACTAATCCTCTCACTATCCTACTCCCTCTTCAACTTAATATCCCACCTCACCTTCTTGTTTACAGATCCTCCAGAGTGCCTGGGGACCAAATCCCTTGGTGACGGTACACAGTAAAATACCTTTAACATTTAACATTTAACCATGGACATGCAGGTGCAGGAAACCACACCTCTAAAATAACAAACTAGGTAAAAGCTTACGACATAGAACAATTCATTCACTCCTCCAAAAACACTCACTCTTCCAACCTACTTGACCTCATCTAACCTTACACACACCTATCTTGCCATTACCCGAGAATTTAAAAAAACATATTTCTAAGAGGCACTCTCTTGATTGTGAACCCTGAAGCGCTCCAACGTGTTGCTCCTTTAATTTGCCTGTGCAGCCCGGTCATGCGACCACACCTCTGGGGGTTAAGGGGGAAGACAGTCCTCTAACCATTATTGTACCTATAGCCCTCCTCTTTGTCGAGCACAAAGACTGGTCCCTGCAGAGAAGCTCCGCAGCCAAGCTGGGTGGACCGGGTATCCCTAATGTCTCTGAGAGCCTGGGGCCCACCCAGGGATGCCAAATGTAAGAATGGGCCTTTTGATCACTGTAACCAACAGCATGTCCACACTTAAAGAGTATGTACATGGTTTGTCCGTATAGTACGTTTATTGTACAAACGGCCGGGAGGGGTTAGATGACATCAGAGTCAAACTAATCCCTCTCTCCGAACCACACAAAGAACACACATTTTATACAATTTGCAACAGTTGAAACACACCCAAAGATTTTGTTACAGAGTCAACCCCGCCCGCACATGATTGGTTAAACCTATGCAATGTAACCATATTCCCTTTAGTTCCAACACTTCTTATTGGAATACATTCATCTAAGCACCATCCTCTTTAACTTATAATTGCATGTTTCATATTTACGCTATACCCCTCTCTGGAGCCTTTCCATATTTGGTCATAACCTCATCTCCTAGTTACATAGTTTATACAATTTACAAACAATTTCAATTATCACATGTTCCATCTGGTTAGAAACCTTTACCCCTACTTGTGATTCACACGGCTATTCTATTAAAATACCATTGATATGAAGAGGAGGGGAATTAACACATTTCCTTTTGATCTATTGTTGCTGGTTTTATCGCCCAAACATGTTGGTGTCTACATTTCACTCTCAACTATGCGACTTTCCATTCCAGCCCACATGGTCCCAACCTACACCTTGACAACTCTATTCAAAATCCATGATCTATCAGTGCTCCTTTCCCCGTAAGCAACCCGCATCAGTTTTAATTGTCCGGCCCTAAATTCCAGCCCTACCAAGTGGCAGGAATCTGCCTGTGATTCAATAACAGACTCGTATATACTTACAGAGATAGCATCTCTCCTTCACAATGACCCTAGGCCATAACAAAGGTCTGCCCGAAACTGACCATCTGATATTCATTGCAACTGCTGCTGTCCTTCCCCGAACTTGTAAAACTAGTTTCTCAGTCACACAGAGTTGAATTGCCCAACCCCGGTTTTCAGCCTGTGCAATTCCTAACTTGTCAGACAACTCTATGGCGAAACAGATCTGTATATTCATACTGCCCAAAACCTATTTCCCTAGAGACTCCCATGTATGTGTACCTATACATGTATGCTCAGGACTACCACATCCCTCAACACTGATTTTCCCATTACAAATGTCCTACTTCGCTTGCACATGTAGAGCTTCTCGCTGCCTGGTTAAGCACTATGTGGCCTGACACACCTATATTGCCTTTATATTGTATCAGCAGTTTTGACATTTATCATGATGCGCACATGCAATTCAAAAACTAAAACACAAACAACACTAAAAATAATGCATGACTCATTACCATTAGCTACAATGGATTCATGCTAAATTACCAGATTATGTTAACATCGCTGTCACCCCAGCTACCAATATGGGGCGTGCAATTCAAACTTCTCTTATCAACTACCCCAACACTATAGTAAAGCATTTTCTCCCCCGCAAACTCCTTGTTTTCAGATTGAAATAGAGTTTACAGGGATAACAAAAGCAACATTTTTACAGGATGGATTTCAAATTGCAATCTGGCATTGAAAGATCTTGGGTGTACCAAAGAGCTATTGGTGTAGTCACCGTAGCTTGTAAAAAAAAATAGCTTTGTGCCCAAGGCTGGATAATTACAAGTACAGATATATCCAGGTATAAACTTTACTATTACTTGTCCTGATTGGCCTTACCTCAGCGCCCAGGATCAGTGAGATCCAGGTTCTAGTGGCATCAGATCCACATACCACCAAATTATCCAGGACAAAGTAGTGGTAAGGACGCACCCTTCATATGTCTCAAAACGGTTGTGTCATCTTTTCACCTCAATTAGGAGATAGTACTTCCAACCTTCTTTCCAAATGAGAATGATGAGGCAGAGAAGGTGTTGCAGTGTTTGAATGTCAGATGTGCTCTGAGATTTTACCTGGACAGGACTAGGAGCTTCCGCAAATTAGATGCCCTGTTTGTCACTTTCGGTGGGTCAAAGCCAGGTGTCCAAGCATCCAAGGCGTCAATAGCTAGGTGGATTATGGTTATGATGCTTATGGCCATCAAGGAAGTTCATGAGAGGCAGCACATGACTTTGCCAACAAACATGGCCAGAGCCAATGCCACGGCTGAGGCTTTCCAAAGGCACGTTCCATGGCAGACAATCAGCAAGGCGGCTACTTGGACTTCTCCATCAGCATTCAGCAAGCACTATTGCTTGGACGCCAGTGCCAGATCGAACGCAGCATTTGGCCAGGCAGTCCCAGTGCTGCAACTCTCCTCCCCAGGGCTTCATTCTGTTGTAATCACCCATACAGTATGCAGGAAAGGGGACTATGGACTAAGAGTATGTTAGTCACTATAGTGAGTAACATATAATTTACCAACAACATGCCAACCTTGTGTCTATCTCTTACTCCTACAACCTCACATATATTGTCAGGATTGGGATTAGATCTGATTGACACAAATCAGGGACCCTGAAATGTACCAAACTCTCAGCTAACACCTCCACCTCAGCTTTAGCTACCTGAGAGTCTATTTGTAGTAGCCAACAATTGACCCTAGTGTCAGGAGAAATACAACTAATTCCAATTGGCCTAGTATTAACTCCACCAGAGGGCATGTACACCTGACTAACATCTAAATTCAGGTTAAAATGGAGGTATGGGTTGGATGTGTTAGCAGGAGTAGTGGTCTGCGACAATAGGGGAGATGCAAACATTTTAATGCAAAACAATGGGAAGCTTTCTTATCAAATGAAGATAGGGAACACGGTGGCCCAATGTATGTTGGATAGAGTAGTGTTCCCCAACATAGGAGGTTCTCGACCAACATCCAACGGACAGAGGTACAAAAGGGTTTGGGGAGGCAGAGCTACCATCTACCAGCACCAGCGTGCCCGAACTCCAAGTTGACCAAGAGGAAAGTTAAATCATGCCAGACCTTGCTTTTGCGCAAAGGAATGACCCAATCCTATCTGAGAACTTCCTCAAGGTAATGCCAGAAGAGGAGGGCAGGGGTGTTAGGGAGAATTCTCTCTTTAGGCTGAATTTCCTAATCTAGTGAGTCCCCCAGCAGCTTTGCTGGATTTCTGGGGTTTGTTTTTTTCTCCTGCCAAGAGTGAGACTCTTTTTTTCCCACTCTTGGACATGATTTATGGTATTCCTTTGACTGTTAATGTGTTTTATGGGCTATGGGGTCCTTTACTCCATAGGGTCTCATGTGTTTTTCCTACGTGTGTTACACAGCACCCTCTGTGCAGCAACACAGGGCTGTCATAGTGACACCCCACCATAGACTCCATACCCTGGGACTGACTACTGTCTCCCAGGGCATGTAAAGTCACCATTGGCTTTACTAGTCCCAAATTATGAACAGAAACCAGTACAAACCATCATATTGTGGACGTACTGGTCGGGGCAATTCAATTGCCCCGGGGTCTGTTAGTGGAGGGGGCACGTCTCCGCCCCCCCGATCGAGTTTTGGCTGGTGGCAGTGGATACTACTTTTTATATTCGACCGCGAATATATCCCTCTGGGATTTTCCCATTGTTCGAGGCTACCAACTTTAATTATTTAATTCTCATAGCCTCGAACATACCGCCGGTTTATTTATTTAATATTAATTCGCCGGTTGGTATTTTTTGCCAGGACTCGATTCTAAAATGGCGTTTGTGTTCTCTTCTGTGACTCCAACCCAAGTCAAGCCCTTTGTTCCACTTTTTGGCGGGCTTCTCCACAGAAGCCTCCAAAAGTGGTGCCACTCTGTCTGGGTACCACAGAGTGTGTGGGAGGGGGTTTAGGCACCCTGGACTGAGTTACCTTGGTAACTCAAGTCGCACTCTTGTGTGATTGGCCCAAGTGGTGAGCCGGCCGGCTCACTACTTAGCATGTTTGATTGATAGCTAGGCTGAGTGAATGGGGGTGTGCTGCATAAAAGCAGGGCTTTGGGGACTGGAACTTCAGAAGTCGCCACTGGACCTGAGAATCCGACGAGGGAGATGCTGAGCCGACCTACCACGACGACACCACTGGCCGTCTGGGCCTGCGGAACCGACTCACCACTTCCCGACGACAGAGAAGATCTCCCGGCTGGAGAGGCTTCTTCCCCTGACTGGTGGGCACAACCAGTTTACCTTCTTTTCTTTGCATCCCAGGACGTCTTGTGGTCGAATTGCCCGTGCCAAGCACCCCGGCAACCGGATAGCCACTTACCACTGGACCGCGAATCAAAGGACTGCTCCTTTTACCTGAGAACTCTGCGACTGGTTTCTTCCCTGGCAGTGCAACGGACTCCTGTCTTCCTCCCCGACGAGATCCTCTCTTCCCCCAGACGAAGCACCGACTTCCATCCGCTGCCAGGAAAAACTGCCCCCGCTGGAGTATTCTCACCACTTTAAGGTACCGTGTCCGCCAGGCCTCCCTTTCTAAAGATTGCTACAAGGTAATAATAATCCCTTAACCTTCTGGACTGGGCCGGCCGCCTTGACCATCTAACTGGTCCCTTTCTTTGGTCCAACTCTTTTTTTGAACCTTTTCAAGACTTTTGTGCACTGCAACCGTGTGACCTTGGACACATTTCGTTCTGATCCTCTTAAAGTGGATCCGGCCTACTGAACTCTAACTTCACGGTTTTACTTTGCCTTCCTCTCTTGTTGTGTTCTTGTAAAAGTGTTGGGATCTGTTTCAATTTATACTCTCCCTTTTAAAAACGAATTATTAGAGTGCCATCTGCGTTAAGTGCTCACCGCTGTCTGAAAATAAGTGGGGCTTTACTAAAGAATTGTCTAATATTCTTTTAAGGGAGTGTATATCTTTTAGTGACCATGTTTTTGAACTGCTTAACATTAGTGCCTGTGTGTTTTACTAGATGTGGTTTTAAATAAATAATTATATCTCTTTTACACCAAGCTCTGGTCAGTGTTTACTTGTTCTACTGTGTTCTTCTGACCTATTGTGAATACCCTGTATACTGCCTAACTCTTCTTGAGGGAAGTCCGACTGCTCAGCCACAGCTACCAAGTGAATCTGTGTGGCACAGACTGCTACCAAGTGGGTTTACTGACAAACACCTGTAGTCCTAAATCTTTTGCAGTGGTCCCAGAGGGAACTGCACAGGTTTCTGCCTAACAAGCGGCAAAGAGGGTCTGTTTTTCTTTATAAAGCATGAGTTGCTGTATATGGGGGTATTGAGGGGATGGCCCAGTCCCAAATAGTAGTCCCAAAGAGTCATTGCAGGGTGGTTCTTGAGATTGCCCATGCCCATCTCACTCCTGGTCATCTCAGAACGTCTAAGACCCAGAATCAAATGGCTGACACATTCTATTGGCCGGGTATTTTTTCTGACATTCAACACTATGTCACAGCGTGCCCCTTGTGCCAGAAGATTGATACAAAAAGCCTTTGCCAGTTTCATTACAACCCTTACCCCTCAGTGATGTACCATTTTTGAGAATAGGAATGGACAATAGATGTCCCTTGGAGCATTCCAAACTGGGAAATCGCTATATATTAGTCATCTTAGATCATGCCACCAGCTATGCTTAGGCTTTCCCTATATGGAGCAATACTATCTAGCAAATATTGAAACGTCTGATACTTTTCTTGTTATGCATTGGCTTCCCCACCGACTAAAGCATGAATTTTATGAGTAAAGTCATGGCTGAGGTGAAGGATGTCCTTCAAATTAAGAGCCTCAGTATTGCCCCAGCTGGTGCAGGGCCTCCATTTTGCATTCATGTATGTGCTTTAATTTCCCTTATTCGTCAGATGTCTCTGTCTTATTCCCAGTATTGTGTGAAAATAACTCCTGCACTATTGTGTTCCATTCCATTATTTTCTCACTGCTTTTGTGTGCTCCCCTTTCTAGAGCCCTGATGCATACCGTGGACTCTGCTGGTGACCGCAGCTTCAAGTCTGCCCACCATGCCTCGATTGCCGGGCCTGTGCTGGACTTGCTGGCTATCGCTATCCGACGTTTCGTCAGGGTACTCCTAAAGTCCTTCATTTTTGCCAGGCATGAAAATAAGATTTTGGTGTCCACACATGCATTTGAATTCCCGCTACGGCAGCTTTCGTCCTTATTTGGTCCCAGAATGTTGCTATTAATAGACAGGTGCAGCATATCTGTGTCTTCTGTTGTACACCTGTTTTGTTTTGCATCCTATCCTGGATATTCTGCTTGTGGTGAGGTACGCCCTCTGCATGACATATAATTGTGTTTGTTGAAGACCTTCTTTTTATACTTCAGGCCTGTTAGGATTGGTATCCTCTTCCCTACTAGGATTCGTTGTCTGACGTAAGGAGGAGAAGTTTTAGGATTGGTATCCTCTTTCCTATTAGGATGTTTAGTCATCTGCTTTGTCTTCCTTATTGTATGTATGCTGAGTGCTTGAAGGATGGGGTTATGAACCTCCTGGTATTTAAGCGCTTTATAAATATGCAACTAAGACAACAACAACAAGAACAAAAAATCTTTAACAGGGCCTCAATGCCCCCGGGTAGCCTGGGTAGCGGGAGCCAGTGGGTTTCTCTGATCCTGTAACTGACTTATCCAATCTCCTGATGTCATCTGATTAAACAACTTGAAGATCTCTCCTGGCATCCAGTGTATCCTTTAACCTGTTGAACCCACTTAAGGTCACAATATATTTTGGCGGGGAGAGATGTTAGGATTGGTTGTCTGAAGTAAGGAAGAGAGGTGTTAGGATTGGTATCATCTTTCCTATTAGGATTGGTTGCCTGAAGTAAGGAGGAGAGGTGTTAGGATTGGTATCCTCTTTCCTATTAGGATGTTTAGTCATCTGCTTTGTCTTCCTTATTGTGCGTATGCTGAGTGTTTGAGGTATGAGGTCATGAATGGAATGTGTGAGGTGTGGCTGAGTGGAATTCTGTCAGATGAGATTCCACACAGGAGAGTTGAGAATGAGGTAGCCTGGGTGGTGGGAGCCAGTAGGCTTCTCTGATCCTGTAACTAACTTATCCAGACTGAGCAGTGGAACATAAGGTCTGGTTGTCCACCAAATTTCTCCCTCAATGGATTCATCCATCCAAACATTCTCCCTGCTACATGGGACCTTTTCTGATAACAGCCAAATTCAATCCTGCAGCATTTTGATTGCAGTTACCACCCTGCTGGAAACGCATTCATCCTGTGTTTCACTCTTGTTTGCTCAAACCTTACATTGCTGATGAATCCTCCAGAAAATCCTCCACTTCCAAAAGAGCACATCCTCCTGCATCATAGCCTGATGAATACAAAGTTTCACATATTTGCGGTTCCCGATATTATCGAAGATATTTGCAATACCTCGTTCATTGGAAGGGTTATATCCCTGAAGAAAGAACACGGGAGCCTGTTTCACATCTTCATGCTCCATTACTCATATGAATTTTCACAGTAAATATCCTTGGACCCCTGGACCTGAGCGGACAAGGAGGGATCATACTGTCACAGCGCTGCGGTGTTCCCTGTGGCACCGTTGGAAAAGGGGACTTCATTGTTTTCCTTTACTCTAGACCAGTTCCAGAAGCTGGTCTAGTCTTTTTTCAACATGGTGCCTGCTGTCAAAGCTGCTTTTATTCAGTGCAGCATGTCTGCGCCCCGTGTTGCAACCCTCTGGATTCTTCCATCTTTGGGTGAGACGCTTAGATTTCTGCCTTTCTCTGCTTGTGTCCTTCTCTCGTTGCTGTGTATAGCACGTAAGGCTTTTCTCCTGCTTCTGTTTTCACTTTTGCTATTCTGTTTCATTCTGCTTCCCTCATTTCCTTGTATGCCTCTTGTCTTATGAGGCTTGAGTTCATTTTTGTGCATTTCCACTATGAATATCCAACAGCTGTTTTTTTCCCTGCCTTTTTTTTTGCTTTTTCCTCCCATAGGAGTGAGTCCTTCCTGCCTGCCCCTTTGTCCTCACCTGTGAATTAGGGGACACTGTGGTGGTGGGTCAGGATCAGCCTTATCTCTTCAAGGAGGGTCTTCGAGATAAGAGTACTTAAAGAGACTGAATCCATTTTACAAGGTGAGACTATGATAGCTCTAGAAGCAGTGTTATCTCATGTTTATGACGGGATAGAATTTCCGGTGCTGTTTATCAGTAAATAACTGTTTCCTACAGAGAGAAAGTATGCCACTATAGAGCTAGAGACCTTAGAGATGAAATGGGCAATAGGACATGTCCTGTACTCCCTCACAGGGAGAAAATGTACATTGGTCACTGACCATTCCCCATAAGTATGGCTCAAACTTAAGAAAGATACCAAACCCCAGATCATGTGATTGTTCTTTGACTTGTTACCATACTGTTTAGCATGGGACATCGCAAGGGCAAAGAACAGGAGAACGTAGACTTCCTCTCCTGCTTTTCCTTAGGGGAGGAAGTAGCTGAAAACCTAAGGGAAAGGGTATGTGATGAATCCTGAGGTATTGTTGATGCTTCAGATGGGGTAGCCCCTTTGTATGAGGCCAGGGAGGTGAGGCCGCTACCTGATAGCTCCCCTGGGGATGGTGCTCAGCAGGAGTATCTCATGGGGAGGGAGGACCCCATTCAGAATAGTGACTAACCTGGGAGAACGCAGTATCCCTTTGACCCTCCCACCGTCCCTCTAAACCCCTTCAATTCCATACTACCCACTGTCCCCATGTGTTGCTGCAGTATGTCTCAGACAAGAGCGACTGGGACAAGGAAGAGGCCACAAGTAATGAAGATCACTAACAAGAACGAATTGTAACTCTCATGCCTTTCGGGTGATCCTATTGGTCAGCTGTAATTCAAAGGCAGCAAGGGAACAGAACAATGGCATCTTTGTTGTCGGCTCAGCAAAAGTCGAGAGAATGCCCAGGTACACGCAGAACAGCAAAGCAGAGAGATAGACGGTGTACGAGGGAGAGACCCACTCATGTAAGGCCTGCAGCACAGAAGGCAGACCAGAGAAGAGGAAACGTAACCACTGGTGACTGAGGCCACTGGAGTGGAAGGAAACCACTGCCAAAATGCAGAGAAGACGCACGGAAGACCGGGAAAGGTTCTGGTGAGCCAGAGAAGCCACAGAAGCTCCTTGCAGACCCGTGTACAACCGGATGGTGATGGCCAAGGCCCTATAGGTACAAGGGTGGCTAGTGCCAGGGTTCGGGAGGCTCAGAGAGTATTGGAGGCCCGAAAGACAGAAAAGAAGGACTACTCACTGGGGCAGAGTGACCTAGTGAAGGGGGTCTGGGCCACATATCAAAAAGGCACACATAGACCAGTAATAAAGAGGAATACAAGACTTCAAGATAGCCACCGACACACAATGGAAGTGTCGACGGTGCTCCGGAGCCCCACAGCAGCTTATAACGGTCCCACCATCCCGTTAAGGCAGCTGTGAGCCCATAACACAGCGGAACCTGCAGGGACAAGACCCGACAAGGCTCGGGGAGTGAGGGTGTGGGAGCGGGGCACCTACGAGCGGCAGCAAGAGGTGTAGAGAGGACGGCCCGAGACGCCAGCCGGCGGGGAACAGAGTGACCATTAGCGGGCCCAGAGGAGGAAAGTGGAGGAGCGGGGCACCACAGGAAAAAACAAGAAACTGCCCCGAGTTAAAAGCAACAATACCCCAACGCCATAGCAGGGCCAGGCAAAGCTGGCGAAAGAGCCAGGCATCGGCCCAGCAGGAGAGAGCAGATAGTCGGCGGCAAGGCAAGAGTGGAAGAGCGGGCTGAGGACGTTATGGCGCCGAAGTAAACACATAGTTGGCCAGTGGGACGCCGCAGAACGGGCAGCCGCAGAGGGAGGCCTGGTCCACATGAAGAGACTCCGGCCACCAAATAGCCAAGGAGGGTGGAGGTGACCCAGCAGCCCAGGACGGACCAACAAAGCAGGCAGAGAGATCAAGGAGCCAGCAGGGGGTGAGAAGAAGCGGGACCGGAGAGAGGAGGGATGCAGCCTGGCGAGTGGCGAGGGGTTTGCACCGGGGTGGAAGCCCACCGGTGGAAGCAAGTGAATACGCTGGGGAACAAGTGAAGCGGCGCAGCGACCACGGGAAGAGCAGCACTGCAGCCGGCCCGATCTCTAGAGCACCGCAGGAGCACGACAGCACCTCAATTGGGAGGGAGAGCCCGAAGGCTGGTGAGGTAGACACCCACCCCGCGAAAGCTCCAGGAAGAGAGGAGTCGCACCAAACAGGCACAGCAACCCATGGAGCTGGCACTCTAAGCCTGGGGAATGGCATCACAACCTACCCGCTGGGAGGTAAGAGCACTAGGCCATGGACTCGAGGCAGTCAAGCCGGGCTGCCCCCCCCCCCCACAATGCTCATGAGGGGACATAGAATTCCTCTCCCGCTTTTCCTTAGGGGAGGAAGTAGCTGAAAACCTAAGGAAAAGGGTGAGGCCGCTAACTGATAGTTCACCTGGGGGTGGTGCTCAGGAGGAGGATCTCATGGGGAGGGAGGACCCCATTCAGAATAATGACTATCCTGGGAGAACGCAGTATCCCTTTGACCCTCCCACCGTCCCTCTAAACCCCTTCAATTCCATACTACCCACTGTCCCCATGTGTTTTTGCAGTATGTCTCAGACAAGAGCTACTGGGACAAGGAAGAGGCCACAAGTAATGAAGATCACTGACAAGAACGAATTGTAACTCTCATGCCTTTCGAGTGATCCTATTGGTCAGCTGTAATTCAAAGGCAGCGAGGGAACAGAACAATGGCATCTTTGTTGTCGGCTCAGCAAAAGTCGAGAGAGTGCCCAGGTACACGCAGGACAGCAAAGCAGAGAGATAGAAGGTGTCCGAGGGAGAGACCCACTCATGTACGGCCTGCAGCACAGAAGGCAGATCAGAGAAGAGGAAATGTAACCACTGGTGACCGAGGCCACTGGAGTGGAAGGAAACCACTGCCGAAATGCAGAGAAGACGCATGGAGGAGCCGGGAAAGGTCCGGGTGAGCCAGAGAAGCCACAGAAGCTCCTTGCAGACCCGTGTACAACCGTATGGTGATGGCCAAGGCCCTATAGGTACAAAGGTGGCTAGTGCCAGGGTTGGGGAGACTCAGAGAGTATTGGAGGCCCGAAAGACAGAAAAGAAGGACTACTCACTGGGGCAGAGTGACCTAGTGAAGGGGGTCTGGGCCTGTTATAAAAAAGGCACACCTAGACCAGTAATAAAGAGAAATACAACACTTCAAGATAGCCGCCGACACACAATGGAAGTGTTGACGGTGCTCCGGAGCCCCACAGCAACTTATAACGGTCCCACCATCCCGTTAAGGCAGCTGTGAGCCCATAACACAGCGGAACCTGCAGGGACAAGACCCGACAAGGCTCGGGGAGTGAGGGTGTCGGAGCGGAGCACCTACGAGGGGCAGCAAGAGGTGTAGAGAGGACAGCCCGAGACGCCAGCCGGCGAGGAACAGAGTGACCATTAGCGGGCCCAGAGGAGGAAAGCGGAGGAGCGGGGCACCACAGGAAAAAACAAGAAACTGCCCGAGTTAAAAGCAACAATACCCCAACACCATAGCAGGGCCAGGCAAAGCTGGCGAAGGAGCCAGGCATCGGCCCAGCAGGAGAGAGCAGATAGTCGGTGGCAAGGCAAGAGTGGAAGAGCGGGCTGAGGAGATTATGGCGCCGAAGTAAACACATAGTTGGCCAGTGGGACGCCGCAGAACCGGCAGCCGCAGAGGGAGGCCTGGTCCACATGAAGAGACTCCGGCCACCAAATAGCCAAGGAGGGTGGAGGTGACACAGCAGCCCAGGACGGACCAACAAAGCAGGCAGAGAGATCGAGGAGCCAGCAGGGGGTGAGAAGAAGCGGGACCGGAGAGAGGAGGGATGCAGCCTGGCGAGTGGCGAGGGGTTTGCACCGGGGTAGAAACCCGCCGGTGGAAGCAAGTGAATACGCTGGGGAACAAGTGAAGCGACGCAGCGACCACGGGAAGAGCAGCACTGCAGCCGGCCCGATCTCTAGAACACTGCAGGAGCATGACAGCACCTCAATTGGGAGGGAGAGCCAGAAGGCTGGTGAGGTAGACACCCACCCCGCGGAAGCTCCAGGAAATGAGGAGTCCCACCAAACAGACACAGCAACCCATGGAGCTGGCACTCTAAGCCTGGGGAATGGCATCACAACCTACCCGCTGGGAGGTAAGAGCACTAGGCTATGGACACGAGGCACTCAAGCCGGGCTGCCCCCCCCCACAATGCTCACAAGGGGAGCGCACCTCAAAAATAGAGTACGGCCCCTGGGGACTGTGGGCAGGGGTGGCAAGAGCCTAGTGGGGGCCCCAAACGACCTACCGACACAGCCGATGGGCGGCAGGGAGACAAGGAAGAGTAGCCCCTACTCGGGGGTACCAGAAAGAGCAGAAAGCCCCACAAACCTAAGGAAACAGAGTCAGAGATAGCCTTGCACTCCGGACCCCAAGGAGACACGGCCCACCAACCACGGAGGCCTGAACCCGAGTTGGCGGGCTGAGGAGGGAGAGCCGGGATACGGCAGAGAGACAGAAGGGAATCGAACTGGAGCGATAGCTTGCCCGCCTCCCCCATGGATTGCAATCACCGGGGCGAGAAGAGAACAGACGAAGACAAGATACGAGCTGTAGGAAGCCAGGCCCCCCATTGGAGCAAGAGGGAGGCTTCGGACAAGGAAGAGGCACCTAAGCTATGGCCTGTTGATCAAGGAAATCAAAGTGCAGGGCAGCCCACAGGAGAGGAGTAAAAGAGGGAGCTAGAGTCTAAGACCCATAACATAGGAACAACTGCCGCAATAACCACTGTCAGACAGAAGCAGGGGAAGAAGGCACCCTCACTGGCCCTCTCAGGAGCATCCCCACGGGAGGCTTGAGACACAAGTTTAGCGGCCTGAAGCAAGGTATAGAGGCGATGCACCTAGCAGAGAACGGCCACGGCCATGGCAACCAAGCATAAAAGCTGGCAGAATAAAGGTGGGCAAGCACCGGGGGATAACCCCAGAACACTGGCAACTCTGTGGCAATCCAGGGAAGCAAACAAGGCCCTCGTTAGTTCCAGGAAGGAACGTCAGGTCGCGGCATGATGGAAGGTGGACACTAAGGAGAAAATAGGGGTCAGGGGGCAGAGGGGAGCAAACATCATGAAGTTGGTAAGGGCGAGAGAGACCCAGGGGAGACTGTAGGGGGGAGACTCCCACCAAGGGAGGGAGGGCGAGGAGGGGAGGAGCCTCCAATTAAGAGGGGGAGGCAGGGGCGGGGTGAAAATGGGACCAAAGGGGGCAACAAGACAAATCAGAGGAGAGTTGGGTGAGAGGGCCAGGAGTGTTCCAAGCACAAAGGGAACCAGGGAAGGGGGGGGAAACAAGGGAGAGGGGGCTCCAAAATCAGAAGCCGTATAAGGCATAGGGCTGAGATATATCCTTGAAGTGGTTGACCATAATGGTAGAGGACACAACTCCCCCTTAAGGAGGAAAACGCTAGAGAGGTTCATGAGAAAGGAAATGCCAGATATTCTGGGGATGCAAGAGACACACCTCCTACCCAAGGATCATGCTAGGTTGCGGTTACAGGGATTCGATAAAATTTACTAAGCATCTGGGAAAAATAAGACAGGGGGGGTGGCACTTGCAATAAGGAACACTGTGAACTTCAGAGAAGCCGGCATTATACTAGACAAGGAGGGCAGATATGATATGGAACGCAGAACCTGTAGGGAACTCTCATATACAATAGCAGTGGTGTATGCCCCCAATAAGGGACAGGACACCTTCCTGAAGCGATTCTTGGGCATATTGTAACAGAACGCAAGGGGTCAAGTGGTGTTGATGGGAGACTTCGACCTAGCATGGGGCGGGGAGCGGGACAGATCGGGGAAAAGAGAGGCAGGAAGGGGAGGGCTGCCACAGCATGACTAGGAGAAAGAATGGTACGACTGGGACTAAGAGATGTATGGCAAGAAACTAATGGGGACGAGGAAGGGTACACATACTTCTCGGGTGTGGATGGCACACAATCTAGGATAGATTATATATGGGCGTTGGCGGCCCTCCCCGGGAGAGTGAGTGAGGTTAAAGTGGAACCGATTGGAATTGCAGACCATAAAATCGTCTCCATGCTAATGGACCTAGAGGATAGAAGAAGGGGGTTGTGGGGATGTAAATACCTGGTAACCCTAATGAGGGATCCCGTAATCAGAGAGGAAATGGCAGGGAAAATGCGAGAATTCATGGAGATAAACAAAAGGGGGGACACAAGGGACGATACCAGATGGGATGCATTCAAAGCGACAATGAGTGTTGAGTTCATAGCGGCCAAAGCTCAGAGGGACATGCAATTATGTGAACTGGAGACACAGCTAGAGGGGAGGTGGAGGCAGCTAGGAAGAAGGCGCAGGCGGTGCCCACCAGGACTTCCATGAGGGGTTATAGAAGGGCACAGGGACAACTGGAGGTCCTGCGCACTAAGAGGCCAGAAGGAGCATTACTCTTTGTCCGGCAAAAATTCTATGCAACGGCAAATAAGGTGGACGTCCTTTTGACACACCTACTGAGGGGAGCAGCAGCTAAAAATGTGATTACAGCACTGAAGTCCGAATCAGGGGACAGGATAACGCGAGATGAAGACATTCAAGAAAGCCTGGAAACATTTTATGAGAAGTTGTATACATCACAGAATCCTCAGCCTCACTTGCAGGAAGATTTTCCAGGAGTCCCTTGACCAAGAGATCACGGAGGAAGAGGTAAAGAGGGTTATCGCGGGTTTACCTACAGGCAAGGCACCAGGCCCAGGCGGCCATGCAGCATCCTTTTATAAAACGTTTGCTACGACTTTGGTACCACCCTTATTTATTTATTTATTTATTTTCATTTGTATAGCGCACTTACAGCCCAGAGGCATCGAGGCGCTGTTACAAGAGATTTGTAGGAATTTTGAATTAGTGGTGACATGTGACCAAGGTGGTCTCTTTGGTACAGGTACATTGATAGTGGGTGACTTAGTACGCAGTTACCAGAGTTACATACATCATTAATAGCAGAACTTATTTTGTATTATGCATGGCAGTCCTTATTACAACAATGATAGCAGACTCATACAATTTAAATGAAAAGCTTGGTTTTGATTGCTTTGCGGTATGCTTGATGGGACGTTCTTAGGTGTGTGGGAAGGGCATTCCAGTGGTAGGCGGCCATCGTGGGAAAGCTAGAGCCACCGGCACGGACTTTCCTTGTCTTGGGAGTGCGAATCATGTTCGAATAACCTTGTCTCAAAGGTCTGGTGGAAGTATGTATGGAAATTCTTTGAGGTAGGTAGGGGGTGAAAGATCATGGAGGCATTTATGCATAAGGGCGAGAGTTTTGAAGACAATTCTCACTTTTACAGGAAGCCAAGGTCTGGTGGAACTGTGTATGGAAATTCTTTGAGGTAGGTAGGGGGTGAAAGGTCATGGAGGTGTTTATGCGTAAGGGCGAGAGTTTTGAAGACAATTCTCTCTTTTACAGGAAGCCAATGGGCCTGCCTTCTCACTTCCGAAATGTGGTCTTTCCTTGAAGTTCCTGTGGTGGCCTTAAGGGCGTTGTTCTGGACCATTTGGAGCTTAGCCAGGTTTTTACACAAAGTCCCCTTGAGGAAGGCATTGCAATAGTCCAGCCTGGATCCAATTATTGCCCTGGCAATGGTAAGGCAGTTCTGTCGAGATAAGAACGGTCTAGCAGCGTTAAGAATTTTAGAGTAGTAGGCAGATGAAGAGGCAATGGCGTTGACTTGCCTGTCCATGGTCAGATCAGAATCTAGGTAAACACCAAGTGTCTTAACATTATATGAAAACTTGATGGGAATATTGTCCATAGTGAAGGAGAGGTACTGCTGGTCGAGATTGCCCAAGGTAATGGGTGAACTGATTAATAGGAGTTCAGTTTTCTCACTATTAAGGCACAGCCAATTATCAGCCATCCAGGACTCAATAGTACAGTATATGTTGGTGAGAGTAGTCATATCTTCCTGGTAGGTGCCAGTGAGTGGGATCAGCACCTGTGTGTCATCCGTATAGTTGCTATACGAGATGCCCAGGGAGTCGAGGATGCTGAACAGAGGTCTTGTGAAGAGGTTATAGAGAGTGGGCGCTATGCAGGAGCCTTGTGGGACTCCACATTTGATGTGGCTAGGGGTGGCACAAGCTGCATCTGAAAAGACTTTGATGGCACTTTCTTGAAGGAAGGAAGTGATCCATGCGCATGCTTTGGAGGAGAAGTTAGCCGCTGAAGCGAGATGGCTGCAGAGAGTGTCATGGTCAACCAGGTTGAAGGCCGCAAATAAATCAAGGAGCAAGAGGAGCACAGGTTTGTCTGAGTCTCTAAGATTGTCCATTTGATTTTATAGGTCTAGGAGGGCCGTTTCTGTGCCATGTCGTGGGCGGAAGCCAGACTGGCACAGGCCGAGGAGACGGTTTTCTTCCAGGTATTTGGACTTGCAGGTAGGCTGCTTTGTCTAGAATTTTTAGTAGGAAGGGGACGGTGGTGATGGGAAAACAAATATTGCAGCCAACAAAACGTTCCCTTGGTGCCTGCTCCTTATTGTGACTTAGTTGTCTGCATGAGTATGTCCCAAAACGCTGTGTGACTACTACACAGATATCACAATGAAAAAAAATGTCTTTTGAATAGGGAAAGCAAATTACTCTAATGCGCCAACTTCAAAAATACAAAGCTTGGTTGGTGAGTCAAATGAGCTATTTTCAAATTATCTTGTTATAATAGAAAAATAATTACACACATTGGTTCCAATGAACGTTGAAAAATATATTTAATTAGACTTGGTGTTAGATATCACACCAAAGACTAGTATCCTTTCAAAATTCTTTCCAGTGTTTGATTTCACACTTACTCAAGCTTCAGAGTTTCAATTTCTCCTTGAAACAAGCTTTGCTCTCAATATTCCAAAATACAAATTATTGCATTATCCTTGAAACATACATTGCTGTTGAGGGTTCGTCCATGCCCCCATGCGGTCCCGTAGCCGCCAACTAACAAGGACGACACCTCACACAGGGCCTTGCTGTTCGGGCTTCCCGGTGCCACACTCCTCCTTTTTCCAGGAGAACAAACAAACACACACTACAATTATGCACTGCACACGATACACCATAACAATAACATTTTAACATTCACCGTTGTCAGAAACACCCCTTTATTACCAGCCACCCGGGTCCCCTTACTTCAACAGTGATTACCACTACAGTATTCAGCCAAATGTCCAAGTACGTAATCGGTGAGGCGAGCAGGTTTCCCTCGCCCAGCCCTCTGGGGGTACCTCCTGCTCACCTCCGGCACGGGTGATCTGTCCACAGGTGTTGGTCTGGCTGGAGACTCAGGCAGGCCCGGTGTTTCATCAGTGTCCTCTGGGAGCTCACCGGGATCGGTCTCAGGAGGCGGGTCAGTTCTTGGATCCCGTTGCTTCTTGAAGAAGCTGACATTTCGAGTGACCGCAGACCGGCCGTCCGATGGAGTTATCATGGACTCTTTTACCGCGACAACGTCCAACGGTTCTGGCTCATAGGGCAGAGAGAGCTTTCCATGTGGATGTCTGTTGCGAATGAGGACCTCGTCCCCTGGTTCCAGTCGTTGTGGGCGAAGCCCTCTCCGGGCATTCTCCTGCTCGATCTGTGCTTTTCGGTCCGCCTCGACCTGCCGATCATCGATCACGCCCGGTTCCTTCTCCGCAACTTCGAGTAGCAGCCCACGCGGGCAACGCCTGAACAGGGCCTCCGCCGGGGCCACTCCAGTGGATGCGTGGGGCGTGGTGCGATAGACCCTCAGAAATTGGTACAACGCTCTCTGCAATGGCTGTCCCTGCCCCTGGGCAATTCTAAAGGTCTTGTTGAGGGTCCTCATGAGCCGTTCAGTTTCACCATTGTCCCTTGGCCACAAGGGAGTGATTTTCCAACAGCTCCGAAAAGCGTTCGCTCTGGAATGGTGAGCCATTGTCCGAGCACAGCGTCTGAGGGAATCCATGGGCCGCAAATATTTTCTCCACGCCCACCACAACGTGCTCGAACGCTACTGAATCCACAAACTCCACCTCTGGATATCTGGAATACTCGTCAACTATGACCAAGAAGTGGGTGCTCATCGTGGTGGAGCCGAAGTCCGCATGGATGACCTCCCATGGTCGCGTCCCGCGAGGCATCACCTCTATCTCCGTCTCTCGCTGTAGTGGAGAAGCCACCTGGCACCACACACAGGCCACCACGAAATCATCCACCTTGCGCTCGAGTTCCGGAAACCACACCTTCAGCCTTAGGCGGGCCTTGGTCTTGGCGGCACCCTGGTGACCAAGATGGGCCAGCGCGATCACGTCGCTCACCTTCGACTGGGGCACCACAATCCGGTCACCCCTGAGCAGGAGTCCGGACGTAGAAAATGATAGCTCTTCCCGGACTTTCCATAGCTGCTCCAGCACAGTTCTGGCCTCCTGCGTGCGCCCTGCCAGGGCCTTCTGCACCGACTTCCAAGAGCCGTGCTGCATGGACTGCTTCAGGATGTTAAAGCCTCATCCTCGGCTGCCGCCACCTCCAGCTCTTGGAGAGGCATGGCATTCGGTGTCGCCACCTCCACTACCACCCGGACATGTTTGTTGTTCCGCCTCTGACAGGGCCTTGCTGGCGTAGGCCACCGGGCGGACACCCTCAACCGGGTCTACTTGGGTCAGGACGGCGCCCAGTCCGAATGGGCTGGCGTCAACAATGATCTCCGATGGTAACATGGGATCGAAGAAGGACATGGTGTCCTCGGCTGCCAGGGCGCCCTTGATATCGTCAAACGCGGCCTGTTCCAGTGGACCCTAGTTCCAGATCGTGTCCTTTCTCGTTCGTTTCCTGAGCGGTTCCGACCTGGAGGCAAGATTCTTGATAAACCGTCCACAGTACGTAACCATGCCCAGAAAGCTCCGTACCTCAGACACAGACTCCGGAGACTGTGCCTTCTTTATGTCCTGCACCTTCTTGGGATCAGGAGGCACACCCCCCTCCTTGAACACAAAACCAAAGAACTCTATGGATGGTCAGAGGAATTCACACTTCTCCTTGTGCAGGGTGAGGCCCAAGGACTGCAGTCTCTCAAATGTCTTTGCCAGATGCCGTAGATGATCGACCGCCGTTCTCGCGAACACCAAGATGTCGTTGCTAATATTCAGAACACCCTCCAAGTCCGCTAGGGCACCCCGGATTATGTTCTGGAATACCTCGGTGGCGAGGAGACACCAAAACTAAGCCTCTTGTAATGGTAGAGCCCCCGATGTGTGGTGAAGGTGGTGATATATCTCGACTCGGGGTGGAGGACAACCTGGTGATACCCCGCCCTGAGGTCCAGTTTTGAGAAGAAACGAGCACCTTGTACCTCTGCAATGATGTCGTCTATCGTCGAGGTGAGGTGTCTTTCTCTCCTGATGGCCTTGTTTGGGAACCTCATGTCAACGCAGATCCTGACAGCGTCGGGCTGCTTGGGTTTTCGTGCCACTACTATGGGGGACACCCAGGGGGTGGGGCCCTCCACCTTCTCTATTATGTCCAGATCCACCAGGCTATCCAGCTCTTTATCCACCTGTTCTCGAAGGTGAAACGGCACCCTCCAATGCTTCAGGGCAATGGGCTGCACCGAGTCGTCAATGTGCAGTCTCACAGGTTCCCCCACCATCTGTCCAATTCCCTTGAACAGTGCTGCAAAATTCTCTAACAGGTAATTTATGTCCTCCAAGTAGATAGAATATGCAAAAGTGACAATACCAAGGGCCTCCGCTGCAGCACAGCTCAGCAACGTGTTGGTGCTCACAGGTGTCACATAGAACCGTGCTTTAATTTGCGAGCCATCATGCTCCACCTTGGCCACAAACGCACCATCCAGGGGAATAGGGTGACGACCACCAAAAGCAAAGATGCGGGCCCTTGGTGCAGCCAACTTGGGGGGTTGGTCCATAACATCATAATGTCCCCGTGCCATTACACTGACGGATGCCCCAGTGCCCACGAGGACCGGAACGGGAGATTGATTCACCTCGATTACACACCTGGGCTGTCTCCTGTTCTTACTCTTCAGGACCCCCACACTCGAGACAAAAAACACATGTTCTTCCTCGTCCTCCTCCACTTCCTCCACCTGGGCGTCCTCCTCGCTCTGATCCACCTGAGCGACGTTGGGCGGCCGACCCTGGCGGGTGAAACTTGCCAGGCCTGGGCCTCTCGGTACCAGCACAGGCGTTGCCGCCTTGCATACCCTGGAAAAATGGTCTGGCAAGCCACACCGCCCACATGTCTTTCCTGCTGCCGGGCACTCTGCTTGGTGGGGCATGTCGTATCCACACTTTATGCAAATTTCCCCTGCCCTTTCGGCCTCTCTCGGGGAACACCTCCAGGCCTTCTGACACCCCTGCCGCCGCGCCACATCGCACATACCTCCTAAGTCTTGATGGGGCGCGACCCTGCCTCCATCTTGGTTGCTCTTGCCTCTGACACCTCATGGCACCTCCCCAATTCAAGGATGCGCTGCAGCGTGATGCCTGGTTCTTGTAGCACCTGGCGCCTGAGTTTGCCTGATGAGCAAGCCTGGATGAGCATTGTCCTAATCATGTCCTCTGCATCCCCCCAGGCGCAGGCTAAGGAGAGACACCGCAGACGGCCATAGAATGAGTCCAGAGATTCATCGTCCTTCTGCTTGGCCGATAGCATCACAAAACGCTCATAGTCCGCGTTGGCAAGAGGCAAGAAGTAAGCCTGCAGGGCAGCCTTCGCCTGACCATATGATCCATCCCCAGGCGGCAGCGATTCAAAAATCTCTTGCACGGACGGTCCTGCCGAATACAGCATGGTTGCCAGCCTGGTGTCATCCTCCACCACCTGGGCCGCTCAAAAGTACATGTCCAGACGGTCCACCCACCATCTCCATCTGGGCCCTAGGCTAGATGGTGGGCCCGACACATCAAACTCGGGGATGGGCTGCAGAGCCGCCTGGGTGCGTGCCTGGGCCTTGACCGGAGGGTTCTGTGGAGCAACGGGCCCCTCCGCAGGCTGTACCAAAGGTGGAAGACCTTGAGGAGCCGCCTGAATAAGTGGAGGTTGCTGCACAAGCTGCCCCTGAGGTGGCGCACGTGGTGGGGGTGGAGGAGGCCGCTGAACTGCCGCTGCGCCACCTTGGTCCTCAGTGTCACTCATGAGTCTGAGCGCACAGGCACCCCAGCATGGAACACCGGGGCCGCAACTCAAACTCCACAGTCACTGCAGCACCTTGTGATGATGAAGAGGGTGAAATCAGCGTGGCCACCCACCTGTTGATGAAGATGCACCACCTTGATGATGAAGAGGATGAAACAGAGTGTGTCCATCATCCTGATGATGAAAGAGATGAGGATGAACTGTTCAGCCTTCAAATGTTCCAAAGATTAGAAGAGGAAAAAGTGTGTGGGTCATATAGATCCTAGGCCCAAAGCCTTCTTCCTTGCTTCCACTCAACGTAGTAAACCCAAAGAAAAGCCAAAATTGAAGATAGGCACATATTCCTGCAGGTTTGCCTTCTTGCTGTCAGGGGTTCCAAAAATTAAGCTTGGGACCGCTTCCGAACTGAAACCGGAGCCTCGTGAAGTCCCACAGCTTGTGTTCCAAAATGGCCCCCAGCCGCATGGGTAACGCACTACCCGCGGCAAAGAAACGAAGGGTTGCATCCACCTCGTTTCGGTGAAAAAATTGTATTAATATTCACCGCCGGGTCCGGGCATCGTTTCCCCCACTCGTCGCCACTGTTGAGGGTTCGTCCATGCCCCCATGCGGTCCCGTAGCCCCCAACTAACAAGGAAGACACCTCACACAGGTCCTTGCTGTTCGGGCTTCCCGGTCGCTCTGCGCGTCCGGGAAACGGCCCGTTTATTTATGCTGCACGCGGTGGCGTGCAACGTCACGCTGCCGCGTGCGTGCCCGTCATCGGGCAGCGCCACACTTGCTCTCTTAGACTTGGTGTTAGATGTCACACCAAAGAATAATATTACTTCAGAGTTATTTCCAGTGTTTGATTTCACCCTTACTCAAGCTTCAGAGTTTCAATTATTTCTTGAAAAAAGATTTGCTCTCAATATTCCAAAATACAGATTATTGCATTATCCTTAAAACATACATTGCTCTCGACACGTGTTGGACCTCATTTGTGTGGAGACCAGGGGGAATAAGATACCTCGGAATCCAGATTACCCCGACACTCAAGTGGGGTACGCAGCAAATTACCTTCCCCTCCTAGAAGGAATAAAGAAGGACTTTTGCAAATGGCACTGAGAATCTCTTTGCTAGGGAGGTTAGCTGCAGTCAAGATGGTCACGCTTCCACGTATGTTGTACCTATTCCAGGCAATCCCGCAGGCAGTACCAAGGAGATTCTTCAGGGAATTGCACTCCCTATCGAACAAATTAATATTGGAGGGGAAGCGGGCAAGGATTAACAGGCGCTTGCTGGAGGCTCCCAGGAGCGAGAGAGGGCTAGCCCTCCCAACTTTAGGCAGTATTATGAGGCAACCCAACTGCAAAATATTAGGGAATGGCTACACGAGGGCAAGGGGTAACTGTGGGTCGGGATGGACAGGACAGTGACCAAACATAACCTCAAGTTGGGGAAAAAATGTTTTTCCTGTTGTAAACTCAATAAAAAGAAGTTTAAAAAAAGAGGAATACAAACTTTGTATAGACGGATGACACTCACAGACCTTGGCAGGGGAGTAAACCAAGGCTGTGGCTTGAAGACAAATCAGACCAAGAAAATTGGGAGAGTAACCAAGTGAAGGGTGTCTGGGGCCCACACTTGGGGAAGCGCAACCCCAAACAGTAATAAAGATGATTACAAACTTTACATATACAAATGATATCCACAGACCCTGGCAGGAGAGTAAACCAAGGCTGTCGGGTGAAGAGAAATCTGAGAGAGATAGCTATGAGAACAACCAAGGGAAGGGGGCCTGGGACCCATGGTGCAGCCATACACCCCAAACAGTGATTAAGAAGAATATGAAGCTTACATGTACAAGTGACACTCAGAGACCTTGGTAGGAGAATAAACCAAGGCTGTAGGTTGAAGGGAAATCAGAGAGAGAAAACCCTGTGAACGAGAACATTTAGTATCCTACTTGGCAGGATAATGCACCAAGGAGACAGTAGTGAGAAAAGGGTCAGGTAGCCTCAACACAGCTTTGGAGAGAGAACCAGGATTTTCTTTATCATCGCAGTATCTGCAAGCTGGGACTGCCCACCAAGGGCCTGGGACCACCAGGACGGCTTGGAAAAGGTGTCCAGGCCATTCTACCTTGTTGCAGGGCCTGAGAGCCAGGCTTGTTAAGTAAATATAAATACTCATCCTGACCCCATAAGACATAGAGGCAATCTTGGATAAAGTAGAACGACTCAGGAGAAAGGGAATCGACCCCTTGAGTCTTGCAGAACGTTTGCTTGCTTTTAAACACCTTTTGGAACTTTTGTTTTTAACTAAGGCCGGGCTGCAGGTCGGCAGTCAAAGAGACATTTCCCCTTTTCACATTATGTTGAGTTTAGCTTGTGTAGGATAGGATTTAGACACAGGACGGCAAACTTTACTTGGGACATTCTGATACCGGTAGTTTGATTAGCTAGTTTTGTTGAGTTTGGGAAACCCCTCTTAGAGGTAGGGCTAGTTATGTTTCTTCCAACTCCTACTTGTTTCTGTTATTAATAAAAGTCTTTGCCAATCCACATGCTATCCTTGCGTCTGTCTGTTACACACCCTCACACAGGCCTATTCCAAGCATTACCTAAAGTTCATCTTTCAGCTATCACAGCCTATTCAAGAAGTCCTCAATCATCATCGTTTCTCTCCAACCCAGCAGTCAAAACGTTTCTCTCTCCTTAGAACCTTCCCACTGGTGCCACAACCGCTGTCAAGTTGATGACTCAAAAAACTCTATCAGCATTAATGACGGCATACTAAGAGCCCATTCACAATTGCAACATGAAGCTGGTTTCATGTTAGGTCGCGTTCCTGGTACCGATAACCTCAGTCAAGCACCTAAGTGAGTTACAAGCACTGTGAAATTCAGCCACAAGGGGCCTCAGTGCCTGCTCTACAGGTAGACATGTTGTGCATGTGGACCATAGCATCAATGGTGGTGTCATTGGCTTACATTGTGAAAAGTTTGAATTTTGCTACAGATAATGATTGTTTATTATCATAAATGGAAATATACTTATATTTTCAGAAATTGACGAGACCAGTCAATCGAAAAAAAAAAGGAATTTTTATTTAAGTGTGGCAGAGCACAAAGACATTTCAAAACTTGCCCTCTTGCTTTCTACATCTCTTAACTCTGTAAGAAAAATTGCTGGTGATGCCCTGCAAGAATTTCAGAAATTTAAAGGCCT
This sequence comes from Ambystoma mexicanum, assembly GCF_040938575.1. Taxonomy (NCBI): domain Eukaryota; kingdom Metazoa; phylum Chordata; class Amphibia; order Caudata; family Ambystomatidae; genus Ambystoma; species Ambystoma mexicanum. The sequence continues at coordinate 1,187,226,488 of NC_090928.1, read as the reverse complement.
TTGGACAGAAGATAGAGAATCAAAAGTTAAGGTATGATTATTGTTTAACTTTTCCTGAAAACTAAAGTGCATATTTTAAACATACATTTATTTTACTGTGAATGTGTCAGTCCTACATACTATTGCACTACTGTCCATTCCCATAATGAATGCAGTCATGTTACAGTTCTTGTTTTGTCTTTCTATGTTTGAGTTGATGTATTATGGCAGTGTGTAGTTTTCTCTCAGCAGTTATTATTTCATACACTTTTAATCATGTGTATGTCTTTATCACTTATTTTAAGAATCAGAAGGCTTTCACTGCTACCAGTATATGATCTTGTTTCTTTGGTAATTTAATGGAGTTTTCAGTGAATGATAGCAGATTAGTGAAACAGCATTTGGTAAGAAGAAGGCTATTCAACCATTTCAAGCCCTTCCATCAAGTTATTTCAAAAAAGGTAGCAGGCGCTCCTCTCCAGAAAGAACATGGCATGAGAATCTGTTCTGAGACGAGAGTTTGCAGCACACACTTTTTGCTCACTGTACCTTTCACAGATGGGAAATATCCATTTGCATATTAGTCTTTGTCCTGCCCACATGGCCAGTCCAGCACCGAAATGCTATGGCAATTCTTCTCTGAACAAGAGTACCAACAGCAACCCTATACACGTGTTTCAGCCTTGTTGAGCCTCATCAGTGAGGTGAAGCTGTGCCTCTGTGAGCACAGTGAGCAGGGTGTCCACATCTGGGTGACCCCAGGTAACTCAGGGTGACCAACCCCAAGATCCTTGCTGTTAGGGAGAATTCTCCAGAATGGCTAATTTCCCTTACCTACTGAGTCCGTCAGCAGCTTTGCTGGATTTCTAAGATTAATTTTTTCACCTGGTAAGAGTGTGAGCCTTTTTTCCAACTCTTACATGTGTTTTGCTGTGTCTGTTTAACATTTTCTTGTGTTCATAGACTCAGGAGCCTCACCTACTCCATAGGCATTATCTTTTTACTGTGTGTTACACAGCACCTTCAGTGCAGTGACACAGGGTTGTCTTTTTCAGACTTTCCAACTCCGACTCCATTTTCTGAGAATGACTACTGTCTCTCAGAACATGTAAAGTTGCCATTGGCTTTATTAGTCTCTTAAAACTCTTAGACCCAGTACAAACTGTCTTACATAGAGTTCTGGAAAGTGTTAATACTTATCCCTTTTTGTCTGTTTCTCTTGGAACATTGTTTCATTCCATTTACATTATGACATAGCTGGTGGCTGTGGTAACTCCCCTATTTTTCGTATTGCGGTTATTTTACATAGCCTTGGTATTGTTTTAGGCTATCTTGGTAGCCTCAAACTTAAACCTGCTGGACCATGTACGATTTTATACGGTTCGGGCTGGGTTTATTCGCCATTTCTTTTTGGAAAAGTCTTTCTCGTGTTTTCCTCTGCGCGCCAAAACCAGGTTTTGTTCTTAGTTCGCCGTCCTTTCGCGGGCTTCTGCACAGAAGTCCTCCTTAGGCGCCTGTATGTCTGAGGGGGACAGGATGTGAGGGAGGGGTTTAGGACTTCCTGCACAGGGTCTCCTTGGAGACCCATGTCGCAATCTGATATGATTGGCTGTGGTGACTGTCCCCTGCTGTGTAATTGACAGCCAGGCTGTGTGAATGGTGGAAAACTGCATAAAAAGCAGGTCTCTGGGACTGAAAAGGCAGAGTCGCCACTGGATCGAGAGAACTGAGGAGAAGCTGACAGAAGAGTACCTATACCAGGACAGAACCGCCCGGTGAAGCCTTGCTGCGGATCCGAATCTTCAACTTCAACAAAAGGGAAATTCTGCAAGGAATCTTCTCCCCTTGAGCTGGTGGGAACAACTAGTTCACCAAACTGCTCCCCAGGCCTCCCTTCTCTGGTCGAATTTGCTGTACAGAGCTACAATGAACCGGATAGCCAGAAGGAACGGACCCTGCTTGCATTTTAAGGAGTGCACCTTTTATTTGTCGCTTTGCTCTGCTGCTGGTTTCTTCCCTGGGCAGTGCAGGACCCTCCAGTCTTTCTTCTTCTTGTCAGTCCGACAGTCGCTTCAGGAACCGTGAGCCTGCAGGACCTGCCAGGAGTGTCTGCCTCAGCTACAGCATTCGTCTGCTTTAAAGGTACTGTGCTAACCCGGTGGTTCGTTTCGTACAGCCGAAATATTTCGCCAATCTGAGGGCTTGTCCTTCTCCATTCTTTAAAGTAACTTTTCGTTCAACCAACTTCGTTCTGAACTCTTGGCAAAGACTCAACCGCGAACTACTCTGAACTGTGTGGTCCTCTGCAAAGACTTTGATCCATTGACTTTGGGCCAGCTCCCTTTAATTTGATTTCCTCACTGTAGTTCCTTTTTCTAGATTGCCTTGCTTACTTACTTGTTGGTGCTGCTCAATTTCTTTCTAACTTTGTCTTCCCCTCCCATTTAAATTGATGGAGTGTCATTCTGCTCAGACTTCATTTTGAGCCTAACTTGTCCAGAATCTATTGGGTGCGTTGTAGTGTATTAGTAACGTGATTTTTCAACTACTTGATAATAGTGAAATGTTTAATAATTGATGTGTAAATAAATATATATTCTTTTACTCAGAAACCTTGAGTCAGTGTTTGTTTGAATCATAGTAATTGCTGTCCTTTGTGTAACTATTGATACTGCTCACTTTACTTTTGAGATAAGTCTGGCTGCTCAGCCATCGCTACCACTTTACTGTGTAGTACAGGCTTGTACCAAAGGTGAATTTGTACTGTAACTTGTAGTCCTATTTGTGTATGCTGTTCCCAAAGGGTTCTGCATATAATTCTGCCTAACACTGGTGTACAGCGGTGAGGATCAAGAATAGTGATTACACCTACAGTGCTGCTATTACCTTGGATCAACTAACCACAAGGCTAAACATCACTAAAAAGCAATATTAATCATGTCTGATATGGAAAACTACAGTCAGGAGACCCTCCTGAGTTACACTGTGGATTATCTGAAAAATCTGTTTAGAGAAAGGAATCTCTTTGTTAAAGGTCTGAATTGATTGAAAGGTTGTTTGAGAAACAAAGTCTTGAAGGTGAGTCTGAAATACCTGACCCCTCAGCAAATGTGGAAAATAATGAGGATGATAATGTGTCTATTATTGATGAGTTAGAGGAAGTAGCTGTGTCTCATAATGTAGGCCTCACTGCTCCCTTACCTGCTCAGCAACCTCAACCTTAGTCCACTGGACCCCTACAGGTCAGACGCTCAGTCCTGAATTCATTGCTCTAGAAAAGATGAGGCTTGAATTGGAATTTAAACATTTAAATGCTCAAACTGAACAAAAGCATCAATAACTGAAACTCAGAGAAATTGAGTTGAATCATGCCTTAGAAATGAAAATGTTGCCTATTGAAAATGCATCTCTCCCAGAGTCTTCTAGGTCTTCCAGTCCTAAGAGACCCCGAATGTCTAAAGAAATTGGGGGCATGTATGAGGTTTAGCTTGATATTTTGGATTGGTTGGCAATGTTTGAATATAACCATGGGATCCAAGACATTACAGGGAATCAGGTGCTTCCTTGGCTCTTCTCTAGGCTACCCACTGTTGCATCTGATGTTGTGATGGAGTTGGGGGAGGTGAATAGAATGGATTATGAGTGTTTGAAGCTAGCTTTAATTGCTAGGTTTGGGAAGACCCCTTCCCAGTACCTTAAGAGGTTTAGGACCCTCAAAAAGCATGATGGTGCTCCTTGGGCTACCTGGGTATGTGAATGTTTGAAAAACTTAGATGGTTAGGTTAAGGGTTACAGAGTAAGCACTTATGAAAGTATGAGAAATCTTGTATGTTGGAGTCAATTTCTGATGCCTGCTCTCCTAAGATCAGACAGCACTTGGCTGATTCTAAGGAGATAGATCCAAAGAAGTTAGCTAAGGCTGCTGACTTGTGGGTTGCCAACAGGGCTACTCACAAGGATTCTGGGGCAACTCAGAAGAAGGATAAGGGAAAGTAGCCAAAGAAAGATAACAAGGAGAATTCAAATACCTCCATTCCAAAAGAGGGCCACAAACAGCAACATAAGAGTAAACCACAATGGAAATAAAATCAGGCTAGTGCAGCATCTGGATCCAAACCAGATGGAGATCAGAAGAAACCCCCATTCATCAAAACGTTTGGGAAATGTTATGTTTGTGGATCAACTGACCATGTGAAAGGGAATCCCAGATGTAAGGGTAAACCTTCAGGGGTCCACACTTTCTCCTTAGCCTTCCCCCCAGAGGAAGAAGTACCTATGGCAAGTAGAAACATTCACCTACTGGCTGATGAACCCACGAGAGTCCCAGCTAGTGTTTCTTTAGTACCCCTGGTTGTGTGGGAACAACAAAATTTAGATGTCTCTAATTCCATCCCAGATTATACTAAAAAGTATTATAACGATAGTGTTCTTGTGAATGGCCAGGAGACTCCTGGCATCCAAGACACTGGAGCCAGCATAACTGTGGTGGATGAATCATTTTTCAAGGTGGAGGATGTTGCTAAGGCACCCAAACACCTCACCAAGTTAGCTGGAGGCCCTGTAAAAATACTTCCCCAGTTACCAGCTCTCATCCAGTGTAATGATATGACTGTCAAAATACCTGTTAGTGTGCAGCGTGAACTGCCTGGGAGAGTCGTGTTGGGTAATGACCTGAAAACTCTTGGAGTTGTGTGTGGTACACCCAGGCCTGTCTCACAGTAAAAGGAATCAGGAGCTCACTAGGCCTATCACTCCCACTCCACAGGAGTTGCTTACTGCTATTTCTGGAAAGAAAGAGGCAATGGGGAAACCCAAGACCTCAAGGAAAAAAACAGACAGCACCCCTGTGCTACCAACAAGGAAATCCGCAGGACTGTCCAAGGTCATACCTGTGACTCCTCCACGTGCTGAGACAAAGTGTGAGGTACAACCATGTGTGGTTGGTCCAGTTTCTGAAGAGTCAGATCTGGAGGAAGACACTGTTTTGGTTGGAGATCTTGACCCTGTTGACCATCCTGAGCTGCAGTCTTTACTGGCAGAAAGTGGACCCAACAGGGCAGACTTCAGCAGATGACAAAGAGAGTGTCCTACTATCGAAGGTCTTCGACAACAGGCTGCTTTTCAACTTGATGGTCAAGAAGTTGGGAAGCATAGGTTGAGCTGGGAAGATGGCCTCTTCTACAGTGAACCGACTGAGTCTATCCCTGGCACTGCAAAATAATTGTAGTGCCCCTAGCCAACAGACTCCAGTTCCTACAGTTGGCCCACGAGATACCTTTGGCTGGTCATTTGAGCTTCAAAAAGACCAAGGAAAGGCTCTCCCTATACTTCTACTGGTCTAAGATGAGTTCAGAAGTTGACAAATTCTGTAGAAGCTGTCACACTTGCCAAACCTCTGGTAAGAGTGGAGCCAAGAATGTGGCACCACTGGTGCCTCTCCCAGTGGTGGGAATGCTTTCTTTTTGAGAGGGTGGGCATCGACATTGTCAGTCCGCTTGACCCTCCCACATCTTCAGGGAACAGGTTTATCTTGGTTGTAGTGGACAATGCTACAAGATACCCAGAAGCAATACCTATGAGGGCTGTTATGGCTCAGGCTATGGCTAAGGCTCTACTTGGTATTTTTACCAGAGTAGGGTTTCCTAAGGAAGTGATATCCGACAGGGGGTCCAATTTTATGTCCCACTACATGCAAGCCATGTGGAAAAACTGTGGTGTCACTTAAAAGTTCTCTGCAGCCTGCCATCCACAGGCAAATGGACTAGTGGAGAGGTTTAATTGTACTATGAAGAGCATGATAGGTGCTTTAGAGGAACCCCTTAAAATAAAGTGGGACATTCTACTGCCATGCCTTCTCTTTGATTATAGAGAAGTTACTCAGGAGGGAGTTGGTTACAGTCCCTTTGAACTTCTCTATGGCCATCCAGTCAGAGGTCCATTGGCCCTGATAAAGGGGGGGTTGGAGAGTGCTCCTTCCCCCAGAGTGACTGACTATGTGATAGGTCTACGGAGGAGAATGTCACACATGATGGCAGAAGCTAGTGAGAGCTTAAAAGCAGGTCAGGCTCTGGTCAAACATTGGCATGACCAGAAGGCCAGCATGGTTGAGTTTACTCAAGACCATCTTGTATTAGTTGTGGTGCCAACAATGAAGAGGGCCTTGCAGGACAAATGGATAGGACCCTTCAAGGTTGTGGGCAAACCTGGAGAGGTGAACTATTTGGTGGACTTGGGCAGACCTAAGGAGGCTCCCAGAGCCTTTCACACCAACCATTTGAAGTCATATGTCTCGAGACCAGAAGTGGGAGCTTTGCATCTAGCTTCAGCTCGAGAGGAGGAGCAGAGTGAACCTCTACCTAACCTCTTCAGAGGCCAACCTTTGGATGAGAACATAGAAGGAGTCAATCTCTCTTCTCAACTGACTTCTGAACAACAGGAAGATTACAATATTCTGTTAAATCAGCTTGCCTCCATGTTTTCACTTTCACCAGGCCTGACCCCTTGGGGCCAGCATGATATTCTCACTGGTGACTACCTGTGAAAAGCAGAGGTTACCGAATGTCAGAACATGTGAGATCCCCCATCAAAGGAGAGGTCAACAAGATGCTTGATCTGAGGGTTATAGAGTCCTCTACAAGTCCATGGTCTAGTCCAGTTGTTCTAGCACCAAAGGCAGGATCCAAAGAGTTGAGATTATGTGTGGACTGTAGAGCTCTAAATGCAGTCACAAAGACTGATGCCCATCCTTTGCCAAGGACAGGTGAACTGGTGGATAGACTTAGTTCAGCCAGGTACCTCAGTACATTTGATCTAATGTCAGGCTATTGGCAAATAGCCCTGACAGACCATGCCAAGGAGAAAACTGCATTCTCAACCCCAGCAGGCCTCCACCAGTTTAGGTTATGCCTTTTGGACTAAAGAATGCACCTGCTACATTCCAAAGGATGGTCAATGAAGTTCTGAATGGGGTGGAGGACTTCTGCATGGCATACTTGGATGACATTGCAGTTTTCAGCCCTACATGGAAAGAACATGTTGATCACTTAGGATATGTTTTGCAGGTTCTTGAGCAGGCCCATCTGACCATGAAGGCAAGCAAATGTCAACTTGGTCAGACCAAAGTGGTCTACCTTGGTCATGAGGTAGGAGGAGGTGAAATAAGGCCATTGCTTAGCGAAGTACAAGCTGAACAAAACTGGGCCACCTCTACTACTCAAATCCAAGTGAGAGCCTTCCTAGGTCTCACTGGGTACTACAGGAATTTCATAGAGAACTATGGGACCATAGCTTCTCCCTTGAATGTGAACTCCTCTCCAAAACTCCCTAAAAAGGTTAGATGGAATGAGGAGGGCATTCATGCCTTTGAAAGCCTGAATAAAGCCTTTTGTCAAGCTCCAATCCTAAAAGCTCCTGATTATCACCAACCCTTCATTGTGCAGACAGATGCATCCAATACAGGTATAGGTGCAGTCCTTGGTCAACTGTATGAGAAAGGTAGGGAGCACCCCATTTGCTTCATTAGTAGGAAACTGAAGGAACCAGAAACAAGGTGGGCAACCATAGAGCGTGAATGTTTTGCCATTGTGTGGTCTTTGAAGAAGTTTAGACCATACTTGTATGGATCTACTTTTGTGTTCCAAACTGACCACCAACCCTTAAGATGGTTAATGCAAATGAAAGCAGAGAACCCAAAACTTCTAAGATGGTCAATCTGCCTGCAAGGGTTTGATTTCACCATTGAGCAAAGAGCAGGATGTCACCACCAAAATGCTGATGTCTCTCTAGGATGTTTTTAACCGACTAGAGGTAGAGATTCATCCAGGAGTGGATTAAATCCTTCTGTCCCTTATTCTGGGGGATGGGGGGAGTGGGGAGTAGTGTTAGGGAGAATTCTCCAGAATGGATCATTTCCCTTACCTACGGAGTCCCTCAGCAACTTTGCTGGATTCCTAGGATTTATTTCTTTCACCTGGTAAGAGTGTGAGCCTTTTTTCCCACTCATACATGTGTTTTGCTGTGTGTTTTTAACATTTTCTTGTGTTCATAGACTGTGGAGCCTCACCTACTCCATAGGTATCAACCTTTTACTGTGTGTTACACAGCACCTTCAGTGCGGTGACACAGGGTTGTCATTTTGACTTCCCAACTCCGACTCCATTTTCTGGGACTGACTCCTGTCTCCTAGAACATGTAAAGTTGCCATTGACTTTATTAGTCTCTTTTAAAAACTTACTGACCCAGTACAAACTATCTTAAATAGAGTTCTGGAAAGGGTTAATACTTATCCCTTTTTGTCTGTTTCTCTTGGAGCATTGTTGGCTCCCTTTTCATTAAGACTTGGCTGGTGGCAGTGGTAACTACCCTATTGTTCCTACCACGTTTATCTTAAATAGCCCTGGTATTGTTTTAGGCTAACTTGGTAGCCTCGAGCTTAAACCCGCTAGACCATATACATTTTTATACGGTTCCGGCTGGGTTTAGTCACCATTTCTTTTCGTAAAAGTCTTTCTCGTGTTTTACTGTGCGCGCCAAACCACGTTTGGTTCCTTTGGTCGCTATCCTTTCACAGGCTTGTGCACAGAAGCCCTCCTTAGGCGCCTGTATGTCTGGGGGGACAGGATGTGATGGAGGGCTTCAGGACTCCCTGCACAGGGTCTTCTTGGAGACCCATGTCGCACTCTGATCTGATTGGCTGTGGTGACTGTCCCGGCGGGACAGCCACCCTGCTGTGTGATTGAGAGCCATGCTGTGTGAATGGGGGAAAACTGCATAAAAAGCAGGTCTCTGGGGCTGGAAAGGCAAAGTCGCCACTGGAATGAGAGAACCGAAGAGGAGCTGACAGAAGAGGACCCCTACCACGACTGAACCTCCCTGTGAAGCCCTGTGAAGCCCTGCTGCAGGTCTGAATCTTCATACTCCAACGACAGGGAAGATCTGCAAGGAATCTTCTCCCCTTGAGCTGATAGGAACAACCAGTTTACCAAACTGCTCATCAGGCCTCCCTTCTCTGGTCAAATTTGCTACACAGAGCTACAGTGAACCAGATAGCCAGGAGGAACGTATCCTGCTTGCGTTTTAAGGAGCGCACCTTTTATTTGTTGCTTTGCTCTTCTGCTGGTTTCTTCTCTGGGCAGTGCAGTACCCTCCAGTCGTCCTACTTCGTGTCATTCTGACAGTCGCTTCAAGAACCGTGAGCCTGCAGGACCTGACAGCTTCAGCTACAGCCTTCTTCTCCATTTAAGGTACTGTTCAAATCCAGTTGTTTGTTTCATCCAGCCATGGTGAAAGTGTGTGAAAACTTTTGCCAATCCGAGAGCTTGTCCTTCTCCATTCTTTAAACTAACCTTTCTGCTGACTAACTTCGTCCTGAACTCTTGGCAAAGACTTAACCGCTAACTACCCTGAACTGTGTGATCTTTATCAAAGACTTGTGCTGCTCAATTTCTGTCTAACTTTGTCTTTCGCTCCCTTTTAAATTGCTGGAGTGCCATTTTGCTCACACTTCATTTTGAGCCTAACTTGTCCAGAATCTATTGAGTGCCGTGGTGTGTATTAGTAACGTGATTTTTCAACTGCTTGATAATAGTGAAATGTTTAATAACTGATGTGTAAATAAATGTATATTCTTTTACTCAGAAACCTTGATTCAGTGTTTGTTTGAATCATAGCAATGGCTGTCCTTTGTGTAACTATTGATACTGCTCACTTTACTTTTGAGATAAGTCTGGCTGCTCAGCCATCGCTACCACTTCACTTAGTAGTACAGGCTTGTACCAAAGGTGAATTTGTACTGTCACTTGTAGTCCTAATTGTGTGTGGTGTTCCCAAAGCGTACTGCATATAATTCTGCCTAACACTTGCAAATATTTCAAAAAAGTTAGCAGGCACTCCTCTCCAGAAAGAACATGGCATGATGCCCTGTTCTGAGATGAGAGTTTGCAGCACACGCTTTTTTGCTCAATGTACCTTTCACAAATGGGAAATATCCATTTGCATATTAGTCTTTGTCCCGCCCACATGGGCAGTCAAGCGCTTAAATGCTATGGCAATTCCTCTCTGAACAAGAGTACCAACAGCAACCCCATAAACGTGTTTTAGCCTTGTTGGGCCTCATCAGTGAGGTGAAGCTGTGCCTCTCTGAGCACAGTGAGCAGGGAGTCCACGTCTGGTTGCCCCCAGGTAACTCAGGGTGACCAACCCCAAGTTCCTTGCAAATATTTCAAAAAGGTATCAGGCGCTCCTTTCCAGAAAGAACATGGCATGATAACCTTTTCTGAGATGAGAGTTTGCAGAACACGCTTTTTGATCACTGTACCTTTCACAGATGGGAAATACCCATTTGCATATCAGTCTTTGTCCCGCCCACATGGGCAGTCCAGCACCGAAATGCTATGGCAATTTCTCTCTGAACAAGAGTACCAACAGCATCCCCATACACGTGTTTCAGCTTTGCTGGGCCTCATCAGTGAGGTGAAGCTGTGCCTCTCTGAGCACAGAGAGCAGGGAGTCCATGTCTGGTTGCCCCCAGGTCACTCAGGGTGACCAACCCCAAGTTCCTTGCAAACATTTTAAAAAAGGTAGCAGGCAGAAACAACATGGCATGATAACCTTTTCTGAGATGAGAGTTTGCAGCACACACTTTTTGCTCACTGTACCTTTCACAGATGGGAAATATCCATTTGCTTATCAGAATCTGTCCTGCCCACATGGGCAGTCCAGCACCAAAATGCTATGGCAATTCCTCTCTGAACAAGAGTGCCAACAGCAATCCCATACATGTGTTTCAGCCTTGTTGGGCCTCATCAGTGAGGTGAAGCTGTGCCTCTCATCATGTTAGGAGGATTCTATCAGACATCTGGGGTGTGGGTATTCTGCCAAAGCTAGGCAGACAGCCTAATTCAACTGTAGTCTAGCTAATTAAAACAAACTCTAGAAGGAGAACTGGGGAAGACAAGACTACAGCGTAACTTTGTGTTCATTTAATGAAGGGATGTTTACACGTAGAGTAATATATCTTATAGATCTCAAGTGGTTAAATGTCAAATGTCATAGAGAATTGCTGCATCGCCAATGGCAGAAAACAATTGGACACTGATACCCTCTTAGCGGCCTTCACAGGCCACAATATCAAAAAGAAGTACTTCTACATCCCCTCCCCTTTCCTTCATACTTGCGGTATATTTCGTTCTTTGGGACTGGACTGGAGCACTTTTTCATAGCATCCTTGAACATTGTCCTTTTTTCATTTTTACATGGGACCAACGCGAGTATGGCTCTAGTCCCGCCGTCTGAGCCCCACCCAGCTCATTGTTCTTCATTCCATTTCTCCATGTGGTAGAAATCGGATTCCCTTAACATCCGCAGGTTTTCTTTCTTCACCCTGCTTTTGTCCTTCAATTTGTCTTCCTGCCTCCGTTCCATGATAATTTTCTTTTCTTCTGCCTATGCTGCAGCATAAGGACTTTGTGTCATGTGTCTCCTGGTGACATCAATATGTGGCAGCAAACCCTCACAATCTTTGCCTCGAGTGTCTAGGCCCAGATCATCTTTGGAGCATGTACTTCTATTCCGATTCTTTCTCAGTCCTGGCACTCGAAAGAAGACTTGTTAGGTGGGAGGAAGTCTTTCACAGCGTTCCTCCGGTCCACCTAAAAGAATTAATTGAGGAGAAAAGAAACTTCCCAGTGAGTACCCTTCTTTTCAGAGCACCCAGTCCAGGTGACACCTTACCAGAGTCATGCAGTACAGGTTTGAGTCGTCCTGACGCTAGCGTGACCAGGACTTGCCCAACGTCTACCAGCACGGCCAAATATCCCATTACAGGGCTAATAAAACTGGATTATCGCCTGAGTTTCCCCTCAAAAGGGCTAAACATTGTTGTACCTGCCACACTAAGGGAGCAAAATGGACAAAGGCTCGTCCAAAGTCCACATCTACCAGCTCAGCTGAGGATCACTCAAAAGGGGAAGGAACCATTGACAGCTCCTAAAATAACAGCCAAATCTGCTTTGCTTTCTGACAAATCAGTGATGCACATTAACTTAGAAAGTCTCAAAATGGTGGCTCCTCAAGTGTCAGCGACGTCAGCCATTTTATCAGTGCCTTCTACTGCATCAAGTTCTGATGTGAGGCCCAAGTCTTTTCTGTCAGCATCTTTGTAGAGAGATCATTACAGTCCAAGAATGGACTGGACTCTGCATACGAGAATGCCATTACCAGCGACAGTTTTCCTTCCTCCTGCATCAGCACTGTTACACTACGAGGATCCGTGGTTGGTGGGACCATCTGGGCAGCCAGTGTCAATCAAATCCTTTCGGCAGACCAATACCTACTCCACAGCCAAGGCAATCTTCAGAGGATGCATTTTTGTGCCGCTTCCAAAACCTGATGCATTCAGACCCAATGAAGACCTACTTCAAGGACCTTATTCCGGAAGTTTTCTCCAGGTCACTGGATCTCCAAGGCCAGCGGAAGTACTCCTGCCACCTCCTCCTCAACCACCAGTAGAACAACCTCCTGAGCCAAAGGAGCCCAAGCCTGTGGCACATGCTCCACCCTTGACACTGTGATAACCATTTCCAGACATCCAGGTGACTGCGGGGAGGTTGGGGTGAAATCAATATGCAGCGCACATATAAGTTATGGAGTGCAATAATCATATGACCAAACAAGTGCTAGTCTTACTCGGCTCTGCCCATTTCAGGTCCTCGCTGTTTCTTTATTTCCTTTTCCTCCCTCCCCGTTACGTGAGGTGGGATGCCCCTCATGCACGTGATTCAGGATATGTACAGACACCACAGACACCTCCTGCTGAAAGTCCCACCGATAAAGTTGTGACCAATGCGCATGAGGAAGTGGAGGAGCCGCCTTTGCCAACAAGGGCTTTTCATGACCGGGTAATTGATCTTACTGCCTTATTTAGACATATAGACACCAAGGCCTCCTACCTCACAGATGGGTGTTTTGTCAGAGGCTCTTATTCTAAAAATGTATAATCGTTCAGCCCTTTTCCTTCAGAAGGATATCTTGTCTGAGGCAAGAAAAGTGTGGGAAAAACCACACATGGGCCAACACAAAAACAAAAAAATAGAAGCATGCTACAGGCTTAAAGCGTCTGAGGAAATTCCTCTACTCACATGCCCTCCTCTCAAGGTCTTTGGCATATTCCTCTTCCCATTATTATAATTATTATAATGAGTTATTTATAACATGCTTAATTCCCAGAGGTTTCTAAGCGCGGACCCGGGGATCGAACCTGTGTTGCTCCGCATCGTTTTACTTCCAAGGCGAGCGCGTTGCCCCTGAGGGGGAGGACAAGATTGGGTGTTGGGAAGAAAGTGTTGCAAAAGCAGCCCTCCAACTCCGTCAGACGAATACAGAAGCAATCCTGCAGATGGAAAACCTAAATCTGTAAAAGGAGCCCTCAGAGTTTGAACAGTTAATTCCCCAGGACAAACCTGACCATTTCAAGACCTGTTTATCTAATGCCAGAGTCATGGTTTATGATTTATTAGAGGCTGCAGCCCATCATATAAATACTTTGGCGCAAGGCCTTATGATTGGCATTGACATCACCAGACAAGCTTGGCTCTATGCAACCAAGTTCACAAAGAAAGTCCAAGAGAAGATTCTGGACCTTCCATTTGAAGGTAAAGAACTTTTCCACAGCTCTACCGATGACGAGCTTGCTAAGAATAAGGCGAGTACCTTGACTGCAAAATCACTATGCGTCCTCACAAAAGCACCAGCAGCAAAAGCTTCTTATCCTCAGAAGTTTAACTTTTGTTCCAGATCCTTCGCAGGTTTTCATGGGTTTAAGGTCCAGAAGTTGTGGCAGCCCAGACCACTCCCCAGCGTCACTCACTGCAAACAGCAAAGATCAAATTGCAGGGGATTTTCTCCCACTCATTAGTCTCCACCTCAGGGGCCAATACAGCCTTTTCAAATACAAACCTCAAGTGATGGTTCGGAATGGTCCCTTGTGAATCTGATAAGGGGACGCATTTCTCTACATCTGGCGGCTTGGCGGACTAAAACAAATTATCCTTGTCTCCTGTCAGTAACACGTTTGGGTTTTTGTCTCTGTCTCCCGCCACCCACTACAACCCCCCTCTGATGTAGACAGGATCTCCTTCTCTCCGTTTGGAGTTTCAGAAACTCTTGGATTTATGGGCAAAAGAACCAGTCCTTCCAGCAGAAGTGGGCAGGGGCTTTTACTCACACATATTTACTGTGCCAAAAAAACAAGACTGGCCTGTGCAATCTTTTAGACCTGTCCAAATTCAATTTTCACATTTCCCAGGAAAAAAATCAAGATGAACACGCCTGCACAGATCTGTTTGTCTATGGTAAAAGAAGATTGGCTCTGCGTGGTGTATCCTCACGATATGTACCTTCACATCCCGATATGGTCCCAGCACCACAAATATTTTAGGTTTTGGGTAGGGAGCATTTCTAGTACTGAGTACTTCCCTTTGGACGGAGTTTTACACAAAGAGTCTTTTCCAAAGTGATTGCAGTTATAGCTGCTTTTCTTTGGCTTTGGGGAGTCTATGTCTATCCTTATTTGGATGACTGGCTCCTCAGATGTCGCTGTCCGCAGAAAGAAGCTTTGAATGGAATGCGTCTTACCACGTATTTCTCATCTTTGATATTCTTATCGTGCCAGCTCTGCTACTTCGGAAAAAAAATTCTCGGCAGAGGGCGCTGTGCACAATGACATGGCGTCGAGGTCCCTCGAGGGCCACCGTGGCGTGTCAATGTCGCAAGTAGTATAAATAGGTTGTGCCGCGCCCATTGGTTTCAGTTCCATTTTTCCGATAGCTTTGCATCGAGTTAGCAGTGCACTTAGTTTTTTCCTCAAGAAATGTCTTCCTCTTCAACCCATTCTACCCTTAAGTAAAGTTTTAAAAAATGCCACGACTGTGGGCTGAAAATGTCGTTAACAGACCCTCACCACATCTGCCTTTCCTGTTTGGGTTCTGGCCATCGGACTGACGACTGGGGCGCCTGTCAGTCTATGTCTGAAAAAGTTCTACGTAAACGCAAAGCTAAATTGGCGGTGGGGCGGGAAGCTTCGAAGGTCACTTCGAAGAAATATGAAAAGTCGGTGAGTTCAAGGACTATACTCGGCATAAGCACTCGAAGAGGTCTCAGTCAAGGAGGAGGGCAATACAATCTTCATCTTCTTCTTCCAAGAAGGCGAAGAAGAGACATCATAAATCTCCCTCTTCATCATCAGACACCTCCACTGAGGTCATACGAAGCCAAACTAGGTCGGATTACCCCAGCAAATAGAATGCTTTTAGGGTGGAAATGCTGCAAATCTTTGAGAATGTGGCCCAGATCCCCTCAAAAGAGCCTTGCAAGAGCCAGACCCCGGTCGCTCCTTTGGACGACACAGGTAGGTCAAAACTACTTCGGCTAAGTCAAGTAGTAGGTCGGAAACTCAACATTCTCATTCTGACACTAAGGTGTCAAAGGTTTCAACCCGAGAGTCCAGTCCGTCTCCGATGCTGGCAAAGAAGCATAAGACGTCGAATCATTCGATGATTTCATCATGCCATCGGCTGCGGTCGCTTCGACGCCGAAGTCAAAGGAGACATTTACTCCTTTATCGAAGATGTCATTGACGTCTTCGACGATGACTTTGATTCCCTCGAGACAAATTCCACTTCAGGAGAAAACGTACAGACCTGTACCGAAGACAGACTTTTTTTACATCAATGGCCTCTATTTTTGAGGAGGAAAGTGCCTCAGAGGAGGATATTTCTCCATTGGGACTCAGATTCAGCACTAGAGAAGTGCCTGAAGAATTAATTGACCCTGAGTCAAGAAAGAAAGATCTCTGTGACTCCCTCCACTCTGCCAGCGGTATTGATACATCACCAGAGTTGGAGTTTGCTAAACCTGACCCTTCAGACCATGTAGATTCAGGGTACAGGAATCTTATGAAAAGGGTCTCTGAGTACATGTGTTGGAGTAGGGCCTCACCAACCTTTGAACAGGATGACATGACAGACATCCTGGACCAGGGTACCCAAAAAGACCCAGTTCTACCTTTTCATAAGGCCCTTCAGAGGAAGGTGGTAGCTAACTGTGAAAATCCTGAATCTGGTTCAGCTGTCAATACGAGCTTTGCCAGGAAATATAGGCCATCAAACAGTGACCCTGATTATCTCAGCAAACACTCTACGCCTGGGAGTTTGGTGGTTCAAGCTGCGACTTCCACCAGACAGTCAGCCTATCCCTCTATTACCTGGATACAGATGATAAAAAAGTGGATGCTTGGGCTCGCAAGGTGCTTACCTCAGGCGTTATGGCCCTAAAGTCCACTAATGTCACCTGTACCCTAGCCAGGTTTACCCATACCATGTGGGACTGTGTTAAAATGGCGGCTGAACATATCCCAGAAGGCGAGGAAAGAGAAGGCCTTCTGAATATAGTTAAGGATGGCAAGGAGGCAATGGAAGAGTGACTCCAATAAGGATTGGGTACTGCAGACAGCATTATTAGATACATGGCTGCAAGCATGGTACTGCACAGATTTGTGTGGTTGAGAGAGTCGGGTTTGCACCAGACATGCAGGCAAGGCTACTCAACATGCCTTTTGACGGCTAGAGGTTGTTTGGCAGCAAGGCGGATGAAAACCTCGAGAAGCTGCAGACTTCCAAGGCAGCAGCTAAGTGCCTTAGCGCCTCCATTCGGCAACCTCAACAACCTTATTCAGGCTCATCTTCCTGGGAGGTCGTTCTTATTGTTACTATTCCTCAGGTGGTAGAGGAAGAGGGCAGGCCATACAGAAAGGACACAGAAAGTTCCCTCGTGGTAGACATGGAAGGGATGCTGAATCAGCCCCAGCAGGGGCATCTTGGCCCTCAGCCGCTGCTGCAGCCGCCTCTAAGCCACTCTGAAGCCTTGACGCACAAAACCCCAGTGGGAGTCAGAATCTTTTAGCATCTGAACAAATGGTAGGGCATTATTTCAGATGCTTGGGCACTTGAAACAGTAGCTCAAGGTTACTACCTTTCTTTTCTAAAATAAAACTCAGGTTCATCCACCGGGAACCAGGTGGAGAAAGGTGCAATAGTCAAATACCAGTAGCGGAGAGGAACAAGGGTTGGTATTCCCCCTACTTTCTAATTCCCAAGAAGGACGGAGGATTGAGACACACCTTGGACTTACAAAACTTGAACAAATACCTCAGGAAGGACAAGTTCAAGATGGTTACCCTTTCTCAGATCCTTCAGGCTCTCCAACTCCAAGACTAGTTGGTATCATTGGACCTTCAGGATGCTTGCTTTCATGTGCCCATCCATCTTAAGCACAGAAAGTACCTGAGGTTCGCGGTTGGCGGTTCTCTTTATCAGTTCCAAGTTCTACCATTCGAACTGGGCTTCTCCCTCAATTAGTCCCTTATGATACCATTCCAAAGACTCCAATTCATCGGGGCAGTCCTGGATACTTCCTCGTGGAAAGCCTCGCCCCCCGAGGTGAGAGCTCAACACATTCTGCAGATGGTAATGAAGTTTCAGAAAGCCCATTATCTTCCGGCCTTCAATGTTTTGAGGTTGCTCGGTCTCATGGCGTCCTGCATTTTCCTCTTGCCAGAGACCCGATTGAGAATGTGGTCCCTCTAATGGGCTCTCAGAACTCAGTGGTCCCAATTTTCCGGGAACATGTCGGATCTTCTGCAAGTTCCAAGCAGAGTTGCTCAAGACCTAATTTGGTGGGCTTGTGAGGACAACATTCTCAAGGGACAATCTTTTTGGCAACCATGGCCAGAGATAACTGCAGTGACGGACGACTCACTCACGGGATGGGGAGCCCACACCAATGAACTGACAATCAGCGGTTAGTTCCATGTGTTAATATCCCCACAAAAATATTGCAATATAAAAATATTGTCATATTTTTGCAGCGGTATCGAGGCATGGACCCTGCGTGGGACACCCCTGCAACCCCCGTAATATTTTAAATGTGCGGAGACACCCCCGCAAACCCTGCTCCCACAAATGATCCCCCCCAAAAATATCACCTATAGGGTTCCCGACGACCATATATACAGTGATATTTTTGGTGGGGATAATATTACCTGATAACCAGCGGTTGTTGGTCTCCATCGGAGTTTAAACTACACATCCTTTTAGCACTGAGAGCAATCAGACTAGCGCTGAAGGCCTTTCTGCCCTCTGTATGGGGAAAGAATGTCCTGATAATGACGGACAACACAGTGGCCATGTACTACCTCAACAAGAGAGGAGGCGTAGGGTCAGTACCACTGTGCAGAGAGGCAATGCAGCACTGTTTCTGGGAAATGCAAGAAGGAATATCTCTGTCAGCAGATCACCTAGCCGGAGAGCAGAAAACAGCAGCGGACACTCTGTGCAGGCATGCACGGTCTGCCACAAGTGGGAACTAGGTCAGGAAGTCCTTCAAGGGATCTTAACCCTTTGGGGAACCCCTCAAGTGGATCTGTTTGCGACCAGTGTCAACCGGAAATGCGATCAGTACTGTTCAAGGGAATTTCCTCCAAGAGGAGCTCTAGGGGACGTGTTTGTAGTGAACTGGGACATTCCACTTCAGTACGTGTTTCCTCCAGTCCCTGTGATTCCTCATGTAATCAGGAGGTTGAGAAAGTTCGGGAAAACCATGATCCTAATTGCTCCGGATTGGGCCAGGAGGATGTGGATGTCTTCTACAAAGAGAGGATCTTCACTCGCAAGAGGACGGTCGGGTTCTCCATCAAGAGGTCAAGACACTCAGTCTTCATGCATGGTTTCTGAGAGGCTGAGATATAAGGATTGGGACCTCCCAGATGACGTAATGGAGATTTTGCTTTCGGCCAGGCGGCCAGCAACCAAATCCCTGTACTGGTGCCGTTGGAATAAATTCAGTAATTGGTGCAAGGACAAGAATGTGGACCCTTCTCAGTGTGGCACTCCTATTTTGCGAAGGCAGTGTTTCATTCCATTCATGATAAGACTAAATAGTACTCACACCTCCAAAATGATCACTTCTTTTGGTAGTCTGTCAAAGATGAGGAATACGTGGGAGGACACGATCCATTCGAAGAACAAGTTACTTACCAACTGGTAACGTTCTTTCGACTAGATGTTCCTCCCACGTATTCCTCATTGCCCCTCCCAGCCTACCCCGATGTACAATTTGCATGATTTACACTTTGCGTTTCCGAAGAACTTACAGTCTGGGGCACGCCTGGATGGTTCCTCGAGTTATACAACGAAAAAACAGAACTGGACCCAATGGCCGCGGCACAAGCTATTTATACATCGACACGCCACAGCGGCCCTCGAAGGACATCGAGGCCACGACATCGTACACAGCGCCCTCTGCCGAGAATTCTTTTTCCGAAGCTTCGAAGCTGGCAAGATACGAATAAGATGAGGAATACATGGCAGGAACATACAGTTCAAAGAATGTTGCCAGTTGGTAAGTAACTTGTTCTTCTCAACTGCAGATGTTACTACAGCTTCTGTTCAACCTGGAATAATCAGTTAACTGGACAAAGTGTTCTATGATGGTCTCTCGAGATCTGATTTTCTTAGGTTTCTGCTGAAACACAAAGATGGCCAGGGATTTTCTAACAGAAGAAAGGAAAAAGGATCTGATTCAAGCATGTACCCTCTTTCTAAATGCCAATCAGATGTGGGCATGGTGTTTCCAGAGGATTCTGGGCTTGATGGCCTCCTGTGTCTTAGATCTTCCCCTAGCAAGATTGAAAATGTGACACACACAGTTAGCCGTGAGATAGAACTAGTCTTGGCGACAGATGCAGATTCTCAATTGATTCTAGTGACTCCAGAGATGATACCCAACCTGTGGTGGTCAGCAGGGGTGTTGCTAGGTCTGGAAAAGACCCGGGGCTACGCTAATGTCGGAACTGTTGGGACTGGGAGCTAGCAGGCCTTTTGGTTGTAGCTCCTGAGATTCTATCCGGGGCTACAACCAAAAGACCAGGGGCTATAACTCCTTAGCCCCCCCTACCAACTCCTCTGGTGGTCAGACTACTCCATCCTCATACAGCTAACCCCCTTTTTGGAGTTGTCTCCTCATATCATATTAATGATGGATTCCTCTCTTCTGGGTGGGGAGCTATGTTGGGTCACCTGGAGGAGTACACCCTGTGGTCTCCCGTGGACAGGGAACACCCAATCAATTTCCTCAAATTGCTTGTCCAGCATCACCAACAGAGTAGTTCACATCAAGACAGACAATTCTGTCTCAATTCTTTTATGTAAACAAGCAAGGGGGGACCAGGTCCCTTCCCCTATGCTTACAGATATGGCATTGGGCAGTACAGAGAGGAATATGGCTTCAAGCGGTGCACATCCCTGTCCAAGAGAACACAGTAGCCGTTTTTCTCAGCCGCCGTTCTTCTGCAAACCACAAATGGGAATTAACTGATCAAGTTCTTTCCCATTTCTTCAGTGTGTGGGTGACCCCCAGAGTAAACTGGTTTGTGACCCACAGCAACAAGAAACTTCTCCAGCATTCAGTCATTCATAGAGTAACATGCTATGAATAATTCACCATCGTCAAGCTGGGAATCCTCTGTTAACTTTTTATTTAGGTGTTTATTTTGTATCCCATTGCCCCCTTTTTGGGTGCTTTTGGTCCCCACCAATGGGACATTGAGTATACAGCTCCTCCCCTGAAGTCTCCCCTCAGATTCTAACCGCATGTCATGTTGGAAGGAGTCCTTGTGCGTTTCTCCATAGAGAAATCTCCACATCTTTTCAAAAACATCGAAATCTATCTTCAGGAGATTCACCTTTTTCTGTCAGATAAGTGAACAAGGGGTTTGGGGCAGTGAATATGGAGGTAAGGAATTCCCTCTTTAGAGCCTGCACTAACTGTGGCCTAAAAAACGTTTTTGAGGGAGACAGGTATGAAGAATGACTTTATTGCCTTCACCCACACCAATCTGCAGAAGAGTATAAAATACGTAAAACCTTCCCCTATAAAACGCTGTATGACAGAAAGAGATGCCTGGTATGCTGGTTGAATGAAGGCCATCACCCCCCTTAAGAGGGAGAGTCCTCAAGAAGTTTGGCAGTTCCAAGACACCCAGAAAAAAGGGAATATTGGTCAAAAAGGGCAAAATCTGAAGAAAGATCAGCAAAACAGCCTAAATTAGTGATAAAACGAATCACTTTTAAGGGCCAGGCCTCATTGTCATCAATAGAGGAGGCGGTGGGACTGCCAACGTCCTCGTCGACAACTCAGAAAGGGGATCCGTCCATGGAAGAACAATCAAATACCGAACGACCGACAATGTCAAAACAGATCAAAAATGGGTTTCATCCGTTGACGAGCCCGACGACGGAAAAGCACTCATCGATGAAACCGTCGACAGACAAGAAACACTTGTTGACGGACAGGACCCACTCGTCGACAGACAAGAACCGCTCGTCAAAGGACAAGGTGTTAGGGAGAATTCTCAAGAATGTGCTAATTTCCCTTACCTTGGATTTCTAGGATTTTAATTTTTGCCTGAAAAGAGTGTGAGCCTTTTATTCCCACTGTTTCATGTATTTTGATGTGTGTTTTACTTTTGTGTTCTTTGGATATGGAGTTATGATGCCTATGGAGTTTTCAGACAAACTACATAGACATCATCTTTTTCTTGTATATCACACAGCACCTTCAATGCAGGGACACAGGGGTGTCTTTCAGACTCCCCAAGGTTTAAATACCTTCTCTGGAACTGACTACCGTCTCCCAGAGCATGTGAAGTTAAATTGACTTTACTAATCCTTTTAAATTCATAGACCCAGCGCACACTATCTTCCTATAGAGTGCTGGAGGGGTTGCTTAGCATCCCCTGTGTCTAAACACTCACGTAACAGTCAAATGATACCCTTTCCTCTTGAAATGGCTGGTTGTAGTGGTTTTAGAACAAACTACCATGATTTTTCCTGACAGCGAACACAGGTAGCTAAAAATCGGGTCAGCCATGTTTTCAAATATGGCGCCCATGACCGCTCTATAAAAACAGACTCTGGTCATCTTTTGTCGCCGTTTCTGTTAGGAAAGGTCCTCCTTATGTTTAACTCTGCACGCCAAACCAGGTTTGGTCCCTTTGTTCGATGCCATTTGGCGGGCTTCAGTGCTGAAGCCCTCCTCTGGCGCCTGAGTGTCTGGGGTGGACAGGATGTGAGGGAGGTACCCGAAACTCTCTGTGCTTAGTCCTAGGAGACCTGAATGCACTCTGGTGTGATTGGCTGGCTGACTGCCCAGCTGGAACAGCCACCCTGCTGGGTGAGTGACAGCTAGGCTGGGATTAATGGGAGAAAACTGTTTAAAAGGCGAGTCTCCAGGACTGGAAGGCAGAGTCGACCACTGGAACGAAAGAATTAAGACGAGCTGAAGGAAGACGACTGCTGCAACTCCTGGTGCATTGGTTTGCCCGGTGAAGCCCTGCTGCAGGTCCAAATTGCCTGAAACTCCCTTGACAGAGAAGCTCCTTCAAGGACGGCTTCTTCCCTTGAGTCACAACCAACTCGTAAGCCGCCTGGACACCGTCTCGATACTGGTCGAATTTTCTTCAGAGTGCTGTTGAAAACTGGATAGCCAGTGAGGATACCAGTTTGTTGGCTTTAACGCGCTCACACCTTAAACCGACTCTTAGCCAAGTTTGTGGGCTCTTACCTGGGCAGTTCAGCAACCTCCCAACGTCCTACTTCTTGTCCCCATGACTGAAGCTCAGGAACAGCGAGATCTCCAGGACCTGCCAGGAACAGCTGCCTCAGCTATAGCCTTTCTTCTTCATTAAGGTACTGTGCAAATGCGATGTGGAAATCGTTTCTGCCGCGGTGAAAGTTTGTGAAACCTTCCCAACTTTGGGGCCTTGTTCGACCCTAAACCGACATATAACTCTTTTTCTGGCAAACTACTTCCTCGAACATTGGCAAAAACTTAACCGTTTGCTACCAGAAACTTAACCGTTTACTACCAGAACTGTGCTACCCTATCCAAGACTCTGAACCATTGACTTTGGCCCAGGCCTATTGAATTGAACTGCTGGTTGTAGTGAACTGAAACTATTTGACCTGCCTATGAAAGTAATTGTGCTTTAACTTCTTTTTTTTTTAAACCTTTATTTTTCTGCTGACAGATGCTTCACAAACACACAACACCACAGGAGTGGACCACAGGTTAATATTTTAAAATATCAATATCATATTCATACATAGTAAAGTGAATATAACAGTATATTCAGGCATTCATGGTATATCCCCAGTGTCGACTTCTTGATTATCACTGAGGTATGCTTGTAATGGAGCCCATATGTGCTCCAGCCTTCTAACATAGTGTTCGTCGCTTTCCTGAACATATAGTAGGTCCTGTAGCCATGATTTTTGGGTAGGGGCTGCTTTGGATTTCCCTGTCTGCAATATATTTCTCTTGGCCACTGCCCCAGCTACAGCAACAAATCTATGGGTCCTAACTGAAGTCTTACCTATGTCACCCAGCAAGTATTTCTGTGGGATAGCCAGGATACTCACCCCCATGATGTCACTTATGACTCTGGCCACTTCTTCCCAAAAGGCTCTGACAGGGGGACAATCCCAATACATATGTGTGGAATTCGCCGATTGAGCATTGCATTTGGAGCAGGTTGCTTGCCGAGTGGGGTCAAACTTGGAGATCTTGTTCAGGGTTATATGTAAATGATTTAGCATTTTAAATTGAATGAATCTAAGGTTGGAGTTAATTGAGATGGATTTGGTGTATTGGCAGTATTTAGTCCATTGGGAATCTTCTATGGTGTTGCTAAGATCCCGCTCCCATTTTTGTTTCATGGTGTTCCTAGATAAGGTATGCTCTTGGACAGCCCTATACAGTTTAGATACTTTACCTGTAAATCCCTCCAGTGGCATAATTGCGGTTAAAATTTGGTGTGTCAGGGGAGCCTCGGGAAATGAGGGCCACTTCTTTTTACAGGCTGCTTTCATACAGTAATATTGCAGTGTAGTGATGAGACCCGACCACACCTTATTCTGCACATCCGCCAGTGACGAAAATCTGCCCTCCGGATACAGATCCCCTAGTCTCATTTCCTTGCCATGGTCCCATTTGCCGAATCAAATGTAGGTTCCATATCAGGATAATGCCACAGGGAGGTAAAGGGCCAGTAGGGGTTCTCGCATTCCACCCTTGCAGACAGCTTGGACCAGGCTCATGCTGTTGAGCTCACTGGGTCCACATCCCTGATATTCCCCTTAATTTTTGTCATATGGCATTGCCTGTATATTTGCTGGGGCTACTGCAAACTTCTCGTCCCATACATGTGCATGTTTTTCAACGGTGTTTGCCCAGTACTTTCCGAAGTGTGCTTGTGCTGCATGAAAATCTAATGTGAAGTCTGGAGCTGCCAACCCGCCTGTTTCATATCTCTCACACATCCTGGGCCAATTGAGCCTAACCGACTTCCCGCCCCATACAAAGTTGGTGGACAGTTACTGTAGTCTCTAAAAGAAGTCCCTGCCAGGCCATATGGGGATGCTGCAGAACAGGTACAGCAACTTAGGCACCACCACCATTTTGAGCAAGGTCACTCGCCCGTATAGGGATGATGGAAGCTTACCCCAGACATTAAGTTTATCTTCAAGAAGTTGCAGATATGATTCATAGTTATTACTGTATAGCGTCTGTCTGTCAGTGGCCATTATTATACCTCGGTAGCGTGCAGAGGTAGGTGACCATCTGAAACCAGTTGTAGCCTGTGATTGCCCTATGGTTGGCGTCAGTGGAATTATCCCTGACTCAGTCTGGTTCATTTCATAGCCAGAGCACATGGAAAATGTGTTTATTTCTCGCATTATCGGCGGTATATGAGTCTCCAGACATCTAACATGCAGCATCGTATCATCTGCGTATAGGGAAAGAAGTTGGGGGCCCCCCTTATACGGATGCCCCACCATATGTGTTCCTGTCTCACCTTTGCCACCATACCCTCTATTGTGAGCGCAAATATAAGAGGAGACAAGGGACAGCCTTGCCGGGTGCCCCTACCCAACACAAAGGAAGATGAGAGTGTTATTGGTCCTAACCATTGCAGCCGGATGTAGCTCATGAATGTCGGACCAAATCACAGTTTACCCAGAATCGAGAACATATAATTCCAGGATACTGAGTCAAATGCTTTTTCATCGTATAAAGTAATCGCAGCAGCTTTAGCGTTTGAGTCCAATTGTGACATAATGGTGAAGAACCTCTGCAAATTCAGTGCCGTCGAACGGGTAGGGATAAATCCTGATTGATCTGTATGGATTAGTTTGTTCATATGCGGGATCAGACGGTTTGCCATTGCCTTGGCGTACTTTTTTGCGTCCGTGTTAATTTAATCAGTGATAGCGTGCGGTAAGATGTGGGGTGGTTAGGGGGTTTGTGGGGCTTGAGCAGGACAGTTATTATAGACTCTCTTATGGTATTCGGGAACTACCTCTCTCGAAGCTCCTCCTCCCAAACCTCCAGCAACCTCAGGGCCATCTCGGATTTGGATACTTTGTAAAAATCAACCGTGATACCATCCGGCCCAGGCGTTTTGCCTGCATGTAACTCTAAGACGGCTTGCTCGATTTCCTCAACCATCAGTGGAAGTTCTAGCAGTGCCCTCTCCACTTCCCCCAGCTTGGGTAATGGAAATTAGTCCATCTAGTCTTGGAGATCCTCTGGAGTCACTGTGTCTGCATTTAGTTTAGTTTAGTTTAGTTTATTATTTGTAGGACGCGCCAGGCCCTGGAGCATCAGGGCGCACAAGACAAGAATATGCTCAGCTTTGTTACAGGTACAATTACATAAACATAATACATTCTGCCATAAATAAAATATATACAGGTACATGTGCATGGTCATAATGCAGTATACAATAAGCAAGAATGAGCAGGGCTGGAGCAAGGTCGAGACAGGAGGTGATCAAAGTACAGGAATATTCACAATGTGGAGGTGATATACAGTGGAATAGGTGCAGTAATATACAATGGAGTAAAATACAGAAAGTGGTATCAGAACTGGGGCATGCAGGTGGAAAGCTAGTAGGGACAGTCAGGTCAAGCAGGTCGGATTAGTTAGATGTCATTAGCTCTCAGCCACTTGATCAAATTCTGCCTAAATTTCGCAAAGGGCTGGGGTTCTCTTATGTCATGTGGTAGGGAGTTCCAAAGCTGTGCTGCTTTGACTGCGAAGCTATGTCCTCCAATAGTGGCACGTTTAAAGCGAGGGACATAGAGGCAATTTGCATTGACCATTCTTGTTGGTCTAAGTGAAGTTCTTAAGTGTAGCCTGTCCATGAGGTAGGGTGGTGCCATGTTATTGAGGCACTTGTGAGTAAGGGAGGCAATTTTAAGTTGGATTTTGTCCTGAGTGGATAGCCATTTATATTCTCTTCTTATAGAGGAGATATGCTCTTTCCTGTTGATCTTAAGCGTGGCTCTCAAGGCATTATTCTGTAGGACCTGGATTTTTTGGATAGTCTGTTTGTTAGCCCCAATGTAAAGACCATTACAGTAGTCCAGTTTGGACAGAATAAGGGCTCTGGCAAGCGTGATGCAGCTGTCTGTAGAGAGGAATTGCTTGCTGGCTCTAATGAATTTGCAAGTATATGCTGTGGAAGAGGCTAGGGAGTTGACTTGTTTGCCAAAGTTTAAGGTGGCGTCAAGGTAAAAGCCTAGGGTCTTGACTTCCTTTGCTACTTTGATATTGTTCCCATCGATAATGAAGCTGGCATAGTCAGTGTTGAGTTTAGTTATGTATGTCGGGGTGCCTAGGATTATGAGCTCAGTTTTGTCGTCGTTCAGGCATAAGCCGTGTGTGGCCATCCATGCCTGAACGATGCTGTAAATTTTATTCACTAAAGCCAGATCCACGACGTAATCTCCTGAAAGCGAAGGAGGATCTGGGTATCGTCTGCATAGTTGGTGTAGGCGATACCCAGATGATCCATTTCGTCAAAGAGCGGCTTTGTGAAAATGTTATAGAGGGTAGGTGATACACAAGATCCCTGGGGTACACCGCACGTTATAGGGATCGGGTCAGCTGAGGCTGATGGAGAGAAGACTCTCATGGTACGGTTATTCAGGAAGGATTTGATCCATAATATGGCCTCTTTAGAGAAGTGAGCAGCAGAGTCTAGGTGGCTGCATAAGACTGTATGGTCGACTAAATCGAACGCTGCTGAGAGGTCTAGCAAGAGGAGTAAGGCTGCTTGGCCATTGTCCCTACATTGATCTATTTGGGCCTTGAGATCGATAAGGGCAGTCTCTGTACCATGCTGGGGACGGAATCCAGATTGGCGGATTCCGAGCAGGTGGTTGGATTCAAGGAAATTTTGTATTTGCATGTATGCCACTTTGTCTAAAATTTTTAGAAGAAAGGGCACAGTCGTGATAGGCCTAAAATTGGTAGGAATGGCAGGGTCGAGGGTTTGCTTCTTTAGGAGTGGCAAGACCCACGACTCTTTAAGATTTTCGGTACAATGCCGGTAGTGAAGGATGAGTTGATGAGTTTAGCTATGAATGGCCATAATTCTCTTGCAGCATCCTTAATTAATTGGGCAGGGCATTGGTCACCTTTACAGTTGGACGGTTTAAGTCCCAGGATCACTTTTTCGACTTCAATGGTAGAAACCTTGGAGAAGCAGAAACGTGTTATTTGTTTAGCTTTAAGTAGGGGTGCTGGGGTTAGGGCGTCCTGAGGTGTGAGAGAAGCTTTTTTTTGGGCGATTTTGGTTTGTAAGTTGACTACTTTGTTGATAAGGGCAGATTGAATGTCTGAGCACAATTTTTTGTCCTTGGTGCAGTTTTCTTGGGGAATGATGGGTGTTTCCAGCTCTTTCAAGATACTGAACAGTTCTCTGACACTTGATTTAGATTGGGATATTCTGGTATTGTATGTTTCCTGTTTGGCTAGTAGGATATCTTTTTTGTATTGGGATGATATCTTTGCAAGGTTTAGTTTGTTTTCAACTGTAGGAGTAAGTCTCCATTTGGATTCTAGTTTTCTTTTGGTTAACCTGAGATTTTTTAGGTGGGGGGTGAACCAGGAGTTGAGATGTTTTTTCGGTTTACTAGTCCGTAATTTGAGCGGTGCTATGTGATCAAGGGCTGAGTTCATAGTTTCATTGAATTTATCAACTAGCATATCAGGCTCCGTGTTAGCTGGGAGCGAGTTTAGTTGGGGTAGTATGATTGGCAACAATTTTTCCGTGGTTATTAGCTTTTTGTTCCTCGTAGGTATAGGTATATTTGCGTAGAGATTGGCATAGAACAGGCTAAACACCTCGTTGATTGCCCTTGGGGCCGTCGGTACTGCCCCAGAAGAATCGCAGACGCTAGTGATATGTCTCAACCCCTGTTCCGATCTAATAAGGGTTGCCATTGCCTTGCTCGCCTTATTCCCCTCTCCATACGTCCTTGCCCTCATAGGCTGTGTCTCTATCCGCCAGGGTCCTGGATTTGTCCATTCGATCCTGTATTTTTTGCAGGTGTTTCTTCCCTGTTACTGTAGGTTGATGAATCTCAAGGTCTCTTAGCACACGTTCAGTTTGCTGCAAGTCCTTCTTAATTTCTCTCAGCATGCCGTAGGATTTCTCCATCAGTTGGCCTCTCAGCCACACTTTAAATGTCTCCCATACTGATCTTTGGGTTTGCACCGAACCTCTATTTTGGACGAAGAAATCCTCAAATCTAAGTGGTTCTATCACAGATTCATCCTTCAACAGATCAGGGGCCATGCGCCAGTTTCGAGTAGTGTGTTCGGTGTCTTTCGGGGCCAGTTTCAGGAGGACCGGGAAATGATCTGACAGCGTACGTGAAAGTATAGAGCATTGTTCTGCCTCTGGAACCAGCTCAGGGGAACATAGCCAGTAGTCAATTCTTGAGCTAGACCCATGTACCTCAGAGTAGAATGTGTATTCTCTTTCTAGAGGATGCAGTTCTCTCTGTGCGTCTACCAAGGGTAATGTGGCCATCGCAGATGGGGAGCAGGTGCAAGTGGATATAGGTCACCTGGCCTAAGCCCCGCCCACCTGGTGCCTTCCTGCCTGCCGATCTTTTTCACCACTTAGCAAGCCCCGCCCACCTGGTACCTTCCTGCTTGCCACTCTTTTTCGCCACTCATTTTCACCACTTAGCAAGCCCGTCCCAGCTGGTGCCTTCCTGCTTGCCACTCTTTTTCCCTACTTAAGGAGCCATCCAGCTCTTTTCCTTTGCTGATGGGGAGCAGGCGCAAGTGGATCTAGGTCACCTGGCCTAAGCACCACCCACCTTCGGATCAAGCGCATCTCTCGCCCGGGCATCCTAAGCGAAGGGCAGATGGAGAAAAGGGAAATTCCTGTTTGGACCTGTTCAGACCTGGAGGTGCCAGGGCCCAACCCCATCCTTAGACAGCAGGTAAGCATGCACCAACATGTGTTACTCCATCTGTCCACACAGGCCATCCCCACCCCCTCTGGTCCCCCCGTGAGGTCCCCTTATGCCCCACCATTCTCGCACACAGGTGTTGCCTGATTGATTCTTCTACCCTGCTCCCCCCTAACCTCCCTCAAGCCTACTTCTGCAGGAGTCTGTCCTGATGAGTTCTGGTTTCACCATCACCGTCTTGTGGCCAATGCTGGATTTGACTTTTATGAAATTCATTCATTCACGGTGCGTCATCCTTTCCAAACTCTCATGCTGGACTTCCTTTGCATCTTGTACTCATGGTGGCCCTGAATCATGCTGTTCCCATCTTCATCGTGTATCCTGGCTTGCAACATTATGTGTTAATACTGACTTCTACAATAGTATTCACTCTCCCCTCTTGCTTCTCCACTCTGTTGACTGCTAGCTCTTTGTTCCCTCCTCCCTTTTCCTATCTCCTCCCCTTACTTTCTTCTATGCACTTACTCTTTCAGAATTGTCCCTGGACCTAGTATGATAGCAACCTCGTCTGTCTCCTCCCCCTCCCCTTACTGGTTTTTTCCTCCCCACACCCCCTCCAGCACTATCTGAAATGTCATCAGGCCTAGTATGATAGTCGCTTGTTTTATTCTTCCCCTACCTTTCTGCACCCCTCTCCCTCACCTTTTGTTTTTCTCCGGCTCTACCAGAAATGTCGTCAGGCCTAGTATGGTAGTCGCCTATCTGTTTCCATTTCCTTCCTACTCTCCCCCTCCCTTCCTCATCTATGTCTTAACTCTTGCACTGTCTGAAATGTCATCAGGCCGAGTATGATAGTTAATTTCACATCCTTGCTGTTCATGGCCTGTAAGAATGTAATTGTATTTTCCCTTGTTCCCTCCCTTGCCTTGAAGTGCTTTGAAACACCTTGTGTATAGGCGCTACATAAATATACTATCATATCATATATCGCTTGTCGCAGCGTTATTGCCCCTTTGGTATGCTGTCTACAGCTTCCAGTTGATCGATCCAATCCAAGGTCCAGTATTACATTGAGATTACCTCCTCAGATTACCGCTGCTGATCCCAAAGGTGATAGCAGTTTCACAATTCGCAGGCAGAACTCTGGACTGTCCTGGTTAGGGCCGTATGTATTGATCAGTATAACTTCCCTGTTGGGAAGTTGCCCCCACATGATCACATAGCAGCCATCATCGTCTGCTATTGATTTGGACATCTGGAAGTTGATCCGCTTGTGTACAACTGTAAGCACTCCTCTCGCCATTGAGGGGTAGTTTGTGGCAACTTTCACAGGGCCCCAATTGGGTGCAGATGCATCCGTGATCTTCTTAGTGGCATGTGCCTCTTGCAGGAGAAGTATGTCAACTGTATGTCGGTTTGTATATGCGATTATCTTCCTGGCTTTTATCGGGTGTGCTAGGCCCCTCATGTTCGATGTGAGTAGCTTAATCTCTTGCACGTTCTGAGTCATAAGTGTTGGTACCATAGGCATGTCGCAGCTCGCATCTCAACTCCTGTAGCGCCATGCTGCATGCCGTCAGTGTTTTCATGTGTTTCGTACCTTTCCCGTTCTAACTCATTTCCCATGTCAGCCTGTTTAATCTTGGTCCATGGAATGGTTTGTCCCCTTTAACTTTTTGGCAACTGGCCTGACTCCCTCCCCTCTCCCCACCCTCACTATCCCCCCACCTGGACAGTGTGTTCCCTTCAAAAAACCTCAACTTTTGAAAAAATGGGTGGCTCTACATGGTTAATCTTTTCTTTTCCATCAGCCAACCAGACCGCCTAAAGGGCCGCTGCACCGTTACTTTATGGATCCAGGTGTCTTGGTCATAGTTATGCTTCCATGCTCCTGATATGTCTTTAAGTGTTTGGCCCGGATTGCAGGTTCTTATCTCTCAAAGGCTGTGGGATATTGCGCTCCATGTACCCCATGGCCTCATTGGGGGATTCAAAGAAATGCACTTTCCCAGCGTGCTGCAGACGAAACAACATTGCATAAGTGATGTAACCTGCTCTGAGTGCTCTCTTGACATGATCAAAGGTACGTCGAGCGGCTTGTACTCAATTCGAAAAGTCAGGGTATATGTGTATCCTGGAGTCATATAGCAGAGTACCCTTCTCCCTAGACAGACGTAGGATCATGTCCTTGTCACAATAATTGAGGAGTCGGGCAATGACTGTGTGTGGCTGTGCCCCAAGTTTAGGAGGAGTCATCAAGGCTCGATGGGATCTCTCAATTAGGAATTGCTGTGAGAATTGCGCTTCCGGGAGGACGGCACAGATCACTTCTTCCAGGAACACCTCCACTGGAACATTAAGTTGTTTTTCGGCCAGCCCGACCACCCTGATATTATTTTGGCGTGATCTAAATTGTAGGTCTTCACACTTCATTTGCACTAGGTTCAGGTTATTTTTGATGGCTTCTATATCCTTGCCTTGGTTGGTAACTGTGTCCTCCACAGTACTTATTCAGTTCTCTGTTTCCACCACACGTGCGTTCACCTGCTGGAGGTCTGCTTTTGTAGACGATATAGTGCTTCCTATATCATCCAATTTGGAATTGACTGCAATGAAGCCTGCCTGGAGTGCCGTCATGTAGGGGGCCGACAAGTCATCTGTTGAGCGCTGCGACAAAGTTGGGTTGGCATGTAATGATCCGGGGTTTCTGTCTTCCATGGCAGCATTAGTAAATGCATCCAATGCGTCCATGGGTCCCTTTTTGTTCACTTTGTTTCCTCTGGGCATAACTATGTGAGGGCTGTGTGTCTGCATGGCCACAAAACTCAAGTCGAGGTCCAGAGTAGTGCACAGTTGTAATAGCATGTCACGCAGTTTTCGGCCACAGCTACTGGAGCCCCGTCTTTCCACACCTTGTCATCTGTCAGACCCTCCCCAGATCTTATGCGACCGCACTGCCCGAGAGAAAGGGCCACGGGCTCGCTAGGTGGGGGGGGGGGTAAGCACGCCAAATCACTGCTCCTCACCTGGGAGACCCACAGGCTCTTCAGCTCGAATTTATTACCGAAGGATCAGGGTGTTGTACGGTTGCAAGGGTGTCCTCCAACGCTCTGGCGCCTCTGCTATCCAGCACTCTGCAGCTCATATGTTGACCCTCCCTGGAATCACAGGATTAACGAAAGGATGTGTTATGCATGGCGCAGCTACACGCTCAGGCGGCCATTATTGTTGACTTCCGACAGTGCCCCTGTGCTTTAACTTCTTTTAACCTTGTCTTTCTACCCCTTTTGAAAGTAACTGAAGTGCTGTTTTGCTCCCATTTCAGGGGAGCTTAACTTGTTTAGAAAGTAAGTATTAGTTACTTACCTGTAACTGTATTTCTCCAGCATTGGTATGTTTCATAGTTTCAGATGCTTGAATATTCCCCGTCGTCAGACTAGGAATCCTCGGTGATAAAAATAATTATACATTTTTTTTTAATATACATACATTATCCCATAGAGAATGCATGTAAATAACCCATTGTGGCCTATGAGCCATTCCATTATGTAGTCCCTCCACCTCACTTTGGTCCTTTTCGGCCCCAACAAATGAGGTGGCAGGGCTTAAGCTCCGCCCCGGCAGCCATCTTCAGATTTTGCACTGTAGGATATTATAGTATGATGCCAGCAGAGCTAGGGGCAGCCTCTACGGGGAGGCGGGTGGGCGCATGTGAATCTTTGAAACATACCAATGCTGGAGAAATACAGTTACAGGTAAGTAACTAATACTTCTCCAGCATTGGATCTTTCATAGATTCAGATGCTTGAATAGAATACCAAGCACTACAAACCATGCCACCCTACCCATAAACCACATAAAAGCAGAATTCATTACTGACCAAGCCTTTACCATGCAGCAACAACTAAAGGTTACCTATACAAGGAAAAGGTGGGAAAAAGAGGCTGGTCCTACCTTATGCAAAGAGGTGGCGGAGCACTGCCTGTCCAACTGCAACCTCTGTGTTGGTATCTTCCGCCAGGCAGTAGAGCTTAGCGAGCGTGTGCAGAATGCTCTAGGTGGAAGCTCTGCATATGTCCTTCAAAGCAACCCCCTCGTGGAATGCTGTTGACGCTGCCCTCCCTCTTGTGGAGGGCGCTGATGGCGGTCTAGACAGAGGGCCGCCTTTCATCGGATGGCAGTAGGTGATGCTGGACAAGACCCAGCGTGCAAGACTTTGTTTAGAGATGTGCTGACCCTTGGTACGGCCAGAGAAAGCAATGAACAGTCGGTTTGAGGAGCAGAACTCCTTGGTTCTCTGCAAATAAAACTTCAACACTCTTGCAACGTCCAGAGAATGTAATGTTCTTTCTGCTTCAGAGGTGTGATTCTGGAAGAAAGTTGGTAAGACAATGCACTCAGTGAGTGTCATTTCCGACAGCACCTTAGGAAGGAACTTAGGATGTGGTCTTAAGCTGAAGCGGCCCTCATGGAACAAAGTAAACAGAGGTTCAGACGACAAAGCTTGCAGCTCACTGATCCTCCTGGCTGATGGGCTGAAAAGCCCATTTTCAAAGACAAGAACTTCACGTCGCATCTGTGTATGGGTCCGAAGGGAGGTTCCATGAGGGCAGTCACATACATGCCAAGGATTATAGTGAGTATTTCGAATGACATTTTTTCAAATGCATATATGTCGAAAACATTTTGTCTAAAAAAAACATTTCAAATGTTTCTTTTTTTTTATTAGGGGGGGTTCCCCCCATACCCCTGTTTTTTAACACTTTATTTTACTTACAAAACCCCCAAAATACGTATTAAATAAAAAAATAATACATTCCAAATTCTTTTTTTCGACTAAATGTTTTCGACATACTGACTGGATACCACATGCCAACATTCAGACGCACCTAAGAGGGAGTTTTGAGAAAGAAAATCGGGAGATGTAGTTTTTCCCATAGGAATGTATTGGCGCTGGAATTATCTTAGGCGGGAGAACGTGAGAAAAAGCAATATTTCTCACTGAAAAGTCGGGAGTCTCCCGCCTAAATCGGGAGGGTTGGCATGTATGCTGTCAAGATGGTGTTCAGGCTCCAGTTCGGGACTGGCGTGGTTGTAGGAGGAAGATTTTTACAGAGGGAGCAAGCATTGCATCTGCAGAGTTGTTGTGTATGCCGCTATGGCTGACATATGGACCTCGATGGAGGCCAACGAAAGCCCTATTTTAGCTAGATACAACAAGTAGGGTAGAACTTGGTCAATCGAAACAGTGAGAGGATTGAGAGCAGATCTCTCACACATCTTGGAAAATCGAGTCCACTTCCTGGTGTAGGTGACTCGCGCTGACGGGGCTCTCGTGGCCCTGATGATATCCCAACATTCTGACGGTAGCTTAAGATTCATCAGTTTACGCTGTTCAGGAACCATGCCTTGAGAGATATGCTCCATGGTTCGTGGTGGAGGACCTTGTGGTTCTGTTGCGTCAAAAGATACTGCTGCACCTTGAGGCGAATCGGGGGCCGTTGGAATAGATGCTTCAGAGTCACGTACCAGACTTGTCACGCCCAATTCAGCGCAATTAGAATAATTGAACAATTCTGTTCCTTCAGCCTGCTTAGTACCCTCGCAATGAGGGGAATGGGGGGAAAAGCATAGAGGAATTTTCCCGTCCAAACCACTGAGAAAGCATCTCCCATTCATTGATACTCCGGGTACCTTGAGGCAAACCTTCAGCACTTCTTGTTGTCCTTGGTGGCAAAGAGGTCGATCTGCGGATGGCCCCATAAGGCAAAAATCCATTGGGTCTCCTTTTAGTCCAGCTCCCATTCGTGAGACGACTTGTATTCTCTGATTAGTTTGTCTGCTAGAACATTGTCCACTCCTGGAAGATGCTCTGCCTTGATCTGCACTCAGTGGTGCAAGGCCCATGCCCATAGCTGCTGGGTTTATTGTGACAGGATCTCGGACCTCATGCCTCCTTGCTTGTTTGTGTAGTGCATGGAGGTCGTATTGTCTAGACTGTAAGCACCTGTCCAGCTACTACAGGAAGGAAAGCTTTCAGCGCCCACCTTATGGTCCTGAGCTTTAACACATTGATGTGGAGTTGGGACTCTTGTGCCGACCAAGTGCCCTTGGTTTGGAGGTCCGCAAGGTAAGTGCCCCAGCCTGATAATGATGCATCCATCCTCAGCAGTAGGGTCGATGATGGTACTTGAAACGGCATTCCTTGTAGAAGCTTCCGTGCAACATTCCACCATCGAAGGGCCTTGTGTGGGCCTTGTGTAACTTCGATGGAATCTGGACGACATACTCCCAACATCCGAGAGCTTGTTTCCATTGGTGGTCCAGGGCCTCCTGAACCGGTCTCATGTGACGCCTGCAATTTGGTATGAGGAATATGCACGAGGACATCATGCCCAGAAGGGATTTGTAAGCGCATACAGATGTTGTCTCTCTTTCCAGGAAGCACGAGGTCACACGTAGAATCGCTGCTACCATTTCTGCCGATGGTCTCACCCTGGGAATGCTGGTATCGAACTCGGCGCCCACGAAGAGGACTGTCTTGCTAGGAACGGGGCAGGACTTTGCGTTGTTTATGGAGAAACCTAACTCTTTCAGGAGGTTGATAGTCCTTAAAACTGCTGAGCGAGCACTTGCTGCGGAACATGCTTTTATCAACCAGTCGTCCAAGTATAGGAAGACTTCCGTTTCTGTTCTCCTGAACTTTGCAGCTACTGGTGCCAAGCATTATGTGAAAACTCTTGGTGCTGATTTCAGCCCGAACGGTAGCACTCGAAACTGAAAATGATATTCTCCCACTGTGAACCTGAGGAACTACCGGTGGCCTGGATGGATCGGTAAATGGAAGTATGGGTCCTCCAAGTCTAAAGTGGCCAAGAAGTTGTGCCTATTTAACCAAGGAAGCACTCCTTGCAATGCTACCATCTTGAATTTTATGCGATTGATATATTTGTTGAGTGCCCTCATATCCAAGATGGGTCTCCATTGACCGTTCTTCTTTTTGATGAGGAGGAAGCGTAAGTAGAATCCCTTTCCCCTCTAGGGGTATGGCACCAGCTCTAGCGCTGCTTTCTGGAGCAGTTTTTGACATGACCTGCCTTAACATGTGCACCCTGCGCAAAGTCGGAGGCAGGGAAGGAGGTTGGTCTAGAAATTCTAAGGTGTGACTCTCTCGGATCATCTGCAACACCCATTTGTCTGATGTAATTGACTGCCAGCGCTAGAAGAACTGGCTCACCCTTCCCCCCACTGGGGAAAGAATCGGATAGTCAGTTTTGTTTGCTTTGCGACTTCCCTTGGGCGGGCCACACCTGCCTCTCTGGGAGTATCTTTTGGAGGATTGATACTTGTTCTCTTGGTACGTGCTACCTTGCTCCGTCTGACCATAAGAGGAGCGGCCGTACCCTCTGTACGTAGAAGATGAGCCTCTAATGGGACAAAAAGACAGACAGTACTTATCCTTGTCCTTTGAAGAACTGATGGCTCAGGCTGTGTCGTGTCGGATTTAATTCCCTTCAGGTGGTCGTCGACTTTCTTTCCGAAGAACTCTTGTCCATCTAAGGGCATGTCCAATATCTGCGGTTGGACTTCGGGCCTGAAATTGGTAGCCTTCATCCGGGCCTGTCTCCTGAGTACTGTGCCGTGGGCCATCTGCTCGAAACCTGATTCCGCCACTTGAAACGCTGAGTCGATCATATGATCCGAGGTTGCTTCACCATCGGCGATTATCGATTTAGCCTCTTCCTGAAGCTGTGGCGGTAATTGCTTAGCCAACTTGGACATACGGAGCCAAAGCTCGCGGTCAAATCTTGCAATCATGGCCAGCCAATTGCCCGCTCTGATGCCAGCGTATTACCCGCTCTGGTGGTCGACGCCGAAGCTACCTTCCTGCCCATGGCTTCTAGCTTACACTCGTCCTTGTCTGGTGGTGCTGACAGTGGCGAAGCGGGATTGGCAAGCTTCTTCCTAGCTGCAACAGTGATGACCAAGTCTGGTTTTGTATGACCTCTCAGGCAAAGCGGTGCAGACTCGGGTCCTTTATATTTCTTCTCTGGTCTGGACAACAGAGCCGGAGCAGATAAGGGCGTAGCCAAGATCTTGGATCCGGATTCCCAGAGGGTATCGAGGAGAGGGATGGTTGTCACAGTCCTCCTGCGTTTGTCCCTGTGCTCCTAAAGCACCGATTTCTTTTCCTCTGATGTAACCTGAATCTTGAACAATTCTGCAGCCTTGCTTATTATGGTGTGGAAAGAAACCAGATCATCCGGAGGTGACGCATAGCCTGGGAAATCCTTCTTCCTGGGCTTCTCTACGGCGTATTTGTCCCACTCACTGGCTGCGTCAGGCTCCTGTGTAATCTCGCCTTCTTCTGGATCAGAGAATTCTCTAAAAGGATCTTCCTGCCAATCCGAGACTGAAACGGAGGACGGCACCATTGTTGGATCCCTATCCAGAGATCGAGGTCTTTGCTACGATGCTGGTGATGGGACCCTTGTCGGTGAAGCACTGAGAGTCCTGCTCCTAGATCTTCTAGCAGGCTCAGTTGATCATGTTCTCTTTTGAGGTCTACTCCTGTGAGGTGAACCTCTTGATGTACTTGGAATTGGAGACGTGTCTCTTCGAGGAGTTTCTGGCTCTCTCGAAGCCAGCCTACTCTTCTTTCTTTGACGCCTGTAGAACTCATCCATGATCTTCTGTCTGGACAACAACAATATCGGGTCATGAGGATATGATATGATATGATATGGCATTTGTAACACGCCTATACACAAGTGTTTCAAGGCGCGACGAGGCAGGGAGGGGGGAAACAAGGGGAAGACAGACAACGATCCTACTAGGCCAGGTGTCATTCAGATCGCGCAAGTGCAGGGGTAGGGGGAAGGTAAAAGTGCAAGGGGAAGGGGAGGGGGAAGTGCAGTACAAGTAAGTAGAATAAAATAAATAAATAAATAGGGCCAGCTGGTGGCAAGTGCAAAGTAAGTGCAGACAAGTGCTGGGAAGGGAGGGCTGTAGGGATACAGAGACAGTCCCGCAGTGCAGAGGTTGCCAGGGAGGCAGTGCAAGTGGAGAGTGGCTGGGCCCAGGACCGAGGTCGGTGAGAGTGGCCCAGTTACAGATTCAGTGCAGTTTCAGTGAAGGATTTAGCAGGGGAGAGGGAGAGAGAAAGCAGAGGCAAATAGGAAGGTTTTGAGGTGCTTCCGGAACCGCAGATGGTTCTCCTCAAGTTTCAGGGAGGCCGGAAGGCTGTTCCAGAGGGAGGCCCCTGCCGCGGAGAGAGATCTACCCCCCAGCTCGTTGCTTCGAGAAGCGGCTAACCCTGAGGGAGTTGGAGACGGATGAGCGAAGGGCTCGGGAAGGAAGATATTTAGGAAGAGAGAGTTGATAGGCGGCCTCTTCCGTAGAAGGCTGCCAGGGGAGCTGTGTTGCTTAGGAGAATGACAAGGTCGTGCTTCTACCACGTCTGCATCTGAAAATTCTTCCTGGAAAATCACATCAGGAAGCTCTGCCATGTCTCCCAAAAGAGATACTTGCGCTATCATTGGTTCAACAGTTTCTACAGCCTCAAGGAAACTGTTTTCAATGTCTGGTGATACCCTGACCTTAACGGGGGGCACTTCAAGCTCCAATTCCTCTGCAGATACAGGAACTTGCGTTGTCGTCAACGGTGTTGTGGTCGACAGTACCTTTGTTGACGAGTGTCCCGCCAACAGTAATTTCGTCGACTAATGTGTTTTGGATAGTTGCTCCCCCGTGGATGAGTGCTCTGTGGACGAGCATTTCGTGGACGAGTGCCACGTGGACGAATGGTGTGTTTCCTTCATCGATGAAAAATCCGACGACGAGGACCTTGCCGCAGACGATGTCTTATGTGTAGTCATCATCATTGTGAGTTTCGTCAACGGTCTGGCCGACAACAGGCCTTTATCCTTCCCATCGCTCATGGACAGTTTCCCCGTCGATGGATGCCCCCCCACCCGGTTTTTCGCAAATTCCTCCTTACCTTTAGAGGTAGATTTTGCTGCGAAATGTGACTTCTTCTGGCTCGTGAAGTCCAGTGGAGGTATAAAAGCTATTATCTCCAGCTTCCTCTTACTTTTAGCAATGGGAGAGGAACTCCTTTCCACTGAAGAGGCCCTTCTCTTCGAAGTTTGCCTCTCAGACGGAATGCTGGAGTGGACAGGAGCTGTTCTGACAGACTCTTTGTCCGAAGACTGATCCCTGGCTTCCAGATGTAAGAGATGTCTTCTGTGCCTGCCCTGAAGGGTCTTGTTGGAAAAAGACTTGCAAATATCGCACTTCTGAATGTCATGCGAATACAGGCAGTAAATGCAGTGGGTCCTTCATGTAAACTAACTTCTTCTTGCACCTCGTGCAGTCCCTGAACAGGGAAGGCTTCTTGACAGCCTGTGATGCAGCCATTTTGAAGAGAAGGTTTACACAACAATTTCGGGTCAAAACAAAGACTACTTGTCCCAAAAATTACCTTGAGAAAAAGCCCCTAATCAGGGGAACAAAGTAGAATATATTTGGAAAATATATTCCACCCAACAAAGTAGAAAAGAATTGAAAAGCTCAGAGAGCTTGAGGATTCCCAGTGTCTGATAGACTGTGGTGAAAATTCTGAAGATGGATGCCAGGGGCAGAGCTTAAGCCCTGCCACATCATTGGTTGGGGCAGAAAAGGACCAAAGTGAGGTGGAGGGACTACATAATGGAATGGATCAGTGGCCACAATGTGTTATTTACATGCATTGTCTATGGGATAATGTATGTATATTAAAAACATTTTTAATAATTATTTTTATCACAGAGGAGTCCCAGTCTGACGAAGGGGAATATTCAAGCATCTGAATCAATGAAATATCCAATGCTGGAGAACATATTGGTTGTGTACTGTAGTATATTAATGTGTGATATTGAGCTGCTTTCTTACTAGTGAAATGTTTTCCAAATGATTATGTAAATAAATGTTTATTCTTTTACCAAGAAATCTTGAATAGTGTTTGAAATACTGTGATTGCAAGTCCTTTGTGTTACATCTTTTACTGCTCACATTACTCTTGAGATAAGTCTGGCTGCTCAGCCACTGCTACCACATAACTGTGTAGTACAGGCTTGTACCAAAGGTAAGATTGTGCTTACACCTGTAGTCTTAATTGTGTATAGTGTTCCCAAAGGGTACTGCATGCAATTCTGCCTAACACAAGGACCGATCACTGCTGGACAGGAACCGCAAACGTTGACGGACAGAGACCGCTCGTCGACAGACAAGCCCTGTACGCCAGCAGTGGACAAGAAACAACGGCCTATGGATGGGAAAATTGGTACCGGAGACAGCAAAAGACCCGTCAACCGTGGAAAAAGAAAAGCTCAGACAGGAGCCTGAAAATGATGAACCCACACAACTTCCACAAGCAGACTTGGACCAATCGGGGGCGCGAGAAACAATCCAGCACCATCCAATCACTGTGCCAGTCTCTCCAATCAAATACTCACAGATCATGCCCAAAGACATCCTGCAGTACCAAGTGGATTGGGAGTTTGAAGCTCAACTCGCAGCATTGCTAGTGTTCTCCAACGAGTCCACAACCATGGGAG
This sequence comes from Ambystoma mexicanum, assembly GCF_040938575.1. Taxonomy (NCBI): domain Eukaryota; kingdom Metazoa; phylum Chordata; class Amphibia; order Caudata; family Ambystomatidae; genus Ambystoma; species Ambystoma mexicanum. The sequence continues at coordinate 1,187,185,525 of NC_090928.1, read as the reverse complement.
GGCTCTTGAAACGGCCTCCACCATTAAGATCGCCACGTTTCCTGCAGTGTCCATGACATAGCCCTAGGAAATTAACGGTTATTCCTGTGGCACAACCACAAGAACCCCTGTTAAATCCGCAATCACTCCTCTCACTGCAGGTTCTGTCCACGCTCCAGAATTTTCTGACTCAACTGGACACTAGACTTCCAGCTGGACTGCAGGCCCCAGTGACTACACAACCACCTGTAGTACCACAAAGGATGATGACCATTGGGACACAGACAACGATCAGTTGGAAGAGCAGCCGGAGGAAGCCACAAAATTCATTACCACCAGATGAGATTGGGGCATTCCATTCACTCATTACAAAAGCTTTCCAGGAGTTTGGCCTCACCCCCTCCGAGGAGAAAAAAATATGTTTTTTGTTTGATCATATGAGTAAAAGAACAAAATCAGTGGTGGCAATTCCAATCCTCACCCACGTGTGGGAGGAGGGCCTCTGTACCATGAGACATCGTTTTACAGAGCCAGCATTTAAAGGCACGCAAGACAAAAAAGTTCAAGCCTCCAGAAAACACTCCCAAGTGTCTCACATCTCAGCCTTTCCTGTAGTCGGTTGCCTCAGCGGCAGCCAGCAGGCAGTCGCACACTCAATCACGTAAATGTACTGTGCCACCAGAAACAGAAAGCCAGAAGATGAATGTTCTGGGAAAGAGGTACTTACGGTGGGGTCCACCACAGTAAAACCAGCCAAGGCACTATCCATCATGTCCACATGTGACCGCGAAATGTGGCATAGATTGGCCCCCATTCTGGAGCACTTGCCAGAACAGAAGCACGTTGAAGCAATTACTATCTTGAAGGAAGGAGAGGAGGCTGCAAACCATTGTATCAACATCACAGTTGACCTAGACCAGACCGGTTTTAAGCAAATTAATAATGGGGTGGTTCTCAGAAGGCAAGGATGGCTCCATTGCATAGATTTTATACCTGATGTACAGCAGAAGGTGCTGGACATGCCTTTCAAAGGCGATAGTCTGTTTTAGCCCAACATCAATGAAGCACTGAAGGCGATTAAAACTGACACACACAGTCCGCTCTCTCACCACCCTACAAACAAAACATAATTTCGAGTGGATTGTGTCCTCCAACGTATTCCTCATTTTAGATGTATTCCATCCAGCTTCAGCTGCTTCGGAAAATCTTTCCGGCAGAGGGCGTTGTGCGTCAATGTCGTCGAGTCGATGGTCCCTCGAAGGCTTCCGTCGAGGATGATGTCATCGGGTGTATAAGTAGCACGCGCGGCGCCCGTTGGCCTCAGTTCTGTTTTTCCGCAGTATATGTTGCTTCGGAGATTCGGTGCGCCTCGAGTTCTGTGAGAATAGCGAAATAATAGCGAATATGTCCTCGTCATCGACGCCGACCACGACCCCGAGATCTTGGTTTCAAAAAGTGCAAGTCGTGCGGTTCAAAAATGTCAATCACCAACCCGCACTGAGAGTGTTTGTGGTGCCTCGGAGAAGGCCACGACATGGAGACCTGTATGAAGTGTCAGGCGATGATGGGGATGGCCTTGCGAGAGAGGAGGGAAAAACTGCAGGTAGGTCATAAATCCGACCGTAAAGCCTCTAGCGTCGAGTCGAAGACCCGTGAGGAGATATCTCCTCGACGTGAAAGGCATCGGTCCAGGTCCCGAAGCGATTCCCATCGCTCGTCGTCTCCGACGAAAAAATCGAAGAAACAACGCCCAGGTCCCCCTCCACTTTGTCCTCGAACGAATCCCCAAAAAGGATGAAATGTCTCACAAAACATTCATCATCCGAAGAATGGGAAGCATTCAGGGTCAAAATGATGGAGGTTTTCGATAAAGAGAAGCCTCGGTCCGCGCCTTCCTCAGAAGCCGGCCAGGAGCGTCATCCCTCTGACACTCGCGCGCCCTCGAGCCAGGGTGATCGAGGGAGGAAGGATGGAGAACCTTCTAGGACACCAAGCGAGAAAAAACGCTTGAGTCGAGTCGACCGCTGGAGGTCACCGACGCCGTCCGAGACCGAACATACCTCGAAGGGCAAGTCTTTGAAGAGCGCCTCGACACCCTCGAAGCCGACGCCGTCAAAGACGGGTACTAAGTCGATGCCATCGACGCTATCGACGCCTTTGTCGACGTTGACCCCGAAGCCCTCGACGCCGAAACTTCCAGTTCGGCAAGATCAGCCAGGAAGAGAGAAAGAAAAGGCTAAAACACCTGTGATGCCTTCACGACCCATTAGCACTCCTCCTCCACCTCTCCCAGAAAAGGTTTTCAAACCTCTCCCTAGGAAGGAGTTTTTCAAGTCCTTGACCTCAATTCTTGAGGAACAGGAGAAATCCGATGAGGAGAATGTACCTTTTGGGCTCGAATATGGCACTCCAAATGTCCCAGAATGCCTGATTTCAGAAGAAAGCAGTATGAGGGATCTGGTGGATTCATTGCACAATGCAAGTGGTATTGATACGTCTCCAGAAAATTATTTTGGTAGATCAGAGCCAGGTAAACATGCTAGTCCATCATACCGCCAATTAATGACTAAAGTAGTAGATTATTTAGGATGGGCCAGAACTCAGCCCAATTTGTCCAAGATGGTCTTACAGACATATTGGACCATGGTCCTACTGAAGATCCAATTCTATGTTTTCATGTAGCCTTACAAAATAGGGTGGCCAAAAATTGGGAGACTCTGGATTCTATTCCTCCAGCAAATAAATCCCTTGCTTCAAAATACTGCCTCGGCTATCTGTCTAAACATCCCACTCCGAGAGTTTGGTCATACAGGCAGCCACAGCTTCTAACAAACTAGCGTACCCTTCTATCCCTCCAGACAGGGACGATAAGCGTGTGGATGGCTGGGCACGGAAGGTATTTTCAGCTGGAAGTATGGCATTAAAATCAGCCAACTCCACATGTGCCTTGGCAAAGTTTTTATACAATCTGTGGGAGTGCATCGCGATGGCGGCGGAGCACATACCAGAAGGGGAAGAAAGGGAAGGATTCCTAGCCATCGTTAGAGATGGAAAGGAGGCTATGCAGGAATCCCTTGAATCTGGTCTGGACGCTGTTGATAGTGTAAGCAGGTCCATGGGAACTAGCACGGTAATGCGCAGATTTGCATGGTTACGGAAGTCGGGTTTCGCACCAGACGTGCAGAACCATCTTCTAAACATGTCCTTTGAAGGGTGTCACCTTTTTGGCAGCAAGCCTGACGAAAGCCTTGAGAGGTTGCAGACCTCAAAAGCAGCTGCCAAGTCTTTGGGAGCTGCCATCAGGCAACCTCAGCCTTTTCGTGCTACAAGTCAATCTTGGAGGGGACGATCCTATCGTTACTACTGCTCATATGGAAGGACGAGAGGAATGGCCAGTCAAAGGGGCCAAAGAAAGGCCACTTGCGGTGGACGAGGAAAACGTGCAAGGCCAGCTCCAGCTACAGCCTCTGCCATCAGCGGCTGCAGCAACCGCCTCAAAATCGCTTCGAGGACTTACATCACAAGACACCTGTAGGAGGCAGGCTGTCACAGCATCTGCAAGAATGGCGAGCCATTACTTCAGATGTTTGGGCTCTAGAAATAATAGCCCAAGGTTACTGCCTTCCTTTTGTAATGCAACCTCAAAGCAATCCACCAGGGAGACACCCTTTGAAGTTTTCAGACCCGCTCCTACAGCAGGAAGTTTTAACCATGCTGGAGAAAGGTGCTATAGAACTGGTACCGGCAGCGGAAAGAAACAAGGGATGGTACTCCCTGTATTTTTTTATCCCCAAAAAGGACAGAGGACTGAGACCCATCTTGGACTTAAGAAACTTGAACAAGTTCCTCAGGAAGGACAAATTCAAGATGGTCACCCTTTATCAGATTGTTCAGGCCCTTCAACTTCAGGACTGGTTGGTGTCATTGGACCTCCAGGATGCTTATTTTCATGTGCTGATTCATCTCAAGCACAGGAAGTACCTGAGGTTTGTAGTTGGCGACTCACACTTTCAGTTCGAGTCCTGCCATTCGGATTGACCTCCGCCTCGAGTGTCTTCACCAAACTGATGGTAGTGGTGGCAGCGCACCTCAGGAGGGGGGGGATTCACGTCCACCCCTACCTGGACAATTGGCAGATCAGAGCACGTTCTGCCGAACAAGCACTAGATCACCTGAAAGTACCCTACCACTTCCTCCAAATACTGGGCTTCTCACTCAATTTGAAGAAGTCACAAATGACACCTTCTCAATGGCTCCAATAGATAGGAGCCGTATTAGACACATTCCTGGGAAAGAGCTCGCCTCCCAGATCGAGGGCTCAAGACATTCTTCAGATGGTTTCCAAATTCCAAAATTCCCAAAATGTCCAGGCCTACCACTTCTTAAGGTTACCCGGCCTCATGGCATCCTGCATTTCTCTGGCGCCAGAGGCACGTCTGAGAATGAGATCCCTTCAATGGGCTCTAAAGACTCAATGGTCCCAGTTCTCAGGTCGAATGACGGATCTTCTCCAGATTCCGGACAAGGTTCGTCAGGATCTTCTATGGTGGACTTGTTCAGAGAATATCCTGAAAGGAGAACTTTTTTGGCAACCATGGCTGGAGATCACAGTAGTGACGGACGCCTCACTCAAAGGGTGGGGAGCTCATGCCAACAATCTGACAATCAGCAGTCGTTGGTCTCCATCGGAGTCCAAACTACACATCAACCTTCTGGAGCTGAGAGCAATCAGACTGGTGCTGAAAGCTTTCTTGCCGTCTGTCAGAGGAAAGAATGTCCTGATAATGACGGACAACACAGTGGCCATGCATTATCTAAACAAAAGAGGAGGTGTAGGGTCACTACCTCTGTGCAGAGAGGCAATGCAGCTCTGGTATTGGGCAATTCAAGAAGGAATCTCCTTAACGGCAGTTCACCTAGCCGGGGAGGAGAATTTGACGGCAGATGCTCTGAGCAGGCAGAGCACGGTGTCCCACGAGTGGGAACTGGCTCAGGAAGCCATTCAAGAGATCTTCACCCTTTGGGGAACCCCTCAAGTAGACCCATTTGCTACCGAAAGCAACCAGAAGTGCGAAAGTTATTGCGCAAGGGAATTTCCCACGAGAGGAGCCCTGGGGGACGCGTTTGTAGTGGAGTGGAATTTCCCACTATTATGCGCCTTCCCTTCGATTCCCGTCATTCCTCAGGTCATCAGGAAATTGAGACGCTTCTGGAGCCGCATGATCCTAATTGCCCCGGATTGGGCCAGGAGAACGTGGTACCCGGACCTTCTAGACATGTCCATCTGTCCACCAGTATGTCTTCCTCAGAGAGAGAACCTTCTCTCTCAAATGGAGGGTCAGGTTCTCCATCCACAGATCAAAACGCTCAACCTTCACGCTTGGTATCTGAAAGGCTGGGATATAAGGATTGGAACCTTCCAGATGACGTCATGGAGGTGTTGCTTTCGGCAAGAAGACTGGCAACAAAGTCTCTATACCATTGCCCTTGGAAAAAGTTTTGCAACTGGTGCAGAGAAAAGAATGTCGATCCTTTTTAATGTCCTATTCCGGAAGTATTGTCCTTCCTCCTGTCCCTAGCACAGAAAGGTCTAAATATGGGAACCATTAAAGGTCATCTTGCGGCGCTTTCCATCTTCAAGCGCTCGTTAGAAGAATGCTCCTACTTCAAAATCCCTTTGATAATGCAATTCTTAAAAGGACTCACAAATGTGTTTCCTCCTCATCCGTTACAAATTCCAATTTGGGATCTCAATCTAATTTTAAAATTCTTAATGTGTGCTCCTTTTGAGCCTATGCACACTTGTCCATTAAGATTACTAACATGGAAAACTGCTTTCCTAGTTGCCTTAACATCTGAAAGAAGAGTGAGAGAATTGCAGGCACTTGTCTTCTGGGCCACCCTATACTGTGTTCCACAAGGACAGAGTTGTGTTGAAGGTTAAACCCTCATTTTTCCCAAAAGTGGTATCTGAGTTTCATTTAAGTCAAAACATTGTAAGGAGGAGAAAAGATTACACAGGTTGGATCCAAAAAGAGCTTTAAGCTTTTACATCTGTAGGCTTTCTAGGCTTAGAGTGGACAATCAACTGTTTATTGGCTACACAGTAAAGAGATTGGGTCAGTCAGTGACAAAGCAAACAATATCACGCTTGATTGTGCTGTGTATTGCAGATTGCTACAGATTAGCACAAAAAGACCTGCCAGAAGGTCTAAGGGCTCATTCCACCAGAGGCATCGCCTCGTTGACAGCCCTACAAAGAGGTGTTCCTATAAGGTCCATTTGTGAAGCAGCAACTTGGTTCTCGCTACATACTTTTTCAAAATTCTATAGCCTGGATGCTTGCCAGTCTAAGGATCTGAATTTTGGTAAACCAGTTCTATATTCAGCCATCTAAAAATATCAAAAAAATCTAGTCCCTCCTCCACAGAAATTGTCCTTACTGCCTTGGGAGTCGATCTAAGATGAGGAATACATTGGAGGACACAATCCACTTGAAGAACAAGTTACTTACCAACTGGTAAGGTTCTTTCGATTGGATGTTCCTCCAACGTATTCCTCATAGCCCTCTCAGCCTACCCCGCTGTATATTTTTCCAGGTTATTGCCACTCCAAAGCTCTCACAAGGCAAATACCTGTCTGCCGGCACAATCTACACAGTGAAAAATAGATAACGAAAGGGGAAAAACAGAACTCAGGCCAACGGGCGTCGCGCGTGCTACTTATACACCCGATGACGTCAGCCTCGACGGAGGCCTTCGAGGGACCATCGGCTCGACGACATCGACGCACAGCGCCCTCTGCCTAACATTTTTTCCAAAGCAGCTGAAGCTGGATGGAATACATCTAAGATGAGGAATACGTTGGAGGAACATCCAATCGAAAGAACATTACCAGTTGGTAAGTAACTTGTTCTTTCGTATATACCGCTGTTGAAGACTTCCACTGCACATCTAAAGGTGCTCAAACAAGAAATAAAACAAATGTTAACAATAAACGCCATAGAAAAAGTACCAAAACAACAAACAGGAAAGTGTGAACAGTCCTGGTTACCTTGTAATTTTTTGGTTTTTACTGTATCTCATACATAACGAGATTTTCACGCTGAGTGCAGTGTTTTCAGTGATATTTTTATTTATTTATTATAGTGTAGACACATAGGGCCTCATTACGACCCTGGCGGTGACGGTATGAACAGTGCCGGTAAGTCACTGACACCGTTCTTACCGTCCTGTTGCATTACGAGTTCTTCTCCCGGATTCCTGACAGCCTGCCAGGTCTTACCTGGCGGGCTGTGCGGCACCCTCGAGCAGAACTCGTGATTGCACCGGCACCGTTATCAACGGTGCCGGTGCAACCATGCTCCCCACCCCCATTCTGCCCTATGGGGCAGAATGGGGATCAGGAGCCCGGCAGTACCGCCACCCGCGAATGGGCAATTACCGGCCCATTCAACTAGTAATGGGCCGGTTCTTGTCCAATCGCTGGTGGCGGGGCCGGTAGCGAGCATGGCTGTAGCTGTGCCTGCCATACAGGCATGGCTATGGCCATGCTCGTAATGAGGCCCATAGTCTAATAGTGGTCAACCGGCACATGTTTCGACCCTGAGGGATCATTATGAAGGCTGATTTTCAAAATCCATTGCCACAGTAGTTCGTTTGTACATACATTACATTTGGGGCCTCATTACGAGTTTGGTGGTAGCCATGGTGCTCTTAGCTCCATGGCTGCCTCCAGACTCGGGTCTGGGTTCCTTGAATAAGGAATTACCGTGTCATTCCAACCTTGGAGGACCCGGTAATCCCTGCTTCAAAAAACACATCTCCATTCCCATTCGAGCCTCCTTAGGGCCCATTATTAGCTCCCTGGTCCCCTTGCGGGACCCGCTCGTAACGTCTGGTCAGACCAGACGTTCTGAGCGGGTCCCATAAGGGAACCTCGTAATAGGGCGGAATGGGTTTACCGGTACCATTACTGGTTCCGTTAAACCCATTCCGCCCACCTCATAATGAGGCCCTTGGTGTTTAAAGTGAAATGTGTTGAGCAAGGTGAGTGAGTGACAATAGGTGAAACAGTGGAAGTGCATATTTCCATATAGTCAATGGTAACACATATTTGGTTGCGTTTAGTTAGCCATAGGTTACATTGGAAGTTACAACAGACTAAACAGCAACCCCCAGGCAAGCATCATATCCCAACACAGCCTTCTCCTGCACAAATATCTCAGTCAAGAACTCCTAACAGATGATGAATTTGGCTACTTGAAAAACAGTCACCCAGTGATGCCCACGCTCTACCTCCTGCCAAAGAGCCACAAAAGCTTTGTGACAATACCGGAGGGAAGACCAATCATGAGTAGGATAGGAGGTATTACAGAAACACTCGGACATTATATCAACAGCGTAATACAACCAATAGTCATTACAATACTGACATATTTCAAAGACTCTATGCATACCTTAAAAATTCTATCTGCGATCCAATGGAAACCAGAATTATTGTTGGCAAAACTTGACGTTAAAGCACTATACACTTCTATAGAGCAGAAACTGGCCATACAGAACGTGGAACACCTGCTAAAAAATCAATCAGCCTTATTTTCTGAACAGGTTGAAATGACTAAAGACTTCCTGAGATTCTCCTTGTCTAACAAGGTTTTCCTCTTCAACAGAGAATACTACCGCCAAACCTGAGGTATTGCGATGGGACACGCACCAGCCTTGGCCAATTGGTTTATGCATTCCCATGAAAGTAAACATGCAATGACCATGGCCACATATAACGAACACATTGTAAAATGGTTCCGTTATATAGATGACATAATACTGATATGGAAAGGTACGCAAGATCATCTAGATTACTATGTTAAGTTTCTTAATTCACATTTCCCCTACTAGAGGTGTTGGTTCACCTCTTGCAACCTGTGACCTTGCAGAGATGTATCCTGATCATCAGACCAAATAACGAGCGCAGCACACAAGTGTTCATATCTAGAGCCCAGCCCTTTCTCTCTACCCAACAAACAGGAAAGGTTGTTTACTCTCGATACTTCTTAGTGCAAAACCGGGCAAAAAGTGGCGCCCGATACTAGACGTGCGCAAGCTAAACAAATTCATCAAAAATCAGTGAAAATAATGGTCAGGATGCAACAAGTCACACGGGCGGTACAACCGCACAATTTCCTGCTGTCCTTGGATCTAAAAGACGCATACTTCTACATACCGGTGCACCGGAAACATCGTCAGTATCTGCGCTTCTTGGTAGTAGGTGAACACTATCAATTCAAGTGTTCTCATTCGGGCTAAAATCAGCACTGGAACATTTACCAAATGCCTAGCACCAGTCGTAGCAGCACTCAGGAAAAAGGGCCATCTCATTTATCCATATCTAGACGTCTGGCTAGTGCAAGTAAAGACCATGGGAGATGCTCATGCAATCAATGCAGAGACCAAACTCTTATTGCAGCAATTGCAATTTGAGCTAAACTTTGAAAAAATCCTCTCTATAGAAACGCTGAAGACAATGATTCCTCTCTTCAAACCAGAACAGTAGTTATAAGTCAGGAAATGCATGGGTCTCCTAGGGACTATGGCCTCCTGCATTCACCTCATACCGCACTGCAGACTGAACATGCGTCCGCTGCAAGAATTCCTCGCCAGTAGATGGTCCCAGGTCACAGGTTGTGGGACGAGAAGCTGCGGATTACACCACAACTAAACTACCAACTAAAGTAATGGACACAATCAAACAACATCAGCACTGGGTACCGGTTTCAAGAACCCATTCCGCACAGCACATTGGTGACGGATGCCTCGCTGTCTGGCTGGGGTGCACATGTGGGCTCTCTCGACATTAAAAGAAAAATGGACAGCACAGGCGGTCAGACTACATATAAATGTACTGGAACTCAGTTCAGTGGGCTGGGCCGTGAAATCATTTCAACCAATACTCTACACTCTACTGTTCGGGTATTAACCAACAACAACACAACCATGTGCTACCTCAGGAAGAAAGGTGGGACAAGTTCTCCAATCCCCTTGCAGGAAGCACAAAAGATATGATATTGGGCCATCACCAAAAGGATAACCGCCCAAATGTTTCAGCTGTTGGGAATTAACAATGAGGTGGCAGACAGCCTCAGCAGGTCCACCAGCCAGTGCCACGAGTGGGAGATTTGCGACAACCAGCTCCAATGCATATTAGCTCAATGGGGCATCCGGAAATCAACCTCTTCGGGAGTAGAAATCCAAATGTGCACACTTTGCCAGCAGAACACAGCAATGGGGGTCGATTGGGAACGCCTTTTTGTTCCGGTGGACCAATCTATGCCTTCCCACCTTTTCCAATTTTCCGCAAAGTGATCAAAATGATTCAAACATATCCGTGCACGATGGTGCTCATAGCCTCGAACTGGCCAAGGCAAACATGGTGCTCCAACCTTAGTCACATGTCCAAAGGCCATTGGATTCCTCGCCGTAATCCATTCGACATAATATTGCAAAGCCACGGAAAAGTGCTACATCACAACCCGCGGTTACTAAAATTGACTGCGTGGCCCTTGACCTCACGGAATTTGATACCTACATTTGTCGCAGAAATGTGCCGACATCCTAACCTCAGGATGGGCACTGGCTACAAATTGTCCCTATCAAAGCAAGTGGAACCTGTGCCTGGTGTGCAGGGCAGAAAATTTTTTAACTGTTTTCAACAAGCCCGGAAACAATCTTTCCTTACCTCCTATCGTTAGCTCAAGGTGGATTCTCGCACCCCTCTCCAGGTACACAATTCAAAGGGGGACAAGGCCACTTTTCAGTGAACGACTGGACTGGTCAAACATTTCCTCAGGGGGTTATTCAGAACCATTCCCCCAGTGAAAAGGTTTCCACCACAATGGAGTCTCAATATTGTTCTGGCGGGACTCTTGAGAGCATTCTTTGAACCTTTAGAGACAGCACACCTAAAATTCCTTTCCTGTAAGTGGTTTTCCTCCTAGCTGTTACTTCAGTGAGAAGAGTATCAGAACTACAAGTGCTGACGGTGACGGAGCCATACTTAAGTTTTTACAAAGACAAAGGGCCTAATCACAAGTTGGGCGTTATTTGGGTTAGCACCCACCTGTGTGGCGGTATTACCATTGGATCACAGGTTGAGCGCTAACAGTTACTCCCATTTCCCCATTGGGTTCAACGGCGCAATTACTGTGCGGTAATACTGCTTGTTGTAATTGCGCCAATAATGGCATTTTTCCAACATGTTTACCCCCAGCCTGGAGCTGGGGGTAAACATGCTGGACTCGAGATTGGGCAGAGCGATAACTGCAGTAGTAACACTGTTACTGCCGCATTTAAAGGATACCGCCCAACTCGTAATGAGGCCCAAAGTGGTCCTTACAACCAACCCACGGTTTATACCCAAATTGCCATTGGCGTTCCATAAACATGCATCCGTTACGCTGCCCGTTTTCTTCCAAGAACAAAAGACTATGGCGGCGATTACGCTGCACTCCTTAGACGTTAAAAGAGCGCTAAAGTACTCTCTGCATAGGACGCAACCCTCAAGAAATTCTACTCAGCTGTTTCTCGCCTACGTGCATCCAAACACAAGAAAGGCCATATCCAAGCAAATAATTGCAATTTGGAAATCCTCTACTATATCCTTCTGTCACACCAAAGTTAACAAACCACTGACTGGGCCCTCTGAAGTCCATTCAACAAGAGCCACAGCGGCTTCGGCGGCATTGTGGTCAGGGGTGTCACTAAATGACATTTGTCAAGCAACCACAATGGCCGTGCTGCACACCTTCACTGGGCATTACTGCCTCCAAGAACAACACGCTGCTGATGCAAGAATAGGAAAGGCTGTCCTGCAGCATCTATTCAAATAAGGTAGGCTTTTCACCGTCATCCTACCGCCATCTAAGTTCATACTGCTTTGATACCTGTTCATAGCATGTGAATCTATGAAAGATCCAATTCTGGAGAAGCGGTAGGTTTTTATCTGTAACTCCATTTCTCCATTTTTGTTATCTTTCATAGATTCACATGCACTCGCCAGCCATCCCCTATGGTAAAAAGCCACTCTCAGATACACCTAAATCCAGTATGCGCTGGGTAGAAACTGAATGGAGACTGCACGGGAGGAGCTACATACTCGATGTCCCATTGGTGGGGACCAAAAGCACCCAAAGGGAGGGCAATGGGATACAAAATAAACCCCTAAAGATTTTCTTTATTTATTATTTTAAAAAGTTAACCGAGGATTCCCAGCCTGACAACAGGGAATTGTTCAAAGCATGTGAATCTATAAAAGATACCAATGCTGGAGAAATGGAGTTACAGGTAAGAAATGTACCCCTACCGCTTTATGCCTTCAGAGAGGGTCTGGGCTCAGGCTCCCTGGGAGATGCCCTAGAAATCTCCTTGGATGGAGTGTCAGCATTAGCAATCCCACCTCTTCCTTTGACTCATCACTCTATGCTGAACATGTATATATATATGCTGAAACTGCAGGAAGCCACAGACTACACAGTGATGTTTATAGCACCATGGTGGCCAGCCAGGTTATGGCTTTTGGCGCTAAAGACAATGGAGGTCATTACAGCCTTGGCAGTAGGGGGTTAATGGGGCCGATAGAGCTGCCGCCCCCGTTAACCCCCGACTGCCGCATTACGAGGTTTGCTTGTGGGACCCGGTAAGGACGCCTGCTTTTACCAGCCGTCCTTACTGGGTCCCGGAAGCAGACCAGCATGCTTACAACGGGCCCATCATTAACGGGCCCGTTGTTTGCATACTCCCCATTCCCATTGAGCCCGATGGGGGCTCGAATGGGAAGGGGGATGGGTTCCTGGAATAGGGAAATATCGGGCCCTTCAAGGTCCGAATGGCCTGGTATTTCCCCATTCCAGGAACCCGGACCCGGTACCCAGAATGGGGGTAGCCATGCCGCAAATAGGGGCGTGGCTACCTCCAAGGTCGTATTGACCACCTATGTGCACACGGTACAACAGCAAATGGCTCTGCTTCTATAACTCGTCTCTAAACAAAAAGATCAATTCATGTCATACATCAGTGGATAGTGCCCTTTTCTTTATCTCAGACCTTCGATACCCAGGCATTTATATGTACTCTTGCCATACATATCTCAACACTGATTCTTCTACCTTTACCTTCAAAAACCCAATGATAAAAATACATTTTTGAGGGCCTGTACATCTTTTTCCCCCTACCAAGCCACATCAGGTAAAATGTGACCTCAATCTGATGCTCAACGCTCTTTGTCATAAGCCGTAAAAACCGATGGCGACTGTTCATCTCAAATTTCTCACCTGAAAGGGGGCCTTCTTGATCATCATCACTTCAGCAAGATGAATTGGTGATCTACAGGCTCTGTGCATTGTAGAACCCTTTATGTCTACCATAAAGATAAAGTGGCGCTTCACCACATCCTTCCTTCCTCCCTAAAATCATTTTGAAGTTCCATATTAATCAATCTATTACGCTGCCAGTGTTTTTTCCAGACCCTTCTTCAGACAGGGAATTAATCCTGTACAACCTAGACGTGAGGAGAGCTCTTAAGTTCTATCTCGATAGGACAAATTATTTCAGGACCTTGTTGGGACGCAAGTACAACGCCGTAGTCAGGCGAAGAAATATACACTACAAAAAATATTTTAGCAGGCGTCCTAGTGCTAGCAGTTCTGGTTGGCGCAGCAGAAAGTGCATGTACCCATTTGTAGTTAGCTTTGACACATATTTTAAACACCAAATAGCCATACAGAAGGAGCAACAATGTATTAACGTTGCAGTTGCAGAGGTTAAAGATAGGGAGATGTATTTTGCATTTAGCAGTAGTGTACGTTGTTAGGTTTTAAGGGATTTACAAGCAGGTAGCTGACATAGATAGGAGTAAGAGATGAAGTCAGAGAAGTGTTGCGGTAAAGCCGAGGTCCGGGGCTAAGATAGCAGGAGTTCCGCCATATTGGATTATAGGACATGGTACAGGATGTGTTTTTTTCTTTTAGCATAGCTTTTTATTTGCATTTTTAAACAAAACAGTTCAACCCTGAGTATTGCTCCTTTGTCCTCCCTCCCCCCCCTGTGGTTCTACAGAGTTCCACCTTTCTCGTGTGCCTTCTGTGGGCGGCATGTTCCTTGGTGCAGGCATTGTTGCTCTGCTGCGCGCTTCTGCTCAGTGCTTGGGTTATCTCCCCTGTCCTAGTTCGATCAGTGGCTATTCCACTATGCCCAGGAGGCTCATATTCCTTGGGCACCAGATAACCGTCGATCCCTCCTTTAGGAAGTCCAATAACCTTGACCAGTCTGTACGGAACGCTCTGTGATCCCTATGGTGGGAGTATGCCACCCATTAGTGCTACAGTGGGGGGACCTTGGACTTCCATTTTTGTGCCAGCACTAGTGCTCCCGCCATCATCATTATAACATACACTTTGCGGTCTGATTTTGAAGGAAGGTCCTCCAGTGTCCCATCTAATCCTATCAATGCCAAACCTCTATTACCCCCTCTCCTCACCCCAGGACTTGTAATATTACCTCTTGTATGGCCCCCCAATAACTCTCTATTTTGGGGCAGTCCCACCATATATGGCTCCACGTTCCCTCCCTTCCACATTCCCTCCAGCAGTCTTTTGATTCGCCTGTGTACATTTGGTGGAGTCTTGTAGGCATTAGATGCCACTGGACCAGCAGTTTAACCCATATTTCCCGGATTTGCAGGGATCTCGTGAGTATTGAATGTTCGCCCATAGTTTTGACCAAGCACTCTCCTCTATTGCGTGCCCCGTGGATATCTCCCATCTTTTCAAATATAGCCTTCGGGTGGACGCTCACCTGCTTTCAGGTGCGCATATATGGACGCAACCACCCGTCTATCGCCAGGGTCTGTATTCAAGTACTTTTCGAAGGGGGGCCAATTGGCGTGTGCCTGCTTGCCTCATGGAGGGATTGAGTACCCAATGCCTCAATTGTGCATATCGAAATCTCTCCATCTCCCTCAACTCGAAGTCTGCCTTACATTGGTCAAATTGTTTGACTTGGTTTCCCTCAAAAATATCTCTGATTTTTAGACATCCCCTCTGCTGCCAGTTGGTAAATGCAGTGGTTTTGTGTCCCGGAGTGAATTGTGGGTTGTCAAATAATGGCGTGAAAGGTGATGGGTGAGAGGTGATATGATCTTCACTGCCTCATCCCACGAGTCCCCCACCAAGTCCAGTACAGAGCTAGCATGCATTTGAGGCGGTCTGTCTGCTTTGGGTATCCAGAGTATCCACTCCAAATTTCCGTCTGCCACTGCTCGGTCCATTGGCCTCCATATCTTTCCCCTATCCTCGTTCTGCCAGTACCGGATAACTCTCATCTGGGCTGCCAGGTAGTATGCCTTGAAGTCTGGTGGCTCCCCCAACCCGCCCCTGGAAGTAGGCAGTCTCATGACCCTGGCTGTCACCCTCAGTACTATTTTTCCATAGGAATGTTCTCGTCATTTTTTGGATATCCCTGAATAGTGCGGGCGGGAACCCTAGGGTGTGTTTTTTAAAGTATGAGAAACAGGCTCAACATGGAGCTGTGGCTCTGTACAGTCAATCCTGAGATAAGTCCTTCTTCCTTCCCCCCCAGAGAGAAGTTATGATGTCATGATCACAGGCAGCCATGCTCTGTCGATAACAGTTAATTGGGTCCAGCTGCAGAGCTGGGAAGAGCCGGGAAAGGAATGTTGGATCCAGGGAGGAAGGGCAGGGATGTGCCTTCAAAGGTTAAATTCATGTGATCAGGGCATATTTTGATACAAAATATAAAGGCTTCAGCCATGCCTATTAAATTGTAGTCCGGTGCTAGTGTTAGAGGGGTGGCCCGAATGTACCCTCAGGTATAAGGGCACAGAATTACCAATTGCCTCATTCACCTGCCAGCTCCTCCCATTCAACCTCACATAACTCCTCACATCACTTAAAGGGCACATCTGGCTTTCGGTTCCGTCGTAACAACTCCCTGCACTTATATCCTTACGTCTATCTCATATCTCCTCAGTGAGTCTGATGAGTCTTTTGGTGGTACGTTTTGGGCGGTTGTCTTTCTCAATGTTAACTTCTTGAGACACTGCATCTTCCTGCTGTACAGTTCCTCCATCATCCCTTGTCGTCTCTTGTGTTGTCTGTGTCCTAGTCTGTTTGTGGTCAACTCCTCGCTCACTTCCCGGTATGAGGTGTTTGAAGAAAGATGCATTACTGGTCACTTCCCTCTTCCCATCGGTGGCAGGGAACATTGTCCCTTTCACCTCTGTCATTCAAAATGGTATGCCCCTGTATTTCGAATCAGTCTTCCCTTGTTTCCTTTGCTTCACTAGGACTTCACCCCCTTCACCAAAGTCCTTCATTTTTGCCTTTCTCGCCCAGTCAGTTCACCGCTTGTCCGCTTCCTTCTCTCTGGTATCTTTTTCTCATATGTCTGCTTCCATGATCTCTGCCTCTACTGACTGGGCCTGATTCACTCCTTCTGCTCTGGGTAGTCTTGTCTTTGCATTGTAGGCCTTCAACAGGTCTCCGGGCAGCACTTCTGTCAGCGTGTGAGCCGTGTTCCTGTAGTGTTGCAACATTCGGCACATAGCCCGCTGTACTGGCATCCCTTCTATTACAGCCTTCTGTATTGTCCTCTTTATGGATGACATGAACCGTTCCACCATGCCATTGGCCTGGGGCCACAGCAGAGTTATCTTCTGGTGTACAAACCCGAGGTGCCTCGCAAACTTGTGGAACTCCTGGCCGTTCATGGTGTGGGGAATGCCCCATTCACTGAAGAACTCATCGATCCCGCCAACCCCCACCTGCTGTAGTAGCGGTACTTTTTACAAACGGAAATCTCAAAAACTCATCCATGATCACCAACAGGTATTCTCCGGTTTCCAATGGTCCATAAAAGTCCATTGTGACCTGGTGCCACACCTTTTATGGGATCACAGTCACTTGTAGCATGAGCCACAGATCACTCTTGGCCACATATTGACACAGAAAACATTGCCTGACCACCTCCTCCACTATGGCATCCATGAACACGAACCATACAGTCTGTGTAAACATCTTCTAGGTCGCCTCGACCCCCCAGTGCCCTTCATGTGCCAGCAGCACCAGGCCCCTCCACAGGGAGGACGGTATAACCAGACAACACCCCCTCAGGAGTATCGCCTGTTCGGAAACTGCTAGCTACATGCATACTTTTGAAATGCGCTCTATTTCCTGCCTGTTGGCCCCTCTGTGTCATGGAAGCTGTCGCTTGTGGTCCCTCCACTAGTTGGAGTTCATCAGTTCTCTGGACATGCTGATGGACGGGTCTGCCTGTGATGCCAGTGCCAGTTCTATCGTGGTTAGTGCCAGTGGCATGCGCTGCTCAGTGAAGTAGCACAGATACTTTGCATCCCCTTCTCTCTGGAGCCATAGTGAAAGACTGCTTCCCCTTGCTTTATCTCCTCTTGTTCCTTTTCTTGTTAGCCAACTGAAGCCCACCAACGGCCTTTCATGCAGAATGCCGGCGTTTGTAGCCAAACATTTGGAGAGTGACATTACACATTTTATTACTGCCTTTGTGAACAGGAGTGGCAAGTTCCAAAAGCCCTAAAAAGAGCATTAGTAAAGCCACTTCTAAAAAAATCTACTTTAGATCCGGAAATAATGAAAAACTGCCGGCCGGGGGCCAACATGATGTGGCAACAACATTTTTGGAAAAAGTGGTTTGTACTCAATTCCAGGCGTTTGTAGATAGAGCGAAATTGTTGAACAATCTACAGTTGGGGTTCCGCCTCAATCATGGTATGGAGTCAGCCCTTTTGGCTGTTCATGATGATTTGTTAGTGGCTGTGGATAAGGGTTGGGGGTCAACGGTGCTGTTGATGCTAGACTTATCCGCAGCCTTTGACACTGTGAACCCCCGGATAATGGAACAACGGATTAGGCATGTTGGAAAAGAGTCCCAACAGGTGGTAAACAGGTTTGAATCATTTCTCAAAGACAGATCTCAGAGGGTAATACTGGATGGCTTCACCTCACAAATGCTGGAGCTGGAATGTGGGGTACCGCAAGGCTCCTCTTTATCCCCCCTTACCTTCAACCTGTACTTCTGCCCGGTCTTCAAGATATTTGAGAAGTATGGTTTGAGATTTCACTCATAAGCAGATAACAGGCAGCTATACATTGAAATTCAGAATATTGAGGATGCTTTTGAGAGAATTAACGAGGGCATGGAAGAACTTAATGAGTGGATGACTAATAACCATCTACAGTTGAATGCAGTCAAGACATAAATCATATTGTTTGGCCCAAAGGACACAATGTTGTTAGAGAGACAGAGCCCGCCCCCACTTTGATCCTAAGGGAACAATTGCAGTATGCCAAAAAAAAAAAAAAAACCTAGGCATGTGGTGGCAGGAGAACCTGTGCAGTGAGACCCAGGTGGGGGCAAAGGTGAAAGCAGTCCATTATGTACTGTGATCACTAAAAAATATGCTCTCCTATATTGCGAGAAGACAGGGCAATTGTGGTGGGGGCAGTGATTAACCCCCACCTGGATTATTGCAACAGTCTGTTAGCTGGAAATACTCAAAAACAAATGACCAGACTTCAAAGATTCAGAATGCAGCAGTCAAAGTAATAAGAAATCTCGGGAAACGGGACCATATATCATCAATGTGGAGATCCCCCCACTGGCTGATGGTGGAGGATATAATCAAATTCAAAATGGCCTGTTTAGTTTTTAAATGCCTTAGAGGGCTTGCACCTGATTACCTGGCTGACAATATCATGCTATACCATCCAAAAAGAAATCTATGTTGGGAAGATACATTCTTGACCTGTATTTAACGGACCAAATGTGTCAGAAGCTTTGTAGTTTTAGGGCCCAAAGTTTGGAACCAAATCCCATTGGAGATCAGAGTGTGTGGAACTTTAGATCTCTTCAGGAAGAGACTGAAAACTTTCCCATTTAAATAAAAAAATGAAAATCTAATATAACTAAACTCCTGCTGTTTCTCTTTCTGGGTTCATGTTTAGTGGTTATCTGCGCCCGAATAAGGATTACTCTGTCTGGTGTGCGTAATACATTAATAAAAAAAAAATCATGTCCTATTTTTGGCCCTGGGTGTCTCTCTTTCTCTGTCATGGTGTTGGCCACTCTTATGTCGATACAGATAGTCTTATTTTGTTTCCTCCTTTGGCACTATGACCAGGGGTGAGATCCACGGTGTGGGGCCAGTTGCCCTCTCAATATTGTTGTTGTCTAACAACTGTTGTAGTTCCCGGTACACTGCCTCCTGTAGCTTGAACCCTACTCTTCTGCAGTGCTATGGAACGGGCCTGATATTTTCATTGCTGTGTAGCCAAAGTACAGTGTCTTTCACCTTACCCAGTCTTTGAAACAGCTGCAAGAACGTTTGTTTGATCATTTCCTTCACCATCGGCACCCCAGACATGTGAGCAATGTTCTGACTCCTCACTAGTTCTGCACTGCACCGGACTACATAATTATCTTGGAAGTGAATGCCTATCAACCCAAGTGCGTTTGCTGTGTGATAAGTGAGAAAACACTTCACGCTTACTGGCCCCCCACTGGAAGATGCGTACCTTGGACTGTGTTCGATCTCTCCTGTCCCCTGTTTGTAGGAACTCCTGCTCCCCCATAATGTTGATGGTGGCACCAGTGTCTATAAAGAAGCAGTGCGTTGCCTCCCCATCTTGGCCATTACTTTCGGGGCTTCTTTACCTTCTTGCTCACCATGCATCAAATTGACAAACTTGTCTGTGTATTCGGTGTATGGTTTCTGTGAGTACTCGTCATACGCATTGTAGAAGTCTCATGGGTATTCACACTGTTCCGGACAATATCCCACTTGCAGTGACTAGTCTTTGCTCAGGAGCTCTCCGTAGTCCAGACTATGGTCCATTGCCCTAATCACCCTACTTGGCAGCTGCGGGTAGAAAGTTGTTGGTTGCCACTGTTGTTGTTGATTCGGTCTGGCTGGCGGAGGCCACCCTGTGGGCATCGCTTGTGGCTTTTGTCCAGGTGAGAATGATCTCCGTTTCCGATAGACAGTGTGGAAATGGCCCCCTCAGCCACACTTTGTGCATCATTGGCTGAGGGCCGGACACAACCCCTAAATGTGGAAACTGGCTGACCACTTCAGTAGCATAGTCTCTGGGGGCGAGGACCTGTCCACACCTGCATGTATACATCCATCAACAGGCCTCTTGACGCGGTCTGCCTGGAACCAGGTCCTATTTCTATGTCATTAAATGCCGAGACCGCTGTCACGTGGACCTGTGGACCCTCGCCATCTCTATGATTTTGTCGATGGTTTGGGGCTTCTTTAGGAGTTGCTTCCGCAGGACAGATGACACACACCCTTCAGTAACGCGAAGTCGAACTACCTAATCATCAGAAAAATCTGCAAATTGGCAATGGACCAATTTCTGTCAAAGATGGGTAATTAACTCCTCCCCAGTTTCATGGGGGGACTGGTGACATTGATTGAATACATGTCTTTCGTAGTCTCTATTGGGGTGTAAGGCTATCTTCTTTTTCAATGCTGCCACAAGTTTCTCATTGATGGTTCTCTCCCCATCCGGGATTGTCTTGATGATACCCTGTATCGCCTTACCAGCAAGGTTCACGAATATGTCTTTTAGGACTGGCGATGTCTCCTCTCACGCAGCTCTGATGACGTTGTCAAAGTCCTCAACCCATTCAGTCTACTGTGGCCCCTTGTCTTGTTGTGGTACAAGAGTGAACGGGCACGGTTTCCTTAGAAAAGCCACTTTCGCCATGATCCACCATGACAGTGCCTTGCCAATCACTCAGCGCACTTGGCAGCTATCACCTGCTCCGCAAACTAGGGTGGTCCAAGGCCCTCCTGGCAGTACTCGTTACACCACACCAACAGGCATGTTCTGGCGTGGGCTGGCACTCTGCTGGCCCTCTGTGTCACCAGTGGTGTGCCTCAATCATGGTTCCAATGAAGTTTGGTATGAATCAGCACTATGCAACTGTGGAGGTGATCAAATGGCTCTCTTCCAATCCCTTACTGGCCATAAGCTGGGGGTTAGCTGCTGTGGTGGGTTGCACGCTATTGTTTTTTCCTTGTAGAAATTGTACACCAAATGTTCATATGTACATTTGCATGTGCAGATGTGGTCACAGTTCACCAACTTTATTCTTACTAACTGCCTCATCCACCTGCCGGATCCTCCCCTTCCTCCTCGCATTACGTGTCCTTAAAGGGCACATCTGGCTTTCGGTTCCCTTGTAACAGTTAGGTCAATGTCCTTTCACAGTTTTGAAAAATCTGGCAACCAAATGTGGGAATGTGTATGTGCACCTATCCCATGTACTATTAAAATATGGGACAGTGATTTCTTGATTGTTATTATGTTAATTGAAATCTCACGCATGGGATAGTTGTAAGCATTTCGAGTTCTGAAAAGATAAAAATAATGTTCAAATATTTTTATTTTTCCCAATGCAGGAATTTATGGCTGGCAATCCAACACTAGCTGAAATGAAATCTGAAATTCAATATTATGCAAGTCTCGAAGAAGAGATTGAAGAACTGAACCCTTCTATTTTTGTGGGACCAATTGAAATGCACATAGGTATGAATAATGTTTATGACCAGCAGATTTAATTTATTAATGGATACATATAGTGGTTGAATTTCATTTGTATGCCGTCATGTAACTTATCTGAAATGCCTTAACTTTTTCTTTTAAATAACTATTATTTCAGTCGTTTATAACTACTCAGTTTTAATTTACCCTGTTAATATGTTTTTGAACCAGAATCAGGTTAGGCGCATAGGTTGTGCTTTAGTACCATCAGTACACCAACAAAATTGACATAAGAGTGTTTGTGAGGAGGGACATGCAGCTTGTGGACATCCTTTGGCTTTTAGTCTATCCACTTCCTGGCCGAGGCATTTTAAGATATATTGCCAGTCCTGCACAATCCCTGTCTATCCCCGCACAACCCATGGCCTTAAAGGGTCCCTTACCTACATTATTTCTGACTTCTGGGATGGCAGACAATGCCAGATGTGTTCTCAGGGCTAACCCAGCCCAAAAGGGAGGAGGGTGGTTCCTTTGGACTGTTTATGCATCTGTTGCTGCTCAATGACAGCTACCCTCAGTGTCGGCAGGCCGATTCTCTACATCATACACTACTTCTGGCAAAGATCACCTCCTCCCACTGTTGCTGCTGTCAAAGCAGTCCTTCTGCTTTTCAGAGACTGTTACGTGAAGCCGTTTTGCCTGGTAGCCTGTTTTGCCTCTACATATTAGTTGTACATTTGTCAGGCAGTGACATCATGGGCCCAGTGTGAGAAACCAGAAGGTGTCTCACGCGCTAGTCCCCGCAGATCGCCCGCTCTGGTGGCCTGCGCACTGCCATCGCCTTAGGATCCAGACCCTGGGGGTGGACCAGTGCGGGAGGATCACCTGGGTGAGGGGTCTTCGGGGAGTGGGATACTGGATCGCGAGACACAGTATCCCCCCGTAACACCTTGACCCCATCCTACCAGGTAGGATACATTTTCACACAGACAGCCTACTCTGGGAGAAAATAGACTCACACCCAAGCAGTCAACCCATGCCCCACACAAAACCCCAGAATGCTCATTAACTGCAACCCTAAACCAAGAGAAAAGAAAACCCCCATACCTTGAACCTCGCCTAACCCCTCACATAACTCCCCTATCCCCTATTGAAAGCTGTCCTCCCTCGTCTTAGAGCTACCTAGAGGTGTAGGACAACACCATTCCCGGGCCGGATCCCAGACAACTAGGGCCAAGTGGGTCCCCCAACGTGATACCCAACTAGCACCCAATTAGACCATTGAGGCAAATGTGGAGCAGTACTGCTGAGCCACCGTGTCCAAGCAATTGTTTGGCCACAAATCCTCCAGCGACTGCACCACATGCCTCTCAGGAGATGTTAGCCAGAATTATATGCAGTATCCTTTGGGAACACCACACACAATTAAGACTACAAGTGACAGTACAAATTCACCTTTGGTACATGCCTCTACTACACTGTTAAAGTGGTAGCAGTAGCGGAGCAGCCAGACTTATCTCAAGAGTAAGTGAGCAGGGGTGTGTTCAACAGCCGAGCGATGGAGACGTGATCTCTTGCAGCTCTGCTGGCCGTTGACAACTATCCTGAAATATCCTGTTTTGGCAGCTTTAAAAACCTGCACATGCACATCGGTGAGAAAGAGAACATCTGAGGGGCGAATCCTGAAATTTGGGAGCCGGGAGATCATTCCCGACGGGGTTGCCTGGACCGAGCACCGTTGGGGTCGAAGCGGGAGAACCCGGGAAGATGGCCGCTGTGCGCTGCCCGTGCTGAGCAAAGGACGGCATTCCCCGAGCTCCACCAAACCTCACAGCGAGGAAGAAGGCAGCACTACCACCCCGGAACCCGAGTGGATGCCCTGCGGGTGGGGGGGGACTTGTGACCTGAGGAAATATGCTAGTCCCGCTCGCCGCCACTGACAGCAACATAAGGGGCAGGCAGCAATACGGACCGGAACCCTGAGCGGAACATCGCGGAGCAGATTATTGGGGGCCCAGGCCAAAAGAAGTGGTTAGGCGTCTGAGTGGGCCTCCGAAGGGATGGTGTCCGGCTATGGGCTTCCTCCACGTGATCCGAAGGCACTGGAAGCTGCGTCGGAAGGGAAGACACCCAGCCAGAGGAAACAACGGACCGGTAGCATTGGAGGACGGACACCGAGGCTACCCAATGCCTGCGAAGACCGCCAGGAGGAAGACAGAACAAAGCCCGTCTGATCGACTCTACCCAAGCCCCGGAAGGTGTGCGAGGGTGCCAGAAGCCAAAGGGGAGAGAATCTGCGTCTGCCGCAGCCGACACCCGGCCCAGAGGTACAGTGATCCCCCTGTCAGACCAGGCATTGCGGGTGCCCCTGCCCATAACTAGCTTGTCGGACCGCAGCGAGCCTGGGAGAACGACCCTGTGCCCACTGGGAGGATCCACCAACAGAGAGGGTGAACTTCCACAGCGGAGTACCCTGGGCCCCCAGGGAACACCCTGACTGAGAGGAGTGCCCCGGTGGCGGAGGGCCCTCTCTCTCCCCCAGGCCCAAGCCGTGGGTCTGTCGGCGCCGTCACAAACAAGACCTGCAGTAAGTATGGGCATATCATCTCTGGAACAGTGACTTGCCAGCACTTGAACCATCAACATCGTAAGGGGCCCAGCTGCGACCTATGCCGCTGAAGGGGGGCGAACAAGGGGACGCGCCCACCCTGGTGTCTTCCTATTAAGTGGACATAATCACTGGTCTGGCGAAGACGCCTATTCCACCTCATTCCCTTCCACCCTGCATTAGCTCCTGAAATAAGCTGCAG
Organism: Ambystoma mexicanum; assembly: GCF_040938575.1. Lineage (NCBI taxonomy): Eukaryota > Metazoa > Chordata > Amphibia > Caudata > Ambystomatidae > Ambystoma > Ambystoma mexicanum. Next base: position 1,187,161,138 of record NC_090928.1, on the reverse strand, counting down.
TGAAATAAGTGGGGGGAAGGACCAAGAACACCCCTCAATCAATTGTGACTGGGCAAGCAGCTCTGATACAAGTAACGGGGACCTTGCACATCTCCAAGAGTCCAACCCTGTGTAGTACATCCCTGAGTGACATGGGATGAAGTGGGACCTTGTGCAATAACAGGAGTACACCGTGTGACACTGGAGTGCCCCGAGAGGATAGCACAGTGAGCACCCAGTGCCCAGAAGCTCCACGAGACATAGGAATACGCACTCACTTCAGGAACCCCAACTTTGTGCCGGAACGGAAAACACCTTATACACCCTCATTACTCCAACACTTGGTGCTGAACGACAACATGGGCAAAGACAAGGGCAAGAAAATGTCTACGCAGAGCACGATGGACCAATATGCCATCAATGCTCCTACGGTGACGGTCAATGTGGATCTGGAGGCGAACCCCCCACCCCCCGCAACGGAGGACTCCTTAACTTTGAAGGATGTGAATGCTGCGATTGCCAACTCCCGCTCCTCGATGGAGAAAAAAATTGATGGCATCTCCGCAGAGATGTCCTTCCTCCGCCACGATCTCCAAAAACTCTCAACTAGGACAGGGGAGGTGGAACAGCAGGTATCCAGGGTGGAAGACCACCTGGGAGGAGTGAACCAGCAACTGTCACAAGCATTGTCTCGGCTGAAGACCCCTGAGGCACGAGTCGACGAGGGAGAGGGCAGGTCCCGCCGTAGCAACAGTCGCATTCTTGGCCTGCCGGAACAGATGGAGGGACCCAACATGGAGCTCTTTCTGGAGCAGTGGCTGGCGGATCTCTTCGCATCAAAATCCCTGTCAAATTTCTTTTCTGTGGAACGTGCCCACCGAATAACAGTGGGTCGTCCAATCCCGGGCGCATCCCCAAGAACAGCTATTGCCAGACTCCTCAATAACCGGGATAGGGACGCTATCCTGCAAATGGCCTGAACAAAAGAAACTGTCAACCACCAATGGGGCCAGATTCGCCTTTTTCCCAGATTACACCTGCAAGGTCCAGCGGGCCAGACAATCCTTTGAACATCTGAAGAAAAAGCTCCATTCCATGAATGTTAAATATGGACTCCTCTTCCCAGCCCAATTCAGAATCCAGCACAAGGGTAAAACGGTCCATTTCATGGACCCACAGGAAGCATGGACTTGGGCTGAGACCCACATCACTTGGGATTGTACCAGGACTGATCGGACTCCCAGAGGAAGATCAGGACCACGCCAGAGGCGAGACAGGCCTGCCCGTCAACCTGCACCAGAGATCCAGGAGGAGCCAGAAGGGAACGTTGATCCATAACAGCCCAGCGGGGCGATCGACAAAGGTAAGATCTGAAGGGAACTCCCGGCGCCGACTGAAGCTTACGCCACACCCGTCATTTGCTCAGGAATAAGCATTCAGGAAACCGTAGATCACGGGGATACAGCTCTTGGCCCTGGAGCAATGATTAGAATAATCAGGAGTCCTCTTCACCAACATGCCAGACTATTGACGAATGCCAGGACCCCCGACCCGAGACATCTGATACACATCGATTGCAGTAAGTCTCGAGGAAGTTAGAAACAGTTGGTTCCATTTTAGTTGACCTGGCGACCTAGATCTTCGGTCGCCAGATGAGTTTGGGCGACAGATACTTCACGTTGGGGAGGACTATGGGGAGGGGGAGGAAGGGAGGGTTTACACTGTTCATGCACAAGGTAGCTATGACAATCCGCCACCATCCACGACACCGCCACTTTATACCGGATACACACACCTCTGTCTCAGGCGACCACTAAGTGTCCCATAGCAAACAAGCCTAACGCTCATCATATACACCACCTCATCTTTCACATCATAACTCCCACTGTGGAACACTACCAACCGTAACACGGATGTACGAACTCCACTAGCAAATGCAGATCACTTTAGACCCCTTAAAGTCCTCACTTGGAATGTAAATGGCATGGGATCTGTTAGGCAGAATTATATGCAGTACCCTTTGGGAACACTACACACAATTAAGACTACAAGTGACAGTACAATGTCACCTTTGGTACAAGCCTGTACTACACAGTTATAGTGGTAGCAGTAGCGGAGCAGCCAGACTTATCGTAAGAGTAAGTGAGCAGTACAAGAGTTACACAAAGGGCAGCAGTTACTATGGTTCAGGCAAACACTGACTCAAGGTTTCTAAGTAAAAGAATATATATTTATTTACTCAACAGTTGTTTAACATTTCACTATTCTAAACAAGTTAAAAATCACAATCATAAATACACCACACCACTTCCCTTAAATTCCAGACAAGTTAAGCTCACAAAAGGAAGTGGGAGCAAAATGGCACTCCAGCAATTTAAAAGGGAGGGAAAGACAAAGTTATTAGAAATTAGGCAAAACCAACAGGTAAGTAATCAGGGAAATAGATCAAGAGAGAATACAGTGAGGAGATCAGATAGAAAAGGCTTAGGGCCAAAGTCAATAGGACAAAAGTCTTTTGCTCAAGATCACACAGTTTAGGGTTGTTCGCGGTAAAGTTTGTGGCACAGATTCCGGACGAGGTTGGTTTGTAGAAAAGTTAGTTCAAAGAGAAGAGAAGGACAAGCCCTCGGATTGGAGAAAGATTTCAAACACTTTCACTGCGGCTGACCGAAACGGACAACCGGATTTGCACAGTACTTTGAAACGGAGAGGGAGCTGTCGCTGAGGCGGACGTTCCTGGTGGTTCCGCAGGCTCACGGTTCCTGAAGCGACTGTCAGACTGACACAAAGTAGGAAGACTGGAGGGTCCTGCGCCACCCAGGGAAGAAACCAGCAGCAGAGCAAATCAACAAATAAAAGGTGCGCTCCTTAAAACCCAAACAGGGTCCGACCTTCCTGGCTGTCCGGCCCACTGTAGTTCTGTACAACGAATTAGACCAGAGGAGGGGTCCTGGCTTGTAGTTTGGGCGAACTGGTTGGTCCCACCAGCTCAAGGGAAGAAGTTTCCTGGAAGATCTTCTCTATCGGCGGATTCTGACGATTCAGACCTGCAGCAGGGCTTCACCGGGCAATTCAGTAGTCGAAGTCAGCTCCTCGTTGGTTCTTGCGTTCCAGTGGCGACTCCTTTCCAGTCCCAGAGACCTGCTTTTTATGCAATTTTCCCCCATTCATTCAGCCTGGCTTTCAATCACACAGCAGGGTTGCTGGCCTGGCAAGGCCAGTCCCCTTAGCCAATCAGACAACACTGCGACTTGGGTTACCAAGGGAGCCCATGGCAGGGGTCCGAAGACCCTACCTCACATCCTGCCTACTCAGACTTTCAGGTGCCTTAAGGAGGGCTTCTGTGCAGAAGCCGGAGAAAAGACAGCGAACAAAGGAATCACCCCCAGTTTGGTGCGCAGAGAAGAATACGAGAACGACTTTAACAAAAAGAAATGCTGACTAAACCCAGCAAGAGCCGAAATAAAATGTATTTGGTCAAGCAGGTTTATGTTCGAGGCTAATATAATAGCCTAAAACAATACCATGGTTATTTTATGTAACCGTGGTAGAAAAGTTAGGGTAGTTACCACTTCCACCAGCCAAGTCTTAATCTAAAGGGAGTGAAACAGTGCTCCAAGAGACACAGACAAAACGGGATAGGAATGAACCCTTCCCAATACCTCATGTAAGATGGAGTGTACTGGGTCTGTAGTTTAAAGCGACTACATAAAGTTAATGTCAACTTTACATGTTTCTGTAGACAGTAGTCAGTCCCAGAAAAATGGAGTCAGAGGGAAGTCTAAAAGACAACCCTATGTTACTGCACTGAAGGTGCTGTGTAACACACACACAAATGGTGCTCATGGAGTAGGTGAGGCTCCAGAGCCCAAGATCACACAAATGGTAAAAACACACACAGCAAAACACATGTAAGAGTGGGAAAAAGGCCCACACTCTTACCAAGTGAAAAAAGTAAATCCTAAAAATCCAGCAAAGCTGCTGAGGGACTCATTAGGTAAGGGAAATTAGCCATTTATGAGAAATCTCCCTAACAGGAGACCAGTGAACATTTGGCTCCCGGAGCTGCCCCTCACCCAGCAGACGTTCTGCGGTTTCTTGATATTGTGCTCTTCGTCCAGGCTGTGGCACAAGCCGGTCGACACGATGCTAGATGCCTTCCCCTGGACTGTTCCGAGGTAGAGGAGGGGCAGGAGGGCATATTAATAATGTGCATAGCATCCTGCATCTAAGACATTGTTCTCCTCTCTACCTCCAAGGTAAAGATCACGAATGGCAGCTATTTTTAAAACAGAATTCATTTCCTGTGCCATTTTAGGGAGAAGTGCACAGCACAAATGTCAGGGTATGTATCATGTCATCACTGCGAACTGGAAATTGCCAAAAGTAAACGAAAATGTTGAATTCTGACATGCACATTTCCCTGCAATTATATGTTGGGGAGGGGTTAAAGTTATAAAATATATAAGGGGACTATGGGGTGGGCTGTGGGGGGTCTCCCCCCTATATCATTGCTGAAAATGTTTGAGAAAAAATAAATTGACATTTTAGCTTGCGGCATTAAACATTCTCAGTGATCACATGGATCCTCAGGGGACTAGTCCCAGAAATGGGGCTGTGGAAGTGAGAGTTCACTATCGCTCATCTCACTGTAGTGCCTGATAAGTTTGTGCTAATGTGGAAGAGGTAGTTGATGTCACAAGAAAGAAGAGCACACATCAGAGGAAATCTGCCATCTGGACAGAGGAGCATGACATATTGGTGGCAGTTAGGACGGTATCCCATGGCACAGAAGACATCAAAAAGCAGTAAAATAACCTTAAGACCTTGGTCTGCAGTCTCCTGGCACTCCCACCACAATGAAATAGCTGCAACATGAGGCAGCATCTTGAAGCCCCTTAAGCCAATACGTGGTATGAGAGAGTCATCAGCACCCTGGAGGGTATAGGATCCGACTGTGTATCTGGCAGCCAAGCTGATCCGGGTGTGTACATGATTGTCCCTTTGTCAATGTGAAATCCCATAGGGAATGGCAACGCCTATACTGCCTATCATAATGCAGTCTCTGAGGTTCAACCAGTAATCGGGACTCCAGGCAGGTGACACCCTGGAAAAGTGGACATGCGTTGAGACAACACAAACCTGTAACATAGTGTCCTGTATCCTGCATCGATGCATTATGCCCAGTTCATTGACATGCAGTCTAAGCTTTCACGCTCTCACATCCATCGCCAAACCATTATGGACTATGGCCTTAACATCGGAGCCTGAGTGGTCCAAACAGCGATTTCTGGGACACAGGTAATGTACCCATGCACCAACTTGTAGCAACAAGGCTTGTGTAGGTTAGATTCACTATCACACAGTGGTAACAGCATGGTGAGTAATACCACACCTCCGTGCATCACCTGTTCCCACTCTAGTGTCACTATTTATTTTTTAAACTTCTTTTTATTACGTATACAACATGTTGAACAGATCCCAACATTATCCCCACCCCCTCTCCTCCGAGAGGCAATCTCAAGTCCTTCCCTAATCTGCAACAGCATGGGCAGTTCCAAAATGTTCATTGTAGATCCAACAGTTTGAGGCGCTGGGGGCACCATACAGCCCTGTAGTCGTCTTTGATAAAGGCCAAAGTCTCACCCCAGTCTTTTGCAAATGTATGCATATTGTCATGCATGCCGTTAGTGGCCCATTCCATGGCTACTATTTCCCACACTTGGATTGTTGGTACATTCAGGCTCTTACATCTTAGTTCAAATATAGTCATTGCTGCTAGTGTTAGTACCACTCACGATTTTTCTCAAGCTCTAGGTTCCCCCGCTGTTACCCATACCCCGAGGCCCAACAGAATCTGTTCTGGGGGTCTACTCCCCCCTATCCCGTATGCCTGTTCCTGTACCTGTTGTATTTCTCTCCAGAAGGGCTCGATTTTTGGGCATCCCCACCAGATGTGCTCTGCTGTGCCCTCTTTCCCACATCCCCTCCAGCACTCCCCTGTGAAGGCGGGCTGGCGTGTTATGCCACCCAAAGAGTATTTTGTACCAGGACTCTTGCACCTGGGACACTCTAGCTAGCTGGGAATCTTCCCCCACAATTTCTCCCACTCTTCCTTCCCTATGTCCCTCCCTACTATCTGCTCGCATCTTTGCATGTACGGCCACTGCTGTCTGGGAATGGCGTCTAGTATCTTATACAGGTTGGAGATCAGTCCCTTAGCCCCATCATTGGTCAGTAGGAATTTTTCGAATGGTGGCTGCCTTCTTATTTACAGTGTGTATTAACCAGTGACATAGTTGGGCATGTCTAAGCAGGGTCGGATTGGCCCCTCGGCCTTTCGGCCCGTGGCCGGCCCAAAATCATCCCTGGGGACTGGGGGACGGTTTCTGGCCATGCCGGGCCGGTTTGGAAGAAATAAAATGTTTTTTTTTTTAAAAAAAATCATTTCTTTTTTCTTTTTCAAAAGGCCTTTCTTCCTTCTTGGGTCAATAAATGAATACCAACACAGGTTGGGTGATATTGTATGCATATTTGTTCTATAAAAAAAGAGCTTAAGTGTAAGTGCCATAACATATTATCATTTGGCCTGGGATGTCTGCTTGGATTCATAGGAATTTAGTGTACTTTGGAACAATGCTGTTTGATGCCACTTCCTGTTTTGTCAAGGTGTGAAAGGTTGTGTTTCATCCCTTCCCGGGTTGTCACTTTCGGGTGGGGTCAATTGATATCACTTCCAGTGATGTCATCAGCGGTCAAGGGTCGTGAGCCGAGGGGTGGGCCACTTTTTTGACGCGAGGGATGGGCCACTTTTTTTTGGGTGACCGGCCCTATTTCTTGTCCCAGTCCGACCCTGTATCTAAGCCTCTAGTCCTCCCCCACTGCAAATTCCCTTTTGCACTCTGTGAAGGTGAGGATCTCCTCTTCTTGAAATATATCCCGCAGCGTTCTGCAGCCTCCCTCTCGCCAGTTCTTAAATGCACCCTCTCTGTCCCGGGATTGAAATCCCTGTTATTGAAGATGGGTGTGAAGGGGGAGGTCGTGATTCCCCTAGTTTTCGTTAGCCTGTCCCAGTTATCTGCCATTAGTTTCATGATCCACAAGGCCTTCTGGGATCTGGGGCCTCAATACCTTCAATTCCCTCTTCTTAGATATCTTCCCTCTCGAGCTCTTCTCTCATCTGCCTCCAACTCCCTCAGGGTCAGTGGCTTCTCCAAGCAACGAGTTGGTGGTAGATCTCTCTCTTTGGCTGGGGCCTCCATCTGGAACAGCCTCCCTGCCTCCCTGAAACTTGAGGAGAACCATCTTTGGTTCCGGAAGCACCTGAAAACCCTCCTCTTTGCTTCTGCTTTCTCTCCCCCTCTCCCCTGCTAAAGTCCTGGCTGTTACTAAGACTGCACTGGTTACCTGGCCACCCATCTGATCTCGGGCCTTAGCCCTGCCAGAAGCACGCCTGCACTGCCTTCCTGGTAACCCCTGAACCTGGGGACTGTTTTCTGTATCCCTACAGTTCCCCCACCAGCACTTATGTCTGCACTCACCCTGCACTTGCCACCTACTGGCCGTTCTATTATTTATCTTGTTATTCTATTTTCGCATGCACTGCACTTTCCCTCCACCCCCTGCACTATCTGAATGACACTTGGCCTAGTAAGATCGTTGTCTGTCTTCCCTCTTTTCCCCCTCCCTTGCCTCGTTGCGCCTGAAACACTTGTGTATAGGCACGTTATAAATGCCACATCATATCATATCATATCATTATGGAGCTCTCATACATGTGTTTCCATCTGTGCTGCTTTGGCAACCAGAGTACATCCCTCAGATCATGTCTTGTCACCGCCCTGTCCATCTTGCCCACTGTTTCTCCCCGTCTGGTGGAGCCACTCCCTGATTACACCATTGACTGACTTTGCCAGAGAAGCACAGCCTTCAGCTGCACTCCTCTGGGCTTTCGCTCACTTTTTAATGGGGAAACTGACATGCCCTTAAGACAGTCAGTACTGGGAGACTTTGTTTACCTTAGTCCTTGATCATGGTGCAACTTTTGTGCAACATGTAACATGTGTCCAGTGTATCTTACCATACTGCACACTTGGGTCTATAGTGGACTTTTTATGAACTGAGCAGATGTGTCATGGACAGGACTGGTGGCAGCTATCTATTTGCATTATTTTTAACCCTTTCCTGCCATGTTAACCGCGTTAACTGCATTTGGCACGAATAGGTGGCCTGGCTCCAAAATGGCCATGCCACGAGGTTCCTTGTTTTCTTCTTTGGCCATCTTGCCCCTTCACCTTCCCGAGGTCGAGTCGACCCGGGTTAGTCCTTATTTGGTCATGCACTTTCCCATGAATCCCAATGCTGTTGTGGGCTTCTTCATGCCTTGTGTGTGTGCCTCCAGGATGTGGACAGGAACATCTGGTTTCAATACACATCCTGGGTGCCAGAGAGTCTGGAGTGCCATGAATGACTGGGACCACCGTGGTCCGTGACTGGTCCACGTATGGAGTGTGTGTTTGTGAGCAGATCTCCCATTGGGTCCTCTTCGTTTTGGCGCGAAGGGAACTTTGGATAAGAGGAGGCCAAAAACACCCATACGATGTCGATCTCCTGAGTTCTCACTGAACAAAGGATAGGATCTAAGTATCCTGCAACATGAAGCTGAGTTGAGGAACCGCTGGTGACCTGCTGGAAGGTTTAGCACCCTGAGCCCGCTGTCCTTCCATGGTACCCCTCTGCATCTGGTCATCCTAGAAGGTCGGCGAAGACGCTTCGACCCATTGGAATAGTGGGACCAACTATTCTCGTGTACTAGAGGGCGGAGCGTCCTCTGATGGGCCCATAGCTCAGAGCTCACCCTCGGGTACCTTTCAGACATGATAGCCGCACCTCTAGGAGGATGGGGTGCGGGATTCTCTTACTCCAACACCAATCAATAAGGACAAGTCAACGGTTTGGCAAAGGGAAGTCTGTTTAATGACAAGTACAAAAAACGGGGAAACAAATGGTAATCAACAGTGTTGCGATCGCCTGTCTCACTTCAACTCTCAAATTCCTCATGCAGACAGTGGGCCTCATCATGACTTGGGCGGTAACGGTAACGCTATCAACGCGGGCGGTATTAGCCCTACCGCCAAACTCCCCGGCGCTAATAGCGCCGGATCACGAGTTTGGCGGTAATGTCAATCCCCATTCCCCATTGGGCTCAATGGGGAAATTTCGCGTTAATACCGCCGGCGGATTTCCCGCCGGTGGTTATAGCGCGGATTTTCGGCGGATTTCCCCCCAGCTCAGAGCTGGGGAGAAATCCGCAGAAGTCCTGCTTTGGCAGACCCTTAAATCTGGTGGTAATAGCGCTACCGCCGGATTTAAGGGTTACCGCCAAAGTCGTGATGAGGCCCACTTTTATAGCAAATTCGCGTCATCATTGACGTGTAAAACTCATAAGTTTGACATGTAATTCTATTGGTTGGAAAAGGTAACTTAAGTATAGGTGCTATATCTGTATATGGTAACAGAGCGTGAGGATTGGATAACTCTTATCGGGTGGGCGTCTATGCCCATCCCTCTACATCATTCGTGATACTACGTCACTACAACTACGACGTCTTATTGGCTCTACAAACTATAGGACCCTAGAATATTTGGTCCATTGTGATTGGGTGGGTTACACCCCTTGGCATAAATCTCCACTTTAATTAGCAGCATGCAGAATGGACACCCAGATGCAGAGTGCCCCAAGATTCACCCTGCCACCCTTCCATCAATCAGTACCTTTAGGGCTATGTGTCATTTAGTTGGCTGAGGATGGCCTCGAAACTGTAGCTTCTTATCAAGGAAAGTTATGGTATCCTCGGGTTCTGGGTGACATCAGACGTTGGCGCCCCTCTGTGCTTGGCTGGTCATGTATCTGTTCACCGTGGATCTGCTTCATTTTCCTTCTTTTCGTATATTTGATTCTTTGTTCAGCCTCGCCACCTGCCTGGGGCCTCTTTATCTCGACCTTCACTGGCTGGCAGTCATGCTCAGAAGTTTCGATTCTTCAGAGTTGCAGCTCTCCTCCCTTCCTGGAGTTGACCTCGAATTCCCAGGCATCAGCTACTTCTTACTGAGTTTCGATTCCGCTTTTCCCTTCTGGTTTTAACTGGAATATGAATCTCAGCCTTGTTGGCCCCTTGTAGCCAGGGCTTAGTTCTGCTTTCACAAAATGGAGTTGCACTTGTATAGCGTGCATCATTGAGGTAGATATATAGTTGGCGCTTGCCGCTCTATTCTTCTACTAAGCATTCCAAGCAGTATCGTTCTGTGAGCTTCTTGCGTTTCAAGCCTATTTACAGTCCATCACATCGTTATTCTTAGCATTTCGCCCTTGTGTGTCAACTTTCATTCATCGTTTATGTTTATTTGTACGTCTGTCCTGGCTCTTGTGTCGTCACCATTTACCCTCCATTAGGGCCCTTTGAGTCTCTTTGGGGACAGCCTGTAAGTAGTCTCATTTCGTGTCAGCTGCTGGTACGGTAGTCTCAGTGGGTACCGAGCTGCCCATGGCTGTCTGGTTATAGGCACTTCAACAGGTATTGCTCTTCTGATGGGCACCGGGCATAGGCCCAGTATAGCTCTCTGTTGGTTTAATTGCTCCTCGTACATCACGTACTTTGGGGAGTATGTTCCTTGTATCTCAAACTGTGGGGTTGGGGTGTAGGCCATGTCTGGGACCTCCTCTACACTCCCCCCTCTGGTCAGTTCATCGACCACTTCTGCTTCCTCCTTTGTATTCATTTTCCTTGGTTCTTCTGTATCTTGTTCATCGTCTTCAGGGTTTGCACAAGATGGTGTGAACGTGTGCATCTTTGGAGTCCATGGGCCTTATTACGAGGTTGGAGGTAGCCATGGCGCTATTAGCGCCATGGCTGCCTCCAAACTTGTTCCGACTCCGCCCTGGTGAATGGAGCAATTACCGGTCCATTCCAAGATTGGCCGGACCCGTATTCCCCATTCACAAGGGCCATTCCCCATTCCCATTTGAGCCCCCATAGGGCTCAATGGGAATGGGGAAGGCGCTAATAACGGTACTGCAAATTGTGATACCGTTATTAGCTCTAGAGTGCCTTTGCGGGTCCTTCCTTAATGGCTGTTTTTTTCAGGCGTTAAGGACAGGACCCGCAAAGGGACCCTAGAGCTACCAGTGCCTGCCGGTAATCCCTTACCGCCCACCTCGTAATGAGGCCCCATATCTTTATCACTCCTTTCAAACTTCCTGTTGTTTTTACGTGTTCGTCTTTGTTCCAGGTCATTAGCTGACATTGCCTATTTGGGCTGCAGTAGATCCATTTCCCTTCATACCTTCTTCGTTTTCTGGGGTATGCAAACTTTGTTGCTTCTGGCGCAAATTCGCTGACCGTCACAAAGTTTCTTATTTCTTCATCAGTTAAGTCTCTGGGCTTTCATCCTGGTTCGACATCGAACATGATTTTCATCCCAATGGCTTTCTTCGCAGTTTTCTGGCACTGTGTTATGATTATCTTGATGACAGAAAATCCTAGTAGTATCATCAATAACATGGCTCCCAGAAGCTTGAATATGTCTGACATACATTGTGGGACCCATGAAAATAGTGTCTCAAGCCTGCTGTCATCGTCTACTTCGTCAGTTTCACTGATCATCTAGTTCTGTAGGTTTGTCAGCATACTTATGGCTTCTGTTAAGGTTCCATTTGTTCATCATGCGAAGGTGTAAATGTACAAAATGATTCTCCAATTTTTGTGCAAACACCTCCATCCATCGCAGTGATCATGTAGAGTACATATCTGTTCTGGAGGGTCATCAATCGGATTGCTCTTAATTCTTCTTTGATTGCGTTGAATCCTTTTATGGTGGTGTTGATGGTCTGCAATAACTCCCATCTGGTTATCTGCAACCATTTTGTATTTACTCCAACTTGGATGTGTGGCAAGAGCAGTGTTGTGAATACTGTTGAGGTGAGGCTAAACAGCCTGTGTTCATATGGATTGCGTAAAATCTTCTTCTGATTGGGCAGAAAAGTAATTCTCTCTCGTCATTCGGGATACCAGTTCCACAGACCTCCTCTTCCTCATGTGAGCATTTTGGGACAGCTTTTTTGGGAAGCTGTCAATACTCAAGTCACTTTTTGGGATCACTAGTGCTGAAACGTGGACGTTCGCTAACGTCCATATGCCTCCCCAGTTTTTATGGCCTTATTTTTCCAAATTTGGGCTTCTTTTGGAGTTTTTCCTTAGACGTTCAGTCTCGGGTTTATCTCTCATCTTGTTCCTGCTCCTTGTGCTTCTGGCTTTGCATACCTAATCACGTGATTCCTGGTGTGAGCTCTGTTTCTTGTCTTAATGTCTTGGATATAGTCATCTTCATCAGGGTATGCTGTTTCTGTTGCCCATATCAGTGAGGCATCTCTTCCCATGAACTGTCCTCTGGTATTGCTACGTGTGACAAACAGTGTGCTGTTGGGACGTCAATGTCTACATTCACGAAGATCTTGGATTTTCCCATGTGGTACGGTAGAAGTGTACAGACATAGCATTCTCCTTCAGTTTTTCTTCTTCCGACCTCTTTCATGTGTTAGTACCAAATGTTATTTCCTAGATGTGCTGTGCTGTCCAGGTAATCGTTCAGTTCATTGTTATCTTCATGTGGGTTTCTCTTGATTCTTAGTGTCCTTTTGTAGTCTGTTATAATTACAACTCTAAATGCGTCGGTGTGACTTTTCCTTGCTTCTTTACAGTCGCCTTTATTATTTTCAGAGACTGGTTGTTCGGTAGGCAGTCTTGTGCTTTCTGTTGTCCTTGTTCGAGGTTCTACAGCCATTGACACTTGCCCTAGTTCATGTGCATTCAGTGTCTGGGTGCGTGTAGTAGTTAGTGTTATGTTTTCGTTCATTCCGTGCTGACCCTGTCTCCAGCTTTTCTCTTCATTCGTCAACTCAAATGTGTGTATATCACTGCTAATTACATTAAATTTCAGTTCATTTACCTTGCCATCGGATTTTCTCGGGACTGGAATAACTATATATGGTCTCAGTGCTTTTGTGTGACCTATGTGTACATTATCCGGTGGGTGCACTGCAATTGGACCATTTAGTGCACCAATAAAGAATGCAGTTCTGATTGTTAAGACAAAAAGACAATTATAATCACTATGCATATGCACATAATCGTGCGGTACGAAAGTTGGCAGCATTTCCTTCCAGGGAAGCGGGGGCGCCCCTCTGCTGGTGGGATGACCAGGTTACTGTTCTTGGCCCCCATTTCAATCATAACAAAGTGTGAATGTTTAATTTTTTCCCCCAATTCACTTGTTCTCGAACAGTTTGTATCATAAAGTGTCTGGTGCTTCACAAGTGTCCCCCTCTTGCGGGTGACGATTGTCTCTTGATACAGGATTCAGTATCCCTGCTAGACTATGGAGAATAGGTTAGACTAACACCTCTTGGTGAGGCACGTTCATTATGCATATTCAAAATAGGTAAATTCCCAGTCAACCCCCCGAATTTGCTTTAGTCTGGAAGACATGCTGGGTTCTACTCAATGCAAAGTTGAAGGAACAGCAATCACTCCAAATTAGAGTCAGAAAAATAAAAAATTAAAATTAAAATAGTCACTGGACTCTCCTTAGGTACTCTCTTTGAAAGTTGGACAGCTCCACCTGGAGCATGATGCCATGGAGGAGTGTTCCCATGTGTGCAGTGTTAGCTGGATCTCTGAGGAAGGTGATGACGTCAACCTCTGCAGGCCTTCCCACCATTTCTGGATGGGCAGTGACTAGACGAAACAGGACATTATGTGCCAGCCGGCTGTCCTTGGGTGACAGAGACATTTGTCCCGCTTGGCTGGGTTCTGTGTCACAGGCCTTTCTTTTGACGTGAACAATCTTCACACTTTCCTGCTGCGTGAATTGCGACCACGTATTTGAGCTTGATCCACAGTTGGTTCAGATATTCATTGTTTCTTGGATCTCTAATGTATGTTTGTGTGTCTGTGGTTATCCCGATGAGTCTTGGGCACTCCTCTAAAATGCAAAAGAAAAGCGTGTAAGTTAGTTCATAGATGATCACTTGTGGTGGAAGCATTTGTGTCCTTTTCACTGTGTTCGGGTAACTCAGCGAAGGCTTGCGCGATGACAGTCAGTAGTTGCCAGATTACTTTCTTGTTAGCAGGATCTTGTATAAAAGCTGTGACACTGGAGACTCTTCCTACAAGTGACGGATATGAAATTACCACTAACTGAAAGTAGGTCAATAAATCCCATGTGAGATTTCTGCCTGGAGATACCATAAGTTCTTGCAGAACAAAGTCTTGGTGTTGGTTGCTTCAGGACACTGTTTAGTACTCTTTGAACAAAAGGTCTTTGCTCTCAGTCTGTCAAAGTAGTCTTGCTTTCCAATAATGCTTAAGTGTGGCTTGTTTCAAAAGTTTGGGTCATTATACGTGTTGTGGCTTAGATGCGCAATTATCTTCATCGCCCTACAACTGAGATGCATAGATTGTCCGTTATGTCCTTATCCCCCTTTGGCTTAGAGGAACTGTTCAGTTTAAGCCACAACTTGCAAACAGGTTCTTTGTCTTGGTTTTCCTGCTCATGCACCCTTCTTCCCCGTCATGGATCTCGTCTGCACTTGCTGAGGTTCTTCCCCGTTGTCTGTAGTTTCTTCACGGTGGGGTGCAGCTAGAGAGATCTTGCTGATATAGGGTTTAATGTCATTGAGGAATATCCATGCTCTCCTGGCCTGCAGTTTGACGGCTGAGGGAGTGCAATCCTCTTCGATGAACGGGCCGTTGAATCTTGGCTCGTCCCACATTTTCCTTGTGTGGTTTTTCACCAGCACTGCGTCACCAGGGAAGATGATTGGCGCACATAGACCTTGAACTGTGTCTGTTTCAGCACCTCCTGCTGGGTCTTGTGTTGTGCTGCACCCTTTTCGTCGTCGCTGTACTTGGTCCGTAACAATAAGAAGGCTTGTTGTCATGCAGTTCACATATTCCGATAATTCAGTTCCCAGGATCTCTCGGGTTGGCTGAGCATCACATCTAGCTCTCGAGGGGAAGGGGGGTCCTCATTCTGCTTCCTGTCACTATCTCTTGTGGCGTAAGATGATGGTCGGAGCCTGGTTGGCTGCAAAGAGCATACAATGCCAGTGGTAGGCAGTGCAGCCATCCCTTCTTTAGAGTAAGCTTCAACTTGGCTATCCTCTCCTTTAAAACGCTGTTGAGCCCCTCACAAATACTGTTACCTTCCGGATGATACACCGACGAGAACTTGTGCTTTATACCAAGCAGCAAGCTGATCTGATCAAAGACTGCATTTACAAAATGAGCCCCATTATCTGACCTCATCACCTCACACACCCCCCATCTAGGGAACACTTCCCTCACCAGGAATTTGGTAGCACAGGTTAAGTCTAGGTGTGTACAGGGACCTGCTTCTATCCATCTAGAGAATGGACACACCACTACAATTAAGTACCTGTACCCGTTACATACTTGAATCATGTCAACGTAATCGACATGCAAGTGCTCAAAAAAAGGCCCATTTGGCCTTGGGATGACTCCTCTCACTGTGGCCAGTGGTGAATTGCTGGCAGACTATGCAGTTCACCATGAAGAATGCAACCTGCTCCACTAAATTCGGTATAAACCAGTCTTCCTTGAGCGTTGCAGCAAGATTTTCTTTGGACATGTGTAATGGATAATGTAGTTGCTCCAATGCTATCTTTAGTAAGGCTACAGGCATTACTGGTTTACCAGTGCTGTCTTGCATCCACAATCTGTCCGAGGGGTTTAAAGAACACCCTCAACGCTTCCACTGGTTTTTTTCGTCCTGCGGTGCCTCCGCTTGAAGCTCCATCAGTTGAGTCTGTCCCATATTACTATAGGCCTCTGGTGTGGATCGAGCTACCATCATTCTTTCATGGGTGCGTGCCACCTCTACTTCCATGATCGTTTCACTCTTGGATGCCACACGCATGGCTTTCATGTCTGCTGCATGGTTTCCGAGTGACACAAAATCTGTCCAGTGAGTATGGGTGGCGCATTTCAAGACCGCTAGGCCCACTGGGAGCTGCAGTGCCTTTATCAGCCTGTTCAATAAGGCTGCATGTTGCACTGGCGTGCTGTCCGCTCGGAGATAGCCCCTCCTTTTCCAGCGCGCAAGCCCTGCGTGCACTGTGGACGTCACATAGGCGGAGTCACTGTACACCGTTACTTCCTGCTCTGTGTGACTCTCAATGGCAAGTATCAATGCCAAAAGCTCTGCAGCCTGCGCTGAATAATGAGATGGTATTCGTGCACTGACGAGTACTCAAAATTCTCTGGTTGCAATATGTTTTATTACGGCCACGCCTGTATATCTTTGTCCGTCTTCTTCGTCGATTCTTGAAGAACCGTCAATGAAAACGATCTCACCACCTGCCAGGGCATTTTCTTTCACCCTGGGGATTTCATCATAGAATTCTTCGTAGTTTGCGCAGTCATGTATCGGCTCGCCTTCAGTGACTGGTTCAGCTATGAACGTGGCTGGGTTCACTGTTTTACATGGAACTATTTTGATCGATGGATTAGATATAATCACTTCATAGGCAGAAGCCCTTTGAGATATTAATGTACCTTTTGGTTTTTCCAATATGGCAAATAATGAGTGCTCGACGTATAACGTCATGGAGCATCCCATTACAATGGTTGTCGCCTTCTCTATGGCGAACGCTCTGGCTACTAAGATTTGTTCGCATGGGAACTGGCCTTTGATCACTGGGTCCACATTCCCACTGTAATACGCCAGGGGCTTGTACCCCAACAGGTTTTTTGAACAAGTACTGCTGTCATAACGTTCCCATTCGTGTGCGAGAACAGGTAGAATTCCTCTGCATAATTAGGAATCCCGAGAACTGGAGCCACAGCAATAGCTCTCTTGAGTTCTGAGAACTCCTCTTCCATTGCTTCAGTCCAATCAATTTTTTCTTTTGTTGCTCGGGCCTTCTTGAGGGCCTGGAGCAAGGGCTTGGTATTTTTTTTAAAAAACTTTATTTTGTGTTTTTCAAAACAACATCCCAATAAACTCAACTCACAGGTTACAACCCTTGCCCTCGTAACTTCCTCCCCCCACCCCTCCATCCCTGGTCACCTCCCCCCACCCGCGTTGCTGTTGTTTCCATCCGAGACCGATTCAGTTCTGTTTCTTCCAGCCACAAACGTGAAGAATGAGAGTTTTTTAGGGAGTGGGATTTGGAGACGGGCTACCCGATGAGTTTGAGTCAGCGGTTGATATCAGATATGCAATATATGGAGCCCAGATATCTGGTGGTCTTGCGTGGAGTGGTAAAGTTTTTATAAAGTTTGTCTCCACATCCTGGCTGTAGGCCACGTCCTTAAGCCAGTCTTGAAGGCTCGGAGGTGGCCCTCTCCCCCAGTGTATTGCAATTCTTCTTCTTGCTAGGACTAGTAATAGATCTGTCAGTCTAGGGCTGGGGGGCGGGAGGTGTTTAGTTAGGCCCAGAAATGCTAGAACCGGGTCCTCTTCTAGTCGGTTCCAGTGATTTTCTCCAGCACAAGTTTCCAGAAAAGCGCTATGCTGGGGCATGCCCATGCCAGATGAAGGAAGTCTGCTTCTGGGGCTGTGCATCTGTCACATATTGCTGGGGTCTCCGGCCGTTGTCTGTGCAGTTTCGCCGCTGTGCAGTATATTTGGTAGATAAAATTAAAGTGAATTTGTTTGTACCATGTGTTCAGTGAGACTTTTTGCGTTTGATGTGTGATATACGACCAGTCTTCATCTGTTATTGTGATTCCTAAGGTTCTCTTCCATCTCTGTTTGGGTGCTTGGGGGGTAGGCGCCGTATCGTTCAGTACTGATCTATAAATTTCCGAGACCAGTCACCCGTTACCTTGCGATGTTATCACTCCGTGGAGAAGTCGCCATGG
The DNA here is from genome assembly GCF_040938575.1 of Ambystoma mexicanum. NCBI lineage: Eukaryota > Metazoa > Chordata > Amphibia > Caudata > Ambystomatidae > Ambystoma > Ambystoma mexicanum. Next base: position 1,187,143,214 of record NC_090928.1, on the reverse strand, counting down.
CGGGGGCTGTTGGGGAAACGTGGGCAGTATATTTTGTAGTGTGTGGCAGAGCCTGAAGTATGTGAAGAGGTCCAGGGCGTTGTCTCCTCCCTTTTCTCTGGCTTGTTGCGGGGTAATAAAGGTTCCCTCGATAAAGAGATCTTCGAGTATTTTTATTTGCAATTTGTCTGTCCAGTTCAAATATGTTCTCTCCGTAGTTAGGGGTAGCCCTGCTATGAATCTCGCTGGAATTGATGGGGGGAACCTCGTTTGGACGTTGCTCTTTATTGCGATTTTTTTTCCAGATGGAGTGCGTAACCTGTGAGATGCCGAGGTATTTGACTTTTGATGATTGCCATTTAAATCCGAAGTCATCAATGAACGTTGTTGTGGCTTTGGTTAAGGGGAAGATTATGGATTTAGAGTGGATAATCTTCAGCCCAGAGAAACTGCCAAACTTGATTATCGTGCGCATTATCGGGTTGAGGTTGTCTGCCGGGTTGTGCACAAAGAGCGCGATATCATCTGCGTAGAGAGAGACCACAAACCTATGTGGGCCGATTGTTAAGCCTCTCTGTAGGGGACAGGCTCGAAGGTCTGATGCCAGAGGTTCCATTACCAATGCAAAAAGAACTGCTGATAGTGGGCAGCTTTGTCTTGTTGCTCTTTGTAGTTGTATGGCAAGGGATTTGGTGGTTCCCATGGTGATACTGGAGGACGGGCCATTGTACAGCAGTGCCACTAGTTTGAGGAAGTAGGCGCCTAGTCCCATGCGACGCATCACCTTGAATAGGAATGGTCATTCGATCAAATCAAATGCTTTTTCCGCATCTAATAGTGCGGCTATTGCCTGTGTCTTAGGATCAAGTGCTGTCATCGCTCCAAAAATCCTCCTGATCCCGAAGGAGGTGTTGCGTCTGGGTATGAAGCCTGCATCATCAGCTATAACTAGGCCCAGCATGAGTGGGAGGAGTCTGGCTGTTAAAATGTTGGCAAGTATTTTGTTGTCTAAGTTTATCAGCGAAATTGGGCTGTATGAGGCGCACTCTTCGTGTGGTTTTCCTGTTTTGTGGAGGAGAATCATAGTTGCTTGTCGTAGGGTCTGGGGCAGTGTTCCGGATTCCATCGCTTCCTTGTAGACTTGTAGGAGCACTGGGGCCAAAAGGTGGGCGTGTGCCTTATAAGATTCGCCAGTTAGGCCATCAGGTCTGGAAGCTTTCGTGTTGGGAAGACGTTTTATTGCTGCAAGGATTTCCTCTAAGCTAATAGGGACGTTCAGTGGTTCTCGCAGTGCTTCGTCCGTCCAGTATAGTTCGATATCGTTTAGGTATTGAGTGAGTTGCGCTTGGTTCACAGTGTATTTGGTACTATATAACTCTTGGTAGTATGTGTGGAACGTTTCGACGATTTCTTCTTGGGTGTGGATTAGTTCTCCTCGTTGAATCCTTATCCTTTCCACAGGTTTCTGGCCCTCACCGTATTGCAGAATTTTGTGACCTCGAGACAGGAACTTTATTTCTCTTTCCGCTGTTGCCCTGAACTTATCAAGTTCCTATTTTAGAGCGGCCAGGGTCCTAGGGTCTTTTGATTGGGTGTATTTTAGTTCCCATTCTTTCAATTTGGCTTTGCTGGAGGTTAGTTCCCTATGGATGAGTTTCAGTATACCTTGTTCCTTTGCCATACACACCCCTCTGATGTAGCATTTCATAGTCTCCCAAAGGATACCAGGAGATGTAACTGAGGGCTGGTTGATTTCCAGGAACGTGATCAGCTCGTCTCGTAACTCCTCTGCGAAGACCTGTTCTTGTAGGGATCCCGGCTTAAATCTCCATTGTGGTCTGTTTTTCCTGCATGCACCCGGGTTCTATGTGAGTGTCATGACGGAGTGATCTGATAGAGTTCTCGGGAGAATCTGACAACGGCCCCATTGGGAGTGTGCTTTGGAGGAGGCCAAGAAGTGATCTAGGCGAGAGTCCGCATTATGCACCCGTGAATGAAAAGTAAATTCTCTGTTATCCCAGTGGGTGCCGGATATCGATCAGATTGTAAGCAGCGCAGATTTCTTGAATTCTCCGACTGGCTTTGGATGGTGGAGCTCTTGCGCCTTGTGATTTATCTTTGTATGGGTCCAGTGGTGTGTTTAGGTCGCCTCCCCAGATGATTGTGGCCGACCCCACGGACTCGAGATGGGCCATCACCCTGTCAAAATTGTTAGCGCCGTCAGTATTGGGTCCGTAGGAGTTGACTAGGGCGATCTCCCTCCCTTCCAGTATTCCATGTAATAAAAGTGCTCTACCCTCTTAGTCTTTCTCTGCTGAGATGAGTTTAAATTTTACTCTTTTACTTATTAAGGTGGCGACTCCCCTCGCAAATGAGGAGTATGATGAAAAGTACCTATGGCAGCCCCAGTCGCGCGCCCAATTATTCTCAGTGCTGGGGAGGAGTTGAGTTTCCTGGACCATGGCTACATCGATCTGATGTCTTCTGAGGTATTCTATTATTTTCCGTATTTTTGCAGGTTGGTTGCCCCCTTTAATGTTCCACGTGGCTAAATTAACCATGCGACTGTAGTCGTCTCATTTTCCCGGATTTGGTTCTGCTTCTTGGTCATGGTAGGTATTTTAATCTTGCTATATTTTTTGTTTGATGGAGATTGATGAGTGGTTCCAGCAATAGACTCCCGAGTGGCCGGGGTCACGCCGCCGGGGGTGGCGGCCGGGGGTATTCGGGCATGGTGCCTGTGCTTTTCCATAACTTTAAAGAGTTCCCTGCCCATAGACGGGTAACCCCCAACTCGCCCGCGTATATCCCTCCCCTGCGTGGGCAACTCCCAACTGGCCCACGGTGAACCCTCCCTTAATAACGAATAAGTGAACATTGCTGTGTTTGGGGCACCAGCAGCCTTCCAAGTGGGAAGGGCTCCTTTAATTCACAGGATAATGAATCTGTGGTGGTCATATTGTGGCGGTGAGGGTGGCCAGTTTCTGACTTCTTGCACAGTTCAGGAGTTGGTCTATGGTGGATCTCTTCTCATCCGGTCTCTGCGTTGTGGTCTCCGGTTATTATAAACAGGTCTACAGCCGACTCGGTCTAAATAGTTGTTGGGTTCCTCGGGAGTGACGAAGAATTGAACTCTGCCATCGTGCTGGATGCGTAGTTTTGCGGGGAACAGCATTGAATACTGTATTTGGTTATCTTGCATTCGGTGCTTGACGGCTGTGAATGACCGCCTTAGCGCCTGGACGAGGAGAAGTCTGGGAAGAATTGGATGTTGTCTCCCTCGAATTGGATTTCTCCTTTTTCCATGGCTGCTTTAAGTATTGAGTCGCGGTCCTTGTAATTTAGGAGTTGCGCTATGATTGGGCGTGGGTTTGCTCCTGGGATTGGTTTTGCTTTGGGGACTCTATGTGCTCTTTCAACCGCGAACAAGTGTGAGAGTATCTCGGTCCCAAACACCTCTATGCAGATCTTTTCAACGTATTTCTCCATTTTAATTCCAGGTTGGTGTTCTCTGACCCCGATAATCCTGATATTATTTCTTTGTGAGCGTCCTTCCAAATCCTCGTTCTTCGCATTCACGGCTTTCATCTGAGTTTCGAGTGATGAGACTCTCGCGGTCAGGGCCGCTGCACCATCTTCTAGACCAGACACCCGCTGCTCGACTGTGTCCAGCCGGTCTTCATGTTTATCAAGGCGGTGTTGTAGTCTGTCAACCTTGGAGGATAGTGAGTCCAGTTTGCTTCCCAAGCCGCCTATTCCAGATTTCAGGTCTAATAAGATTTCCCTGATATCAAGGTTCTGAGGTTGTTCTTCTTCTTCAGCGTCGTCCTGTGTAGGTGAGCCAGGCCTGCTGCTGGATTTGGTTGACTTGGCAGAAGAACTAGATTCGAAGTTTAGTTTTCTTTGCGATTTATCTATTTTACCCATGGTCGACTCCGAGATGCTCGCAATTAAGTCTTGGTTGCCGGGTATTTGGGGCGGGATAGTTGGAAGCGACGTGGTCCAGGTGGTGCAGCAGTGCCCAACTTTTCGTGCCTGCAATGAGAGCAACCTGGGAGACCCGGCGGGGGGCCGCCGTGCGGTTTTGTTAGGCAGTGTGTGGATGGAACAAAGGCTTTGGGCAGTGCTTGCTCTTGGGTCGATGGAAATACTGCCTTCTGGGTCAGTTGGCATTCGGTCAGCACGATCGGAAGGGTCCACTGACCAAAGGTACTGCGGCGGGGGCTCCGCCATCTCAGCCGGCGTTGACAGCGAACAGTGTTCAAAATATATGTGGTTTGATTCTCCTGAGGTGCAGTTTCAGCAAAGGGATAGCTTCCCAGGCTAGTACAGGCTCCTTGTGACTGTGTCCATTAATAGAGATGCTTGTCAGGAGAAGACTCTTTGCCTGTTCCCTTTGGTCTTTACTTTAATGGGGTTGGGGGAGAGATGCCATATCGCCGCTGGGGCTCCTATCCGGTATTGCTCAGCGTTCCACCCCAGTTTTTCCAGCTCCCCACACCCTTCTGTGATCCTGGGTGGTACAGGGGAAAGGCGCGCTGCTTATAAACTGCGCGACGGAGACCAAGTGTGTCCCCTGACTGTTTATATATTAGTGCCTTCCATGTGAGTCTTCGCCGTACCTCCGTAGGGAACTAGCTCTCACGGCTATTGCTGGTGGAGGGTAGTGGTGCACGCCGAAGCGCAGTATCGGCCCACCCCCGCAGTGGCCGCCGCTCAGGTAGGCCGGGCCCCCACGCAGCCGCCGCACTCCCAGTGCTTGCTGGCTGAGGGAGTGAACATGCTCCACCGGCTCCGCGCTTGGCCGCCCCGCTCCTACCTCTTCGCCCTGGATGGCTATCCTCAGGCAGCAGTGCGGCTCTGGCGCTTCGCGTCTGGTCAGCCATTGAGATGTTCAGCCGCAGTTGATGCGCCTGCACTCGGCCCCCTCCCCCTGGAACGCCCAGGGCTAGGTGGTCTGGGGGGCCTCCCCCAGCGGCGAGCAGGATTCCTGCAGCCCGGCAGCTCCCTCTCTCGCGGGTCCCGCTCCAGCCGCCACCCGCAGTGCGGTCAGCGGGAACCTCCCTCACAGGGCTCACAGTGACGCACGGGCAGGCAGGCCCCAGACGGCGGTCCTCCCGGGCTATGTTACTCAGTGAAGCTTGCAACAACGGCGGCGATACTGGAGTCAATCTGGCGGATAGCACGCCCCACAGCTGCTTGGTAGTGAGAATCTTTTTTATTTTCCACCACAGATCAGTAGATTAGTCAGGATTTATAAGGAGCTGCACGGAGCTCTCTTAGGGAGCCGCCATCTTGGTTGGCCATCTAGCGCCATCTAGGAAGGGCTTGGTATACGAGCTGTAGTCGAAGACCCATTCTCTAACATAATTGCACAGGCCTAGGAAGCTCTGCATTTGCTTTATCGTGAGTGGCTTAGCCGTGTTCATGATAGCTTCAGCCCTTTCTGGGGTGATCTTTTTCCCCTCATGCGAGATTAGCTGGCCTATGTACAGCACCTATTGTTGACAGTATTGTAGCTTTCTTTGTCAACTTTATATCCTTTGTCAGCCAGTATAGTCAGTAGCTGGATAGAATCGCGCCTGCATTGCTCTTCAGTGGTGCTGCAGATCAGAATGTCATCCACATACTGCAAAACAACAGTGTGTACTGCAATATTGCCTAGGTCCATTTGCAAGACTCTGTTGAAAATGGACGCGTACTCACAATACCCCTGCGGCAAGCTCGTACTTTTTAGGCGCATTTGTCTGAAAGTGAATGATGGCAAATCTTGTGAGTCACGGTGTAGCGGGATTGAGAAAAAGCATTTTTCAAATCAATCACCATGTATTTCGCCTTGATCGGTATGTTACAGAATATCGTAGATGGATTAGGCACTATAGGGAACTCGGCTTCAACAATATCGTTTAATGATCTTAAATCTTGGATTAAACACCATGACCCGCCCTTTGATTTCTTGACGGGGTAAATCACTGTATTGCAGGGTGATTCTGACGTCACTAGGATGCCCTGATCCATCATGGCAGAAATTGTCTTTGCGATCCCTTCATCCGCTTCCTGGACATGGGATATTGCCGTGCCCTTGGTAAAATTGCTCCTAGTTTTAGTTTAATTTTTACTTCTCCCACCCCTCTCAGGAGGCCTATGTCATAAGGTCCTGTAGTCCATACTGAGACAGGCACCTGGGCAATATCGTCATCAAAGTATGCAGGACGGATCAATGCTAACATCATTCTCTGTGGCACTTCTCGTTTGATCATTTTGACCCAGAACGTGAGACTTACTTCCACCCTTGTCTCTTCTAAGTCAGGGTGTTCTTCGAACAGATCGTCATCGGTGACATCTGTCACTCGATATCCTTCTTCAATGGCGATAATTGCACACCATTGGCTGCCTTTGTCGTCGAAACCTTCGACCATTGCTATTTTCCCTCGTACTGCAGCAATATGTGTCGTCAAGGGAAATACTTGTCCCTCTTCTTCATGTATAGGTATTCTTGGCCTGAACAGGAACTCATCAGGGGTTCTCATAGTTCTATCTGCGAGGCCTGGCAATCCCGCCATAAGCACACGCACACTGTATGCAAAGACTTCTTGTTCTAATGATGTGGCTCTCATGGCTATGCTCTGATCATTTCGCACACGTTCGAATAATGCATACCTGGAGTGGAGCATACTATGCCCTCCTCTGTGAACGAGATAGTCATATTCAACTTTGTCATTAAGTCTCGACCGAAAATGTTTACTGTGGTCTGACGTGAATATAATAATGGTACATTCATTTTGCACTCTCACTCTCCTACAGAGACTGGGAGATTATCTGTAAAGGGAACTCTGCTGTGAGCTCCTGTAAAACTCTGAGTATCTATAGCCTGGCGCGTGTTGCACCCATGTCAACTAAGAAGGAATATTCTTTCTCCCCTATGACGACATTTACCCTTGGTTCCCTGTAAGGGTCTAGTGTCACTGATAGGATAGAACACATATGGGTTCCCAGCGAGCTGTCCTATTTCATGTATAAGTTTGGTCCACTGTATACTTGTGGATTTCCTTCATTTCCAGGGTTTGTTCCCTGGGACATTTGCGGTGGTGCCTGTTGGGATTGCCCCTGTGGGGTGTTCCCCATGTTCGAGGGTTGAACCCCTTGCTGTGCACCTTGCTGCAAGCCTGGTGCTTGCTGCTGCACTGTGTGATTTTGTGCACCGCCCTGTTGAGGGATAGCAGGCAGATTCACCGCGCCTGCCCCCATTCCTTGTCCATTTTGCCACGTGCCTTGGTTTCTGCACACGTGTGCCACATGTCTGTCATACCACACAGCCAACAAACTGGCAGTGGTCGGGCTATCTGTCCATATGACATATCTGGATTGCCCATATGCACACTTTGGAAGCCTCCTTGATTATTCTGGAAACCTCCCTGATTACCTTGAAACCCTCCTGATTACTCTGCCATCCTCTTCCTCTGAATCCCCTACCATGCTGGTAAAATCCTGCGTTTCCCTGGTTGTTCTGCGGCGAGTTAGTTGCCTGCTGTAAGTTTGATTCTGCTGGACTCGTCAGCATAGCTCCTTCGAGAGCATATTTTGAGAGTTTCTTTTGCACCAGCTTCGCTTCCTCACTCTTACGAGTTGCCTCCTTTTTTCGATTCTTTTCTTGCAACAATCTACAGTATTGTGCAATCATCAACTGTATTTCGGCCCAAGGTTTAGCTTCTACTCCTACCAATTTCTTGAGCTGTTTCTGCACCGGTTCAGGCAACCCTTGGCACAATATATGGTAGAATACAGGGAATGATTTCGGCCAAGATTCATGCGTTTCGAGCACCCATGCGTCTTGAAAGTTCTGGATATAAATCAACGGATCCTCTGACTCTTTCATTTTCCGAGTCATTATAGCTCCCATATCGGAAGTGTCTGGGTACAATACTCGTAGCGCTTTCCACACCGCTGCTCTACAATTATTAAATGGCGCTCCATCAAGTGTAGTGTTAATTATGGTAACACTAGGGTACCCAGCTTGTTTCCATACATCGTCTGGTCTCTGACCAAGTATGTAAGTATGGCAATCAGGAGACCCTTAATGTCCCCTATAGCTAACGTGACACCCCCTGTCATTTTTTCTAACTCATGTATCCACTTCCCGGCTCCCAATCTCAACATTGGAAGCTTGTGTTTCAGGTTTTCTTTGTCCATGTGTGGCCATGGAATATATTGTGGTCTTGCTCCCCCTTTTTCTAGTAGCGGAAATTGGAATGCACAGTCTTCCTTCTCTTTCCCCATGGCTCTCCTGTTTATCGCTGGAGTATCATTCCTGCATAGCCGTCTACCTGGCAATGTCCTCAATGTGTCTACGTAGGCATGTGCTGACACCCCCCTCAGACCGTGGGGTATCCCTTCATGTCGGCCAGGCTGCGTGGCAGATGCTTATTCCCTAGATGCAGACTCACTGACGTCTGACCATCGTACCCCTTTGTCCCTTGGGAGACGCTTCTCGCGGCGTCTCCCTTCTTCGCGTGCCTCGTCCTCCGTCTCCCCAGCGGAGTCGGACATTGATTGTTCCGAACCCACACAACTCCTTGCATCTTCATTGTTCTTACTAATGTCTAGCCTGTCCAGGGACAATTTCGGGCTTCCACTACTTCGGGTGATCTCCTCTGTATCATATAACTGAGTGCTCTCCAAACGCTCGTCTTCCCTTTGCCCGTGGGATATCTGCTCCAACCCCATTTCATCATATATTTTATCGATCGTTTCCCCGATGCTTCTGGTGTCGAAGTCATCTTCGATATTAACCCCACTCGAACCTGGTACTGAGTAGTATGCAGGAAAGAATTGTTCAATATTTTCCCATTCTACAACAGGATTGGGTTTCTTAACTTCCCGCTCCAAATATTCGAGATCGTGTGCGCTCTGTCTACGTTTATGTTCTATGTCCTCAATAGATTCTCTGTGCTTCCTCGCCTCTTCTCTAACCTTTTTTTCTTCCCTTCGCCTTTCATTTCTACGTTCATTCGCCCTTCGAGCTTCCTCATCTTCTCGTTTCTTTACCATTTTTTCATGTGTTCTCTGTTCTTCTTCCAGTTTTTCCAGGTTCTGCCTGTACTGGTTATAGGCTACACTCTGTTTGTGACTGAGCGGCTTTCCTTGCTCTTTGCGATATAGCTGTTCTCGCCTTAGCCTATCCTTCCTTCTTATTGTTTCATACGTTAATTCCCTTTCCTTCTCCTTTCTCTGTGTCTCATCAGACCTCTCTCTCTCTCAGTCTCACATCATCACTTCCTTTACCATTTAGTTTCAACAATATCTGTCCTCCCATCCTTTCGTCGTTTGCAAATGCTATCTCATCCACTCTGTCTTCACTTCCTTTCCGCTTCTTTCCTTCTCTCTCTTTATCGAGAGGTGCACCAATCTGTGCCTGGTCCTTTCTTTCATTATCGCGTCTCTGCTTGTCCCTCGGGACTATGGAGGTAAGATTGATTTTCTGCTCCTTCTCCTTGATTTCGTCACTACTGTACGTAGGTGACTCATTTGCGGGGTTGCTATACCCCGGGGCTGCCTTAAGCTCAATTAATGGGTAGAGTCCCTCTGACTTACTTCCCTTGATCTCTGGCTCAGGCGGGGCTGGTGCCGGGGTAGGCATCTCACCCCCCTCCGTGCATACGTTTAATATCCATTCTGCAGGAGGCTCTTCCTCTTTTGGCTGTTCGAACATTTTCCACAGTTCTAGAACAGCAAGATGTTTTTTTTACCTGTATATGTGGCATGCAGATAAGTCGTCATATGCTGTAAGACGGCTTTAGATAAGGACCCGTTCTGTGGCCACATCATAAACATCTTGTGGGTGGTATCCTTAACCCACTATGCACTATATTTCTTAAGCTTGGGTGCATGTTTAGGCAATTGCTTACATAAGTGGGCGAGTGGTGTAATGTCCTCCATGCTTGAATTCTATTTCCAACAATATTTTCATGCAATCTCAATACTTTCAATATTATGAGCGAGCACCAAACACGCAAGCTCCAATCCAATCTTTTCCCGCAAAATTCTATATCATCAATTTACTTAAAAACATCAATCCATGTACGATTCCCTCTTAGTTACAGAATCACGTAAATCCCAAACTTCATTTCAAACACTCAATGATACAATTCTTTACATTTGACATATAACAGAACACAAACGACAGACACTTGACAGACCAGACAGACACCAGCTGGGCACATATATCTCTGCCTTCTAATCACTACCCCGACATGGAGTTTAAACAATCTCCTTTTATGATGTCTTTAATCGTCATTGTAGCCTATTTGTCCCCTATTATGTGGGCTATGAGTTCACATTTCTTCTGACCGCTATATTAAAGCGCAGGAACAAGGTGAATCCTCTTACTTTTTTATCTCAGGTGTCGTTCCTGGTATCCTCTGCTTTTTTTTCTCGGGTGCCCTCCCGGTAACCACTGTTTTTCTCTCGGGTATCTATCCCGGTAACCACTGTTTTTCTCTTATACTCGAGTCATTGTCCCCATATATATATATATATATATATATACAGTCTTATCTACTTCTGATTATTTTATTTTCCGCCACCCTCCGTTACCTTTTCCCTACTTTTGCCAAAGTGTTGGGTCTTTTCGTTCGCTCACCGCTCGCATGGTTCTCTGGATCTTCGGGATCACCAGCCCCTCCGTCGTTACCGCCTCACCTGTCTTTTCGTCTGATTGGCTGCCCGTAGGAATGAGAAGGGTTAATGCTCTGTAAGGCAGGTTCCTTCAGACCCACTGCAGTTTTTTGGGCTTATACTATCATTGTCTACGGGAAGCTTCTCATTCTACTCAGCCGGATGGTGAAGGACTTGTGATATTGCCGAAAACCAAAAGTTACTTTGTGTCGGCGGTCCATAGTTGTCTTTATCAAAAGTGAATCAATACTCGATGGTCAAGAACCATCCTCGTCGCTACCAAGTGTACTGGAGGGCGAAGCGTCCTCTGACTGGCCCATACGTCAGAGCTCACCCTCGGGTACCTTTAAGACATGATAGCTGCACCTCGAGGTGGATGGGGTGCGGGATTCTCTTACTCCAACACCAATCAGTAAGGACAAGTCAACTGTTTGGCAAAGGGAAGTCCGTTTAAATGTACAAAAAAATCGGGAAACAAATGGTAATCAACATTGTTGCGATCGCCTGTCTCGCTTCAACTCCCAAATTCTTCATGCAGACAGTTTTTTTTTACATTTTTTTTTATTTTTTATGGTTGATAAAATCAACCTTGAAATATTACAAAATGTCAAGAACAGTGGTTTACAATCATTAAAATCCTTTTTCACAGTTAATATGACGAGAAAAGAAATAAAGAGTCATAAAAAGTTAAGGGTGTGGGTCACAAAAAATGTACAGTTGCTATCTTAACACCCAATGAGACAGATGATAAAATGCATTGCCACATGTTCTTTTGTATGTTAACATTTTGCTCTTCGAAGAACTTCCCAAAACATTTTTCCCGAATGGTAACCAAATTTGGGCAGTGCACCAAACAATGTTCTAATGTTTCTTTTAGGTTAACATTCTTTCAAAATCGACACCGATTCTCAGCCTCTCCAATTTGCTTTCTTTGGGCAAGAACGTCAAGAGTCGGCCAGAGATTTAAACGAAAACGAAGACATTTCTGGCGAGTCTTTGAAGGAAATTTGTCCAAATAATCGGCCATTACTCTGAGTCGCTTGTGGCCAAATAAAGTGCGATCAAAGTCCTTATAAGTTAAACATTTATTTTGGGTTGTAATCCAATCATGATGATATATTTTCTTTTTAGCTCGAATTTCATTGGATAAGAGCAAGTCTAAATCCACAGATGCATCGGACAATGCATTCATAACGAACACGCACCATTTCCTCGAGAATGTCTCATTTCGCTTAAGTAGATGACTTGCCACCTTTCCCAGGATATCTAAACGGTTCAAAGACAAGGGACACTTCTGAAAAAAAGCACAGTACTTCCAGATGACAAAGGAAACCATGGAAAGAGACCCCAATTCAAAACTAATTAGAGGCAAAGGAGTGCACACGGGCAAATGCAAAACCTGTTTCCAGAAGGATGATTCCAATTTATCCCACCACTCAATGGGTCTGGGGGAGAGTGCTTCAGATCCATAGGTCAAAACCGGGAGCACCTTCTGGAGTTTGAATGTTAATACATGTCTAACAGTGAACTTGCCAAATTTGCCCAGAATCTCTGCTTGGGCGACTAGTGACCGTAATTTCCCAGTGGTTGCTAAATCAAGCTCAAGAGCTGTGGATGTATCAGCCACTATAGTGCCCAAGTATTTGTAACTGGGTACCTGTGCTAGAGAGACATTATGTAGTTGCCAACTGAAGGGTTTGATTTTGGTGCCTGGATAACTTTTGCAAATCATTATTTGGGTTTTGGAAGTATTGATTCATAGATGATTTAGATCCACATATAACTCTAGGCCATCCAATAATTTTTGGAGACCAGAATGAGTTTTTGAAATGAGGATCGAATCATCAGCATAGAAAAGATAAGCAATTCTATGCAAGCTGGGAGGGTCACTTAAAACTTTGCTTAGATTAAGGCCCAAGTCGTGTATGAAAAAATTGAAAATTGAGGAAGCTAAAATACACCCCTGCTTCAGCCCTCTGAACGTCTGGAATTTTGCAGTCATGTCACCACCTAAATTAAGGCGAACTTGCATAGAGATGTTAGAGTGAAGGAGTACTATTAAAGATACCAAAGATGGTGGGCATTTCCAATTGACCAATTTATGATAGAGGAGGCTATGATCAATTGAATCGAATGCAACCTTAAAGTCAACGAAAGCCAAGTATAAGGTCTGCTTACGGGCCGCATGATCTAAGAGAAGCATGTTAAGAGTGATTATATTGGGAGTGGTGCCTAAACCTGCCACAAAGCCTGATTGAAATGGATCATTGAGGTGGACTTCTGACGTCCACTTTTGAAAGTCTCTCAGAATCAGTCGAGAGAAAATCTTCCCCGGGGCATCTAGTAGCGCTATCGGCCGATAGCTGCACGGATCTTTCCTGTTCCCCTTTTTATAAATGGGGACGACGATTGAATGGCTCCAGGTTGGGGGCAATTTTTGTGATTTCATGATGAGGGTGAAGATGGAAAACAAAATGCGCCCCCAGACTTCCGGATGGGCTTTAAGCATGTTATTAGACAAGCTATTCGGAACACAAGCACCTGACCGACTAGCTTTTTTGATGAACATTAAAATATCATCCACATCAAAGTCTAGGTGAAAGGTATTCAGGACGTAAGTGGAAGCTAGGGCAATACTACCATCAGGCACTTTGTATAAATCAGAAAAATAGGCAATCCAAGCAAATTCGGAGACTTCATTGCCTTGTATAGCAACTTGCGATCTAGTTGTAGCTTGGTTAAGATGGGACCACACTCTAGCAATATTTTTGCTCTGAACTGCAGCCAAAAGAAGTTGGCTATCAAAGTGATAAAGTTTGGCACGCCTTGCTCTTACCCAATTTTTGTATTTAGTTTTGAGATTAATAATATGCTTGTGCTGAATGTTAATGGGAAGTTTCAATGCTGCTCTTTTCTGCTGATGAAAGAGGCGCTTGCGATCTCTAGTTTCCCTGTCAAAAACATGTAAAGGTGGAATAGAGTATGTACGCTTAGACAGGGAACTAGGCGCAAGAGGCTGAAAAAGATGAAGCATCTCAGAGTAGCAGACACTTGAAGTAGTGGAGTTTAACACTGGCAACCTAGCCGCATGAGACAAACAACCATGAAGGGAGACTAGGGCTTGCTCCGTCCATCAGAGTCTATTATCCGCATTATTGACCTTAAATTGACACTTAGCGATATTATCTCTACGCAAAATGGAACTACCACAATATTGCAAAACAGCAGTTACTTGCTTATGATCACCCAAATATGAATGCACAATTTCAAAATCAAACACATCACAAAATAAGGTGATGTTTGTGTACATATAATCAATAATAGATGCAGAAGAGCCCCTAGACCAGGTTGAAACTGGAGGGATGTCGGAATGAAATGCTCCATTAAGCCTGTTGAGATTATGGTGTTTGGCAAATTGGTCCCATTTTTTAATGCGAGATGAATTGGTTCTACTGGTGGAATAAACGCAGTCCAGATTAAAATCTCCTGCAATTAATAATTTGTGAACAGAACCATCCAATAAAATTAGAGACAGCATTTCACTCAGGGCTTTAAGGAAGCATTCGTCCGTGATTCCCACCGGATTCCAATAGATGTTAATAATGGCATATGATGTTGATGACAGTATCAATCTCGACATTTGAATGAAAGCATTAGGGGACGCCCAGGGAGAGAGACTGGAGTTACTATCAGCTTGGATTGCGGTCAATAACCCACCAAAGGGACGCCCACTATGACCTTGATGAGCCACTATGGTGAGTACATCATGGGCATCCCAAATAGGTTCAACAGTAAGCCATGTTTCCTGTAGTAAAATTAATTTATATTTTGACAAAAAGCTGGAATCATTGTTCAGTAACTGCGAATGCCCCCTTGTGTTCCAGCTAATAACAGTGAAATAACTAGGCTCCACAACTTGGACTAGTTAGTGCTGGGCAAGTGGATCAAGAGCAGATCGTGGACCTCTCAACTCCTGAGAGTGGGGTCTATGATTAAGATGGAGAGCTGACCTACTTGACAGCTGCTGTTGGAGAGGAAAAGAGTCATCAGCCGCTTCCAAAGAAATCTCAAAGCCCAAATCACATAGTTGTCTCCATAATCGAACCGCGTGCATGTTATGCTTGTAAAAAAAGTCAACTAAGGCTATGTCGAGTGAGTTAATGTCTTCTAGAGCAGGAACATCAGAAAAAATGCTCAAGATTGAACCGCGATTTAAGACATATTGAGGACACGGAAGTGGCCTGCATTTTAATTGTAGGAAAAAATTGGCTGGACGCTTAGGGGTAGGCCTGGAGGCCGAGGATCCTTTACTCAACGCCGAAGAAATTGGTGCATTTATGGCAGATGGTTTGGACTCCTTTTGACAGACAGCTTGCAGTAATTCAAGCAGTTCCGAGGCAATTTCCGCTAACAGCGAACGTCTGGAAAAGCCAGCGGATGCTTGTAGGTCTGAGGGAAGCAGGGGCACGGCATCTATCATAGAAGGTCGAACAAGAGAGCCGGCGGAAGGAGCCGTTATGGAGGCCGTTGTTGGTGATGGCAGGTGGGTTGTACTCAAGGGGTATTTAGTTAATGATGACTGAATAGGAAGAAGTAATTTTTGGCCAAGATGAGCATGACCAGACATGTAAGCATCAACAGCATGACGAATTTCCTGCCGATGGAAATCCACAGGCAACATAGTGTCACTAACGCCTGTGGCAGGCCCATTAGAAGGCACTGTGGAAGGTTGAGAAGTATTGCCCATTCCAGTTACCATTTCTATCAAAGTGTCAAGCGGAGCATGGGGAGGAATGATGGAGGAACCCTCAGCATTGGATGCTGGAATACGTACTATAGACATTAGGTGATATTTCTTTGCCACAGCAGAGGAAGCAATAAGAGCACTTTTTTTGGGAAGGTGAAGTTGACGAAGGAAGCTTTTTGTTTTTGAAGAGTTATCTTTTTTTGTGGCTGGAAAGTTTTTGGATTTTTTACACTGAGACTTTGCAAGGGTTGAGGGGCCAGCACACAAAGCAATTGGAGTGAAAATAGTGTAAGGGACACTTGGGGGAGCTAAAGCTCCAGTGCTAAGTGGGGGGTAACTGAGATAGTTGAAAGAGCAGGCGCCGTGGCTGTCTTATCCAAAATGATGCCTTCAATGAGTGGCCCTGCAGGTAATAAAGAAAGGGATGCCAGCAAGGGGTGGACATGGTTAGAACATGTTACTAATTGTACCTCAAAAGAGGTTTGAATACCTAATGATGCTGTAAGAGCCAGAGGGCGATCACTTGCATCAATTAGCCCAGGTACAGGAGAATGTGTTTGTTGTAACAATGAAGTAGCATGCTCTTGCCAGGCTAACATTTTATCCAAATTTTGAGAGTGATCACACATATTGTTAATCACTGAGTCAAAAAGTTTGGATAACGTTTGCAGTGAGACATGCATGGCAGATAAAGTGAGATTGACCATATTATTGGTCGTAGCTTCCGCATCCACTTTTCCAGAAGGACCTAGTGGTACTGCACTACTTCGTGGTGTCGGGGCAAGGTACGAAGCTTCAATTTCAGAACAGTTCAGATCGATGTCTGAAAACATGACTGTAGAGCGTGAGGATTTCTCAGGCAAAAGTTGTTGGGAAAAGCCTGATGGGTTCAAATCTAAATTAATAACTGCAGCTTCAGCAGGCACATAGGCAGCCGACGCGGCTTCAGTCACTGCCGCAGATGAAAGCGGCAAGTTGTGGAGTAACATGCTGTCGGACAAAGAAATGCAGGACACAAGACTACCACAAATCGAAGGATTTAGGGAAACAGGAGTTTGGCCCTACGCTTCAGTAGCGACTTTGGTAAAGGGTAGAGGTAATCTATCCTTTGAAGTTAAACAAGGCGAAAAAGTGGCTTGTGAAGCTAAGGGAACTCGCAAATTATCAAGCAAGGGAGCCAAAGTTGTTTCTTTACAAAAGAGCCGAATATCGGGCAAT
Source organism: Ambystoma mexicanum (assembly GCF_040938575.1). Lineage (NCBI taxonomy): Eukaryota > Metazoa > Chordata > Amphibia > Caudata > Ambystomatidae > Ambystoma > Ambystoma mexicanum. The sequence continues at coordinate 1,187,126,596 of NC_090928.1, read as the reverse complement.
GACGGACCTCTAAAACAAACTTTGCTGCCATTACGACCAAGGCTCAAAACCGGCGTTGAACAGCGTGATAGTGCTGGCTGTTTTTTTTTTTTTAATTGTGCATTATCTAACAAGAAATTGCGAGAAGGATTGGAGCCCCCAGGTTGGATAGCTGGGGGCATCCCCATGGTCAATGTTGGCAGTCTGGCCTGCTAGTGGTTCAATCTGTAGCCCACTTGGCAAACAGAGGAAACACACAAAACCTCACTATACACAAACAGCAGCAGAAACAATTCGTAAAACAAAAACTCCCAAAATAATGCCTCGCTGAAAACTCGAAAGCTAGACAGCGAGACAGCACCACTCAGCTGAACCACTCCTCTGAACGTGCGCGCTGAACGCGCATGCGTGATGAAGATAAGGACTCAGCTGCAACTAGGAGGCGGTGCCAGGAGAGGCGGGCTAGAAACAAACCAAAGAGATCACAATATCAGTCCTTGGCAATAGGCCAAATAGAGTCTTGCAAGCCTTGCAAAGGAGCCCCTGGCAGCGGCACGCCTACCCAAGGTAGCACAAAGGCAACAACATTCCAGGAAAAGCACACGGACTCCTGCAGAAAAGCGCCAGGGAGCAGCACCACAGCGAGACAGCACCACTCAGCTGAACCACTCCTCTGAACGCGCGCGCTGAACGCGCACGCGTGATGAAGATAAGGAGTCAGCTGCAACTAGGAGGCGGAGCCAGGAGAGCGGGCTAGAAACAAACCAAAGAGATCACAATATCAGTCCTTGGCAATACGCCAAATAGAGTCTTGCAAGTCTTGCAAAGGAGCCGCTGGGAGCGGCACACCTACCCAAGGTAGCACGAAGGCAGCAACGTTCCAGGAAAAGCACACGGACACCTGCAGAAAAGCGCCAGGGAGCAGAACCACAGCGAGACAGCACCACTCAGCTGAACCACTCCTCTGAACGCGCAATCTAAAACGTGTAAATTTCTCCTATCTCCGCTTCTGCGCAGCCGCAGTACGCTCGGTGACGGATGGCATGCAGACAGTAACTTTTATAGCAAATTTGCGTCATCATTGATGTGTAAAACTCATAAGTTTGACATGTAATTCTGTTGGTTGGAAAAGGTAACTTAAGGATAGGTGCTATATCTGTATATGGTAACAGAGCGTGAGGATTGGATAACTCTTATCAGGTGGGCGTCTACGCCCATCCCTCTACATCACTTGTGATAGACGTCACTACAACTACAACGTCTAATTGGCTCTACAAACTATGGGACCCTAGATTATTTGGTCCATTGTGATTGGGTGAGTTACACCCCTAGGTATAAATTTCCATTTTAATTAGCAGCATGCAGAATGGACACCCAGATGCGGACTGCCCCAAGATTCAACCTGCCTCCCTTCCATCAATCAGTACCTTTAGGGCTATGTGTCAGTTATTTGGCTGAGGGTGGCCTCAATACTGTAGCTTCTTATCAAGGAAAGTTATGGTATCCTCTGGTTCTGGGTGACAACAGACATTGGTGCCCCTCTGTGCTTGGCTGGTCACGTGTCTGTTCACCGTGGATCTGCTTCATTTTCCTTCTTTTTGTATATTTGATTCTTTGTTCAGCCTTGTCACCTGCCTGGGGCCTCTTTATCTCGACCTTCACTGGCTGGCAGTCATGCTCTGAAGTTTCGATTCTTCAGAGTTGCCACTCTCCTCCCTTCCTGGAGTTAACCTTGAATTCCCAGGCATGAGCTGCTTCTTACTGAGTTTCGATTCCTCTCTTCCCTTCTGGTTTTAGATGGAATATGAATCTCGGCCTTGTTGGCCCCTTGCAGCCAGGGCTTAGTTCTGCTTTCACAAATGGAGGTGCACTTGTATAGCGTGCATCATTGAGGTAGATATATAGTTGGCGCCTGCCGTTCTATTCTTCTACTAAGCATTGCAAGCGGTATCGTTCTCTTAGCTTCTTACGTTTCAAGCCTATTTACAGGTATTTCATTCAGTTTACGTGTGTTCATCTCACTTCATGGTTACATTTCTTTATATTAGCAGCTTTCTTCTTACACGTCCATCACATCGTTATTCTTAGCATTTCACCCTTGTGTGCTAACTTTCATTCATTGTTTATGTTTATTTGTACGTCTGTCCTGGCTCTTATGTCGTCACCATTTATCCTCCATTAGGGCTCTTTGGGTCTCTTTGGGGACAGCCTGTAAGTAGTCTTCATTTCGTGTCAGCTGCTGGTATGGTAGTCTCAGTGGGTACCGAGCTGCCCATGGCTGTCTGGTTATAGGCACTTCAACAGGTATTGCTCTTCTGAGGGGCACCGAGCACAGGCCGAGTATAGCTCTCTGTTGGTTTAATTGCTCCTCGTACGTCACGTACTTTGGCGAGTATGTTCCTTGTATCTCAAACTGTGGGGTTGGGGTGTAGGCCATGCCTGGGACCTCCTCTACACTCGGCACCTTTATCAAATCCAGCAAGTAAGCTTTCTCGGAAGTGTCCCTGGGCCAACCAGTGGACTGACCAGCTTACCCAGTTGCTTTGCTCTGTCACCGCCGCTGTTTCGAGGAGGCCCTCGAAACTTGGTATACCGCTAGCTCTGTGTCCCCGGCACCCTCACACCGAAATTCGTACACTTGGCGTTCCCAGGTCTGAAGTGAGACGTGTGCGCCAGGACCAGAGTAAACGCGGTTACCATGTTGCCCTGCCATGGCAACGTCCTTTGGAAGTCCACTGCATTTGTGACCCTCTTGCCCCTGTAGCCTGCTGCAGTGAAACTGGGTTGATTCATCCACCCAGAGCGGAGAAATCGCCACTGTCCCGTTTGGGAATCATCGCTGTATCTCAGGAACTAAAAGGTGCCAAGACATCCTTTTTGCCGCATTCGAACCTGCAAGCGAACTGGACTGACCTGCCGAAGTTTGAGTCTGCTTGCGTCGGGGACCGGTGAGTATTCAATACCCCAACTGGTGTCCCCTAGCGCAAGGGCCCATTTTTATGCATGAGTGGCCCATGAGGGCCCCTCTCCTTTCCACTGCTATTTTGAAATAGCAACACCATCCCAAACTCTGGAACTGCCTCTGCCTTCAAGTGGAAGTCCTTCTTGCATAGTGGGAACTTGTTCTGCATCGCCTTATCCACCTTCCTGAGCTGCTAGAGACCCTATTCTGCCCTTTGGAACAACCACGTGCACTGGCATTGCATGTACTATTGAGCACAAGGCTCCTCTCCTCTTAAGGCTTGGACTGCCTCTTAGTTAGGTGTATTTGCGATGTCGAACTTGGCCTAAATATTATCTGCATTGACTGTTTCCTTCCCAGGTTGTCGACATATTTCGTGCATTTAACCCTTTGGACCCCAATGGTCTTGTATATATATTGTATTGACTGTGATGTATTGGTTTACTTAGTGTTACTGTGATTCTTTTGCTATTTTACAAAGGCCTTGTAATAAATGCGTCTATATTTTTGATACAACACATGTCTGGAGTAATTTGTAAGTGTCCTTGCTTTGTGTGCTCATTGAGGTCCTTCAGTCACCCTCACCGCTCCTGAGGCTTAGTCTTGACCGCCTGCCATAGCTACCCTGATTGGGCTGGCTTGTCCAGAGGTTGCGCTGTTCCATGAAACTAGGCTGGCATTCTGAACGACTGTCCCTCCAGGACAGAGTTCAGAAATCCATTTTAACATCATATCATATCTTAATTGGGTAGCCTCGTAGTACTGTTGGAAGTTGGGGAGGGCCAGCCCCCCTCGCTCCTTGAAGCCGTAAGTAAGTGCCTATGGATCCTTGCTCTCTTGCCTTCCCATATGAAGTCATTTGTTATGGTCCATACCTCCCTGGAGAAGCTTGCCGGGACTGCTTGGGGGATTGCCTGGAATAGGTATAGCAAACGTGGCAACATGACCATTTTCCCTGCAGCCAGTCACCCCATCCACGAGATTCAGAGGTTCCGCCACTTGTGGAGGTCCTTCCTTGTTTCCTTCAGTCGGGAGAGTAATTTGCTGCATACCACCCTGTGAGTGCAGGGGTGATCCGCACTCCCAAGTATTTTATCCCTCATGGGCTCCACACGAACGGTATGGCTGCTTTTAGCCTATTACGCTCTTCTGTTCCCCGGGTGAGACTCATCAACTCAGATTTACCGATGTTTATACGCAGGCCCGATACCTCCCCAAATTCTTCTAGTAGGTCCCTTCTTGCCCTGATAGAAACTAGGGGTGTGGTCAATGTGAGCACCATGTCGTCAGCGAATGCAGCCACTTTATGTTGCTTGCCTCCGAATGGGATGCCATAAATGTTGTCTGCCTCCCGTATTGCCTGCAAGAGGGGTTCCACAGCAACAGGGAGAGAGGGCATCCCTGCTTTGTTCCCCTACCCAGTCCGAATGGTCTTGACATTGCCCCGTTTACTGTCACCCGTGTCAGTGGTCTCTGATAGTTGGCCTGTACCATTTTCAAAAAATGTCCCCCTAGACCCATCCTCTCCATGACCCTAAACAGGAATTACCACTCCACCCAATCAAACTCTTTTTCAGCATCAAGCGATAGGAGTACTGCACGGGTGTTTGTTTTCCGCACTTTTTCCAGAAAATGCGCCACCCTCTGTATGTTATCCGCCGTCTGCTTACCCCTTATGAAACCCGCCTGTCCCTGGTGGATCAGACCCGGGAGTAACCTCTCTGGTCTGCTCACAAGGATTTTAGTATATATTTTTGTGTCCACATTGATTAGTGCGATCGGCCTGTTTTGCTCTTTAGGGTCCTTATTCGGATTCAGAATTTGCGTCATTTTGGCCTCTACCATAGATGGGGCTATGTGTCCTGCATGTTTAAAGGTGTTAAAAATGCGTGTCAATTGGGGTACTAAAATAGCCAAGAAGGTTTTATAAAATACCTCTGTGTAGCCGTCTGGGCCCTGGGCCTTACCCGTGGGCAAGTTCCCGATAACTCTCCTCACCTCTTCCTCTGTAATCTCTTGGTGTATGGCATCTTGGGCTTCCCTACTTATTTTCTGTATATACAGCCTCTCCAAGAAATTCTCATGTGCGTGGGCCTGAGGATTCTGTGATGTGTATAGTGTCTCATAGAATTTTGCTAGGCTGTCTTGGATGTCTTCAGTGCGCGTAACGCGTTCCCCTGTTTCTGACTTTAGTGCCGTGATCATGTTTTTAGCCCCTGCTCCTCTCAGACGGCATTCTAGTAGGGCGTCTGCCTTGTGTCCCTGGGATCTTGCGCAAGGAATTACTCTTAATATGCACATTTGTTTCTCCCCTTCTCTTCCTCCCTGGTGGGGTGTCACCGCATAGGCCGTGGGTGGGGCCCTCCTATGCTTCTGCAGGTATCTGGTACCCCTCTTCCTTACGCTGCAAAAACTTAAGCACACCCCTGGTGAACCACTACATAGAGTATCAGCACGCAGCTGATGATATGATGTGATTTCTTTTGACACATACGTAGTGCATGAATATTTATTTAACATGCCAAATCAAAAACTCTTTGTAATATAAGAATATGGCAAATCAAATACCCTTTGTGATATAAGAATACCTGTATGTATATAATCTTCCTTTTTGTCAATGTTTATCATTTGTTTTATTTAGCATTTTGACTATTTTTGTGATGCAAATATATTACTTGCTTTTATTGTTTTTGCATGCACGATAATGTAATTTTATATTTCACATAAACTTGATGCTTGAATATTTGAGATACTCTGTGACTTTCTGCACGATTGGATGTACCTAAAATAATTGTAATTTACACAACGAATTAAGTTGTCTGCAGCGTGGACTGGTTTTCTTTATAACGTCCACCATTGAATTGTCTGTTTAGTGTAAAAATTGCATTTAGGTGTGCCTTCATCCAGCATTGTATTGTCTGTTTAGTGTAAAAATCCCATTTAGTTGTGCCTTAATCCAGCATGTTTTGTTTAAAAAAATCTAATTTAGGTGTGCCTTCATCCAGCATTGTATTGGCTGTTCAGTTTAAAAATCACATTTAGGTGTGCCTTCATCCAGCATTGTATTCTGTTTTGTCAAAAAAAAATGTAGGTGTGCTTTCATCCAGCTGTATTGTCTGTGTAGTGTTAAATCGTACTTAGGTGTGCCTTCAACCACCATTGTATTTATCTGTATTCTTAAACTCCAACTTTGTTCTGATTGAGAACTGTGCATTGCAGCACTCACATACTAAGCCCCCCCCCCTGGTCTGTGCTCACTCTTCTTTCTCTCAACCTGATATGGAACGCTCCATCTCTCCAATCTTCTCTAATTGCTACACTGTCACCTGTCCTCCGTCTCTCACAAAATCTGGACGTAAAACGCATAAAAACAGACATTCTTGCTGCCAACCATGGCCTCCCAATTACAGACATCTATGTCAGTGCTTCCTCAAAAGAAATCTTCACTGACATCCTCTTTACTGTCTCATCTCCTGACCTATGGACCTCTCACCTCCCTGCCATTCTCCCACCTTACTGTTTTTACATCCATTAATGGCGGCACAAAGTGGAAAGTCCTCCTTATGGGCTTCTTCTCATCCCCCTGCTGCATCAATATCTACCACTCAGGCACTATCCTGTTTCAAAGAACTCAAGCCAACCTCCTTCTCTTTGATCGGATCCTGCCATCTCTCATCAATTTCCTCCCTTCCGCATGCCCCCCCTCCATACCCGCACTGCCCCACCTTTTTGGACGGAAGCATCTTGCCATCACACTCTCTGCCATCAAACACTCTGTCAACTTCTGCCTTATCCTTGAAGACACCAATCTGGACATACTTGCACTCACTGAAACCTGGTTCAATGCCAGCTGATGGCAGAGTTGCCTTAATCTTCCCTGAGCGGATTCCTTCTTCCATCCTACCCACTCAGCCTCATTCATCCTTTGAAGCCTAGTATGCAAATTGGTCATCTCGCCTTCTACCACCTTGACCATTGCTACCATCTACCGGCCCCCAGGCACCTCTTCTCTTTTCCTCTCTGAGTGGGAGGATTTCTGTTCCTCCCTACTCTCTACCACCACCAACCTGCTACTGATAGGTGACTTCAACCTCCTCCTAGACTCCCCTTGCACAGCAACCACTTTCATCACTGACCTCTGTTCCTCCCTATCCCTCTACTTTCTCTCCTCTGGCCCTACCCACTCTGCTGGGCACATGCTAGACACCATCATCCATTCCAACCTCACTCTCTTTTCTCCCCTGGTCTACCCTCTCTCCTGATCTGACCACTCTCTCCTCTCTACTCATCTGTGTCCTTATGGTCCTAGGACAACTCCTCATAAAGCTCTGCCAACCTCGTTCACGAAGATCTGTCCAATGAAACGAGTGTCAGCCGATGCCTTCTCTTCCACTTTCATTCCCCCAGGCTCACCCAAGACAGACTCTACCACTGATTCTGCCATCGACAACCGCTATCTGTCAATTACCAACACACTTGACATTCTTGACCCAGTCATCTGGATCCACCTGATATCTGCCTCCAAGCGTGACACCTGGTATAACTCCGAACTTGCAGACCAAAAATATATGTGCAGGGCTACAGAAAGGAAGTGGCATACCTCAGGTGCACCCTCTGACAAACTGGCCTGCCGCCTGTCCCAGAGACACTACAGACTCTCCATCCTACCCGTCGACGCCAGCAGGGCTTAGTTTACTGGCTCAGTCCCCAGGGACTGTTGACCCTCCAAGGAAGGCTTTAGATATATCAAAGTCGACGCCTTCGACGCATTCAAATCCTCTGGGCTCCATACCAGAGAAACGTTATGTCCTTCTTCCTAAAAAAGATTTTTTACGAACCTCACTTCTATTTTTGAAGAGGATGAACATTCGGATGAGGAGGACGTTGCTTTTGGGATCCAGTATGGGACTCCTAATGTGCTGGAATGCTTCATTTCAGAGGAGAGTAGGATGCAGGACCTGTGTGATACTTTGCATAACGCAAGTGGTACTGATACCTTTCCTGAGCTGGAGTTTAGCATGCACCTGGGGAGCATGCCAACTCTTCATATAGGCACGTTATGTCTAAGGTGGTGGAGGAATACTTGGGCGGGTCTAGACCTCCAGTGCATATTATTCTTAACATTCCTAGATTCAGACTAATCAAGATCGGGGGGAACAGTTTCCAGGTCAATGCGGCCCAACTTTGGAACTCCCTACCACACCATCTCAGGGCGGATAAATCCTAACCCAGGTTTAGACTTAGTTATATCAACTGGTTCAAGGCAAATGATAACTAATCAATAACATACCTGTGTATATTTTTCTTTGTATATTTGCCACTTCTACCCATTTTTGTAGAGCATATCTATGTACCCAATTATGCCTTTTTTTTTTGCACTACTTTGTGTTATATTTTCTGTGTATAACTATGTAACTTGTTAATTAAGCTTCCCATTGTCTGTACTGCTTGCCCCCTGATACCCTCGGGTCCAGTGCACATCATATAAATGAATAAACTAAACTAAACTAAACTAAACTAAACTAAACTAAACTAATTATGATCTGTTACGCTGTCCTGGTATCCACGGGGGTGCCACACGATACTGGATGGAGGTCTAAGCGATATCCCGGACCCCTCTCTGCTTGGTTATGTGCCAGACATTGGCTGGCGCCTATAAAAGGAGAATGGAGGGTTAAGATACAGGTTCTGTGATGGATGGACTCCCACCTCCCTCTGGTCCAAATCCCCTCCCTTGGGGTTATTGCTCACATTATGTTTTTGTGTGTTGAACTCTCCGTCCTGCGTCTCTGTGCAGGGGCATGTGTTTGTTGCGGGCGTTCTGTGGACCTAGTTGCTTCACTAGTCTGTGTGCCCTTATGTCGGGTCCAGACTGGCTGTGACTCCAACTCTGCCTGCTGTCTTCTAGGTGAGTTATAATGTCTTTTCCATCTTTATTCTGTCTCTTTCTCCAGCATTGGATCTTTCATGGATTCACATGCTTAGAATATTCCCCGTCGTCAGACTGGGAACCCTCGGTACACATATATATAGTCATTTCCAATAGGAAAAACTTCTGTCCTATCCCCGTCTGCGTCCTCTACGGGGCCGCCCACGTACGCCCCGTTGGACGTGATGGTATATAAGCCCCGCCCCCGCGGGTCCCTTCAGATTTCAACCGTCTCCAAAGATAGTGGGATCTCCTCGTGTATTTTCTTCAAATACTTATCGATTGTTTCTAACTCCTGCGAGTTGGTCTGTTTGGTCCGCTTCCAACTCCTACGAGTTTTGTTAGTTAATCTGACAATAATGTCGGGTAAGCCTCTTTTCCGCCCGTGTGCCACGTGCGGTCTAAAGAAGGTTTATGAAGGGGATGGCCACCTTGACTGCATCTACTGCCTTCACCCCCACCACTCGGCGGACCAATGTGATATCTGCAAGGGGTTTTCCCAAAAAACCCTGAAGGACCGGAATCGGCGACTGGTCTCGTGGCTGAACGACGGCGCTGGAGCGTACCCTCAATCGGAGGTAGGATCGGTGCGCAGTATACTCTCTCCATGGAGGTACTTTCCTCCTTACACTCACTCTTGAAGTCCCTGGACGAAAGGCTCCCGCCTGCTCCGACGACTCCCCTCGTCGACGAGCCCGGACCTTCACACCACCCGACTAGATCGGTCGTGGGCCCAACTGCTCCAACAGTCCAGGAAGAAGGTGAGCTCTCGGACTCCCTCTCTGAACAGGGGTCAGCTTCTAATATCTCCCTCTCGCCGTCGAGAGACCCGTCATGGGTTTCGGATGTGGAGGTGGATCCTCCGAAAAGTCCCATTCACCCATCTCCACCGGACGACATAGGGGCCTTCCATTCCATGATGGAAAAAGCCTGCAAGGAGTTCGGTTTGACCCAACAAGAAGAAAAGAAGGACTGCTTCCTCTTTGACCACATGGGCAAGAATAGGCGTTCCGTTTTTTCGATACCGATACTGGACCACGTATGGAAAGAGGGCGTCCAAACCATGCGGCATCCATTCTCGGAACCTGCGGTCAAAGGCCGCGTAGAGAAGAAATTTAAAGTTCCAGATTCGACGCCAAAATGCCTCTCTGCGCAACCCACGCCTGACTCGGTGGTATCGGCGGCGGCGACGAGAAAGGCAAAGGCCCAGCATAAGTGCTCTACCCCGCCGGACTCCGAAGCTAGACGCCAAGACGCTTTCGGTAAGAAGATCCTGTCAGTGGGAGCGTCAACAATGAAAGCAGCGAACTCCCTGGCAATCATGGCCAGGTATGACAGGGAGATGTGGCACAGACTGGCACCCATTTTGGACCACCTCCCCGAAGAACACAGAAAATCAGCTATGTCCCTGGTTCGTGAAGGAGAAGAAGCCTCGAACCATGCTATCAATATAGCGGTGGACCTGGCAGACTCGGGGTTCAAACAAATTAACAATGGAGTGGTTCTACGACGCCAGGCCTGGCTCAAATGCACCAACTTTAGACCCGAGGTGCAATATAAGGTCGTCGACATGCCTTTCGAAGGTGACCACCTGTTTGGCGAAAAGGTGGATGAGGCCTTGAAAGGAATGAAAGAGGACTCTGAGACGGCGCGCTCGCTGGGCTCCCTCCAAAGCGGTAAGCCCTTTCGTTCCTTTCGCCCCTTTAGAGGAGCTACGGGAAACGCACGATTTGCGGGATCCAGGGATAGAGCATTCGGGAGGTCTTCATATCCGTCCCAAGGTTATAGGCGCGCCTCACAGTCCTCGACCCGACGCAGAAATTTCCAGGCCTCTAAGAGACGTCCCACTTACTCGTCGTCGACGGGAAAACAAAAAGATCAACAATGACGTTCTAGGAGGGAGAGTGTCAAGTTGCGTCGAGGAATGGGAGTCTATTACGACAGATCGGTGGGTTCTGGACACGGTGAGACTGGGACATTCCCTAAGATTCAAATCCAGACCTCCAAAACGTCCACCGATATGCCTGTCTCAACCACACCTAAGCGTCTTGCGTCGAGAGGTTGCGCTCATGCTAAAAAAAGGCGCCATCGAATTAGTACCTGCCTCACAGAGAGGCTTAGGGGTTTACTCACGCTGCTTCGTAGTAAAGAAACCAAACGGGAAGTGGCGCCCCATCCTCGACCTACGGGACCTCAACAAAACCCTGCTGAGTCAAAAGTTCAAGATGCTTACTCTACAGGAGGTAATCAGATCGGTCCAAAAGAACGATTTCCTAGCGTCTCTGGACCTCCAAGATGCGTATTTTCACATTCCGGTGCGCACTCACCACAGGAGGTTCCTGAGGTTCCTAGTCGGCCAAACACACTACCAATTTACTGTGCTCCCTTTCGGCCTGAAGTCCTCCCCAAGAACCTTTACAAAGTGCCTAGCACCCGTAGCAGCCTGGCTGCGGAAGGAAGGGCATCACGTTTACCCGTACCTCGACGACTGGCTCGTGAGGGGATCCTCCCCAGCGTCGACCAACGACAGCCTATTGACCACCTTGCGACTGCTACAGCGTCTGGGATTTGCAGTGAACTACGAAAAGTCTTCACTAAAGCCCTCGAAGAGCTTGAAGTTCCTAGGTGCTCAATTCGACACCCACACGGGACTAGTGAAACCATCCCGGGAAAGGTTGTTGAAAATCAAACACCTGACAAGCCAACTTCGTTTACAGAGAAGGTTGTCAGCAAGAAAATATGCGGCTCTCCTCGGCTCCATGGCATCGTGCATCCACCTAGTCGCGAACTGCCGGTTGTTCATGAGACCTCTACAGGAGTTCCTATCAGACAGATGGAAGCAGGCCACAGGCCGCTGGTCGGACAAGATAATAGCCGACGACGAACGAGTTATCAAAGCCATCCGATGGTGGAAAGTGGCGCGCAACCTGGACAGAGGGGTCCCCTTGCAGGAGCCGGAATTTCAGAACACCATCATTACAGATGCCTCTCTGTCGGGCTGGGGAGCACACATGTCACGTCACCAAACCCAAGGCAGGTGGTCGTCGACCGAATCTCGCCTACATATCAACGTCCTGGAGCTAAGAGCGGTGAGATGGGCCCTGAAATCTTTCCTCCCACACATCAAGGGGTCAAAAGTAAGAGTGCTCACGGACAATACGACAGCTATGTTCTACCTGATAAAACAGGGTGGGACCAGATCCAGGACCCTCTCGAAGGAAGCTCAAAAGATCTGGCATTGGGCTTTAAAACACCACATCTCCCTAGTAGCATACCACCTACCGGGAGCGAAGAACTTACAGGCGGATTCCCTGAGCAGGACGATGTCACAAATACACGAGTGGGAGCTGGACTCCACTCAACTCGGGAAAATCTTCGAAAGATGGGGGACCCCGTCGATCGATCTCTTCGCCACGGAAAGAAACCGAAAATGTGCTCAGTTCGCGAGCAGATGGCCCCAAACAGACTCCCTGGGGGAAGCGTTCTCGTTTCCGTGGACAGGCAAGTTCCTCTACGCCTTCCCTCCATTTCCCCTCATACGGAGGACGATCCAGGGGATCCACAGGTACAATTGCCGGGTCATCCTAGTGGCCCCGCGCTGGCCGAGGCAACCATGGTTCTCAGACCTCCTTCATCTGTCGCTGGATCAGCCGATACCATTCAGGAAAGTACCGAACCTCCTGTCCAGGGACGAGGGGACCGTGTGGCACCACAATCCGGACAGCCTGAACTTAACTGCATGGCTCCTGACTTCTCGGAGTTCGGGAACCTAAAAGTCTCGACTGATTGCCGAAGGATTCTGCAGGCGGCCAGAGCCCCGTCCACTAACAAATCATATGCAAGCAAATGGAAAAGGTTTTGTATATGGTGTCAAACACAACAAAATATACAACCTTTGGAAGTAACTCCGGAGCAAATCCTCCCGTATCTTCTTCATCTTGCGGAAAGCGGACTGTCATCATCGTCAATCAAAGTACACCTGACGGCTGTTTCAAGATTTACCAGAAGAAGACAGTCCCCTCCACTATTCAGTGACAGGCTAGTGAAGCATTTCATGAAGGGTCTGTTTAGAACCTTCCCTCCGGAAAAACGGTTCCCACCGTCGTGGAGTCTGAACACGGTTCTAGCTGCCTTAATGAAGCCTCCTTTTGAGCCAATGTCCTCTTCATCTCTACAATTTCTATCTTGGAAACTCGCGTTCCTAGTTGCCATCACTTCGGCTAGAAGAATGTCGGAACTACAGGCACTGGTCATAGACCCTCCATATCTGAGGTTCTATAAGGACAAAGTTATTTTATCAACTAACCCTTCATTCATCCCAAAAGTACCGTCGGTCTATCATAAGCACTCGACCCTGGTACTCCCTACTTTCTTTGCATCTCCTTCGTCGACGGCGGAGAAGGCTCTGCACACTCTGGACGTCAAAAGGGCACTAAAATTTTACCTACGAAAAACGCAAGATATCAGAACCACCAGACAGCTATTCGTCGCCTACGGCCCCTCGGCTAGGGGTAAGGCTATCTCCAAACAAGGTCTGGCTCGCTGGGTCTCCTCGGCGATTACCCTGTGTCATTCCAAGGCCGGGAGACCTCTACTACATCGTCCCAGAGCCCATTCCACGAGATCGACATCTTCCTCCGTGGCTCTATGGGCAGGAATTCCGCTGACGGACATCTGCCAGGCGGCGGCATGGTCTGTTCCGCACACGTTTACGCGCCACTACTGCCTGGAAAAGCAGCACGCGGATGAGGTACAAATGGGAAGGGCAGTGCTTCGCCACCTTTTTCAATGAGGTAAGCCAAAGTTTCAAGTAAAATGCTGCCTATTATTATTATTATTTGGCCTCAGCTGGTTTTTTCTGAGTGTATACATGGAGGTGCATAGTTTATTGACCTAAACATAAGTGGTTGGGTAGATATGTGCGCAAGGGGTGCATACTGAGTCATATGGCATAGCATTGTATGGCGAAAATCCGTTTCGTATCAGTATAATAAGTTGTTGCTTACATACATGGTGTAAACGGTAGTGTTTGGGGGTGTCTCTACGACTGTAAGTTACATTGCACTCTCACCTCCTTCTTGATGTTACTGCTTTACAATCTATTCTAAGCATGTGAATCCATGAAAGATCCAATGCTGGAGAAGGGAGTAGTTTCTTACCTGTAACTCCATTTCTCCAGCATTGGTATCTTTCATGGATTCACATGCGCCCTCCGGCCTCCCCGGACTGCAATGTGGAAGATTGGTATGCAAGCAAGTTTTCCCCCCGTTATCTTGGAGGGGTCGAAATCTGAAGGGACCCGCGGGGGCGGGGCTTATATACCATCACGTCCAACGGGGCGTACGTGGGCGGCCCCGTAGAGGACGCAGACGGGGATAGGATAGAAGTTTTTCCTATTGGAAATGACTATATATATGTGTACCGAGGGTTCCCAGTCTGACGACGGGGAATATTCTAAGCATGTGAATCCATGAAAGATACCAATGCTGGAGAAATGGAGTTACAGGTAAGAAACTACTCCCTTCTTTACCTCTGTTTTCTCTGTCTTCTCGGCGTCTTGCGCCACTATGCTGTTCCCTAACAATGTCTCTTTTTGTTTTCACAGGGATGGTTGCAATTTCGGATTTGCCGCGCTGATGGCGAAGACCACGGTGTGTTATTAATGCGCGGAGCTCTGCACTTTTTATTGGTGTTAATTGCTAACCTGTGTTCTCTTCTCTTTGTACAGGTTGCAGTGATGTTCCGGAGTGATAAGTGATCAAAGTGCTGGTTGCCCAGGTAAGTGTTTTGTTAATGCTGATCTTGTTCCTTCTCCCTTGCAGGTTGTGGTGATACCCGGAGATGGGCGAGGTAAGCGAAGCGCAGGGTGCAGCCAGGACTCACTGCTTGCCCAGGTAAGAATTGTTATTAATGCTGTCCTTGCTTCTTTACCTTTGCAGGTTGCGGCGAACTCCGGAGATGGGCGAGGTAAGCGAAGCGCAGGATGGATTCAAGATTACTTCACAGATAAGTGTTCTTGCTCGCGAATGCTCTTCTTGTTCTTCCAGGTTATTAATGGAATCCGGATCTAGGGCTTCAGGATCGGGCCGCTGGAGAAGCAGGTGAGCAGGAGCTGGACACGGTGAACGTTACGCTGCAGGAGTGCAGAATAACGCGAAGCGTGTTCTGCTGTTTGGGTGTGGTTTAAATAGCCCAGTTAAAGTAGTTCCAGGCAAAGTAATTCCAGGCCCAGCCACACCCAAAACACTAGACCGCATTGCTTAGTTCTTAAGAACTGAGCTGTGTAATAGGCCTCCGTGTTGGATTAAGGTCCAAAACTGGTATTGCTTTATTCCGATAATGAGCCTAGCGCCAAAGGTGCCAGGACTGACTCCATGTATGTTTCTGATGGAGTTTTAAGGCACTTGGGGCCAGTGTGTAGGGCTTTAGCCCCAATGCTGCCAAGGGGCTGTTATACCTGAGGGGGTCAGGGGCATGGATCGTGACATGATCAGGATGATCTTTCAGATATTTTGGACAGGGGTCCGCCTACAGATCCTGTATTACCTTTCCATGTGGCTCTTCAAAAAAGGGTGGCCAGGAATTGGGAAACCCCTGAAACTTATTCGCCAGTTGACATGTCTCTTACAAGAAAATACAAAGAAAATACCGCCCATCCAGTAGCAACCCCGGCTATCTGTTGCAACACCCCACTCCCGAGAGTCTGGTGGTCCAGGCAGCTACGGCTACCTCAAAGCAGGCCGCTTACCCTACCATCCCTCCTGATAGGGACGGCAAGGAAGCCATGTGTGAGTCCCTCCAGTCTGTATTGGATTCTGCGGATAGTACCCAGCAGATCCATGGCTACGAGCACCGTGATACGCAGGTTTGTATTGTTGCAGAAGTCGGGTTTTGTGCCTGATGTTCAAGCTCAACTTCTCAACATACCATTTGACGGGTCTCATCTTTTTGCCAGCAAGGCTGACGAGATCCATGAGAAGTTGTAGATCTTTAGGCGCCGCTGTTAGGCAGCTTCAGCCTTTTCATCCTAGTGGACAACCGTGGAGGGGTAGATCTTTTCGCTACTACTCCTCATTTGGAAGGGCGAGAGGAATGGCCAGTCAAAGGGGCCAATGAAAGTTCCCTCACGGTGGACGAGGGCTTCAGTCACAGTTCTTCAGTGGGGGACAGCAGACTGTCTCAGCATCTAGAAGAATGGGGAGAGATTACTTCAGATGCTTGGGCTATGGAAACAATAGCCCACGGCTACTGCCTTCCCTTTATAAAGAAGCCTCAGAACAAATCCACCGGGGAAACAGTCTTTGATGATTCTGTATCCGCTCCTTGTGCAGGAAGTTTTAACCCTGCTAGAGAAAGGTACTATAGAACCAGTGCCTTTGGCGGAGAGGAACAAGGATGGTACTCCCCATATTTTTTGCTTCCCAAGAAAGATGGGGGACTGAGACCCATCTTGGACTTGAGATACTTGAACTAATTCATCAGGACAGACAAATTCAAGATGGTCACTCTTTCTCAGATCCTTCAGGCACTCCAAGTTCAGGATTGGTTGGTGTCATTGGAAATTCAGGATGCTTATTTTCATCTGCCAATCCATCCCAAGCACAGGAAATACCTAAGGTTCGCAGTTGGCGGCTCACACTATCAGTTTTGAGACCTGCCATTCGGATTGACCTCTGCCCCGAAGGTGTTCACCAAACTGATGGTGGTAGTGGCAGTGCATCTCAAGAAGGGGGGATTCACGTCTACCTCTACCTGGATTGGCTGATCAGGGCGCATTCTCCCGAACAAGCCTCAGTGTTACCTGACACTCTCCCTCAATTTCAAGAAGTCCCAAATTACACCTACCCAACAGCTCCACTACATCAGGGCTGAGTTAGACACTTCCTTGGGAAAGTGCTTGCCACTCAAGATGAGGGCTCAAGACATTATCCAGACGTTAACAAAATTCCAGAATGCCCAGAATCTTCCAGCCTTCGAAATCCTGAGGTTGATGAGCCTCATATCATCCTTCATTTTCCTAGTGCCAGGGGCCTCCCTGAGAAGGAGATCCCTTCAATGGGCTTTCTCATCTCAATGGTCCCAGTTCTCGGCCAGATGTCGGACCGGCCCGAATTCCACCCAGTGTCTCGAACAATCTTTTGTGGTGGGCCTGCCAGAGAAATGTTTTGAAGGGCAAACACTTTTAGCAACCATGGCCGGAGATCACTGTAGTGACGGACGCCTCACTCACAGGGTGGGGCGCTCATTCCAACAATTTGATTGTCAGTGGTAGTTGGTCTCCATCGTAGTCCAAGTTATAAATCAATCTTTTGGAGCTGAGGGCAATCAGACTAGCGTATAATGCTTTTCTGCCATGTGTACGGGGAAAGAATATCCTGATAATGACAGACAATATGGTGGACATGCAGTACTTCAAGAAGAGGGGAGGCGTAGGGTCACTACCACTGTGCAGAGAGGCAATGCAGCTCTGGTATTGGGCTATTCAAGAAGAAATCTCCTTATGAGCGGTTCATCTGGCCCGGGAGGAGAACAGGGCAGCGGACGCTCTGAGCGGGCAGAGCACAGTCTCCCACGAGTGTGGACTAGCTCAGGAAGTCCTTCAATAGATCTTTGCCCTTTGGGGAACCCCTCAAGTGGATTTTTTTCACGACCGATGTCAACCGGAAGTGCGAGCTTTACTGCTCAAGGGAATTTCCTCTGAGAGGAGCTGTTAGGGAAAATTCTCCTTCTATCCTTCTATGGCTAATTTCCCTCACCTAGTGAGTCCACCAGCAGCTTTGCTGGATTTCTGGAGTTTATTTTTCCACCTAGTAAGAGTGTGAGCCTTTTTTCCCACTCTTACCTGTGTTTTGCCATGTGTGTTTTTACTGTTTGTGTGATTTTGGGCTCTGGAGCACACCAATCCATGAGCACCACTTTTTGTGTGTGTTACACAGCACCTTCAGTGCAGTGAGACAGGGTTGTCTTTTAGACTTCCCACTGACTCAATTTATCTGGGCAGAAGCCCGCCAAAAGACAGTGAACAAAGAAGACAAACCTAGTTTGCCGCACAAAGTAAAACACAAGAAGGACTTTAACAAAAAGAAATGGCAAATAAACCCAACCAGAGCCAACAGAAAGACAATTTGGTCAAGCCGGTTTATGTTCGAGGCTGATATATTAGCCTAAAACAATACCACGTTTATCTAATATAATCGCTGTAGAAAAGTTAGGGTAGATACCACTGCCACCAGCCAATTCTAAATGTTAAAAGAGCGAAACAATGCTCTAGGAGGTACAGATAAAAAGGGATACGAAGTAACCCTTTCGAGTACTCCATGGAAGATGGGGTGTATTGGATCTGTGGTAGATTGACTAGGTAAAGTTACTGGTAACTTTACCCTTTTCTGGGGACTGTAGTCAGCCTCAGAATTGGAGTCGGGGGAAGTCTCAAAGACAAACCTGTGCCACGGCACTGAAGGTGCTGTGTGACACACAAAAGAAGGGGGCTACTGAAGTGGTGTCCTCCAGAATCCACAATCACAAAAACAGAGAAATATACCTGGCAAAACAAAGGTAAGAGTGGGGGAAAAGCTTACACTCTTACCAAGTGGAAAAATAAACTCCAGAAGTCCAGCAAAGCTGCTGGGGGACTCACTAGGTGAGGGAAATTATCCATCAATGTGTATTCTCCCTAACAATCTCTACTACTGCTAATTTGCTCTTGAGATAAGTCTGGCTGCTCAGTCACTGCTACCACTCTTTCTGTGTAGTACAGGCTTGTACCAAAGGTGAACTTGTATTACCAATTGTAGTCTTAACTCTGTGCAGTGATCCCTAAGGGAACTGTATAGGATTCTGCCTAACAGGAGCTCTAGGAGATGCGTTTGTGGTGAATTGGGAATTCCCACTGTTGTATGCGTTTCCTCCAGTCCTCGTAATTCTTCAAGTAATCAGGAGGTTGAAGAGGTTTGGGAACCACATGATCCTCATTGCCCCGGATTGGGCCAGGATAACGTGGCACCCGGACCTTCTGGACATGTCCATCTTTCCTCCGATACGTCTTCAACAAAGAGAACATTTTCTCTCAAGAGAGTAGGGTCGAGTTCTCCATCCAGAAGTCAACACTCTCAACCTTCACGCTTGGTTTCTGAAAGGTTGAGGTACAAGGATTGGGACATCCTGGGTGACATGATGGAGGTGTTGCTTTCAGCCAGAAGGCTAGCAACAAAGTCTCTTTACCGTTGCTGTTGGAATACGTTTTGTGACTGGTGCAGAGACAGGAATGTTGATCCTTTCCAGTGTACAACACCGGATGTTCTATCCTTTCTGCTTTCTTTAGCACACAAAGGTCTTCAGGTTGGTACCATTAAGGGTTACCTGGCAGCGCTTTTGATTTTTAAGCGCTCATCAGAGGAATGTTGCTATTTTAAGATCCCTCTGGTCACTCAGTTTCTAAAAGGTCTCACAAATGTGTTCCCACCTTCTACATTTCAGGTTCCGGTGTGGGACCTCAACCTGTTATTAAAATTCTTGATGGGTGCTCCTTTTGAACCCATGCACACATGTCCATTGATGTTATTGACCTTAAAGACAATCCTGTTGGTTACTCTTAGATCTGCAAAAAGAGTGAGCGAGTTGCAAGCGCTTTCTTCCAAGCCACCCTTTACTATATTCCACAAAGACAGGGTTGTATTGAGGGTAAAGCCCTCCTTCTTGCCTAAGGTTGTTTCGGACTTTCACCTGAGGCAGAAAATTGTGCTACCAGCATTCTATCCTCCTCCACATCCTAGTAAGGAAGATGAAAGGCTACATGTGTTGGACCCCAGGAGAGCACTAAGCGTTAATTTTTCCAGAATGTCCAAATTGTACAGGTATACAGGGCACAGGCTAGGACAAGCTATTTCTAAACAATCCTTATCTAGGTGGATCTGGCAGGCAAGGACCCTCCTGAGGGATTGTGTGCTAATTTCATCAGAGGCATGGCTACTTCGACTGCCCTGTATAGAGGTGTCCCTATTAAGAACCACTGTGAGGCTGCAACGTGGTCATCTATACACACGTTTACTAAGCATTACTCTCTGGATACTTCCCATGCTCAGGATGTTGCCTTTGGTAAGGCAGTCCTTTATTGTGCCTTCTGAAAATTCTGCATGTCTAAATTCTTCACCCTTCTCCTATCGTGGATACTGCTTTGGGAGTCTGTCAAAGATGAGGAATATGTTGGAGGACACAATCCATTCTAAGATCAAGTTACCCCATGCAAAGTTCTTTCGACTGGATGTTCCTCCAACGTATTCCTCATCGCGCTGCCCCTCTTTTGAATTTCCCATGTTATTACAGCTTTCCTTCCAACAAGGCCGAGTACTGTCCTGCCTGTGTTCATGGGCGCTTCCGATACACGAGGAGGGGAAAAACCGAACTGAGGCCAACGGGCACTGTACATGCTACTTATAACATCTGAAGACGTCACCCTCAATGGTGGCCTTTGAGGGACATCGACTCAACGCCATCAACGCAGGGCACCCTCTGCCGGAAATTTTTTCTGAAGCAGCCGGATCTGGACATTACATGTCAAAGATTTGGAATACATTGGAGGAATATCCGGTCCAAAGAACGTTACCAGGGGTAAGTAACTTGTTCTTTTGACGGGGATAGCATCAGCCCGCAAGGACAGTAGCTGCATTCTCTTTCCGCCAAACCTCCTTTCTCTACTGTCTTAAAAGTTAAGGTGGTATTGACAGTGCGTCCATCGTTCTTACCTAAGGTGATATCGGAATTCCACCTAACACAAAAACAATGTTAACTACCTTCTATCCACCACCTCACCCTTCTAAGGAGTAGGAGAGATTGCACTGTTTAGACCCATGAAGGGCGTTACGTTTTTACATTTCAGGAATGGTAAAAGACAGAATGACCAACTGTTTATAGGCTACACAGGTCAAAAATGAGGGTTAGCTGTCACGAAAAAGACTATTTCATGATGGGTAATCTTGTGCATCTCAGAATGCTATTCTTTAGCCGGCAAGGACTTACCTGATGGGCTAAGGGCTCATTCCACCCGAGAAGTGTCAACTTCTTTGGCACTTGAAAGGGGGGTACCTGTGCAGGATATCTTGGTCATCTTTACACACCATTAGTAAATATTACTGCCTAGACTCTGTGTCAGGTCAGGAGGCCAAATCTGAAAAAGATGTGCTTCAGAGCATCATTCAATAACATTTCCTATCACCCACCTCCTCATACTGATTGCTTTGGGAGTGTATGAAAGATGAGGGATATGGGGGAGAGCACAATCCATTCGAACAACAAATGACTTACCCCGGGTAATCTTCTTTCGACTGGATGTTTCTCCCACATATTCCTCATCACCCTCCCATCCTTCCCATCTTAATTGCCAAGAATGTCTGTATAGTTACACCTTCCGCTGTTTTAACGCTGGCTTCATCTGTAACATCGGCAGAGCATGCAGAAGAAAAACTAGAACTTAGGCAACGGCTGCCGTGTGTGCTCCTTATACCAGCGTCAGCGTCATGGATGAGGCAGGACGGAGACCGTTGAGGGCCACGACTCCACGCCACACTGTGCCCGATGCTATGAAAAATAAATTCGGAAGCAAGCTACACGCAGACCTGGGTATCAAAGATGGGGAATACGCGAGAGGAACATCCAGTAGAAAGAACATTACCCAGGGTAAGTAATTTGTTCTTCTATAAGAAGAATACAAAATATTAAGGTAAACTCATTGCAAACAGCTCAATTTTCTTTCAGGTATACCTCTGCTATTCTTAATACTGGTCTATTCATTCTCAAAAAGCCTAGTTAATAAGCATCTCTTAATATACTTCCAAAATGTTGCCTTCCATTCATGCATTGTGTCCAAAATGCTTCAGAAGAGACAACAGTCCTCATTATAAGTTTGCCGGTTTGGAAATAAGGGTGCCGGTAAGCTCATCGGCACCCTTGTTTCCAGACCGGCAAACAAACTATGTGTCTGCCTGCCGTGACTGCTGTGCCTGAAATGTCTGACCCTGCCGGACGATGCGCCCACCGTAGGCAGACCGTTCACGGAAGCACCGGCACCATTACCAATGGTGACAGTGCTTCCGAATCCCCATTCCCATAGAGTCCTATTGGTCCTATTGGACTCTATGGGAATTGAACTTACATTTTACCATTGCCTGACTTCCCGGGCCGCCAGACTTGTAATAGTCCGGTGGCACCGGGAAGTCAGGCATCTGTAAAATATTATGAGTCCGGCGGCAACCCGCCGGTAGCACCAAGGTATCGAAGGATCACTCGAGACAGAGAGAGAGGTCAAAGTCTCCTTTGAAACCCTCAAAGCCGTCAACGTCCTAGTTTACGGCTATCGGCTCTTGCCTGTCAAGCTTTCGGGGCCTCCGGCGCTGTTGTCGACATCGACACCGAAACAGTCGACGACAGCAGGCCTAGTTTACTGGCTCAGTCCCAGGGACTGTTGACCCTCCAAGGAAGGATTTAGCTAAATCAAAGTCGACGCGTTTGATGCATTCAAATACCCTCGGCTCCATACCCGAGAAAAGTTATGTCGTTCTTCCTAAAAAATGTTGTAACATTTTTTTAGGAACCTCACTTCTATTTTTGAAGAGGAGGACAATTCGGATGAGGAGGGTGTGGCTTTTGGGCTCCAGTATGGGACTCCTAATGTGCCGGAATGCCTCATTTCAGAGAAGAGTAGAATGCAGGACCTGTGTGACAGTTTGCATAATGCAAGTGGTATTGATACCTCTCCTGAGATGGAGTTCGGCAAGCCAGAACCTGGGGAGCATGCCGACTCTTCATAGGCACCTTATGTCTAAGGTGGTGGTGGAATACTTGGGCTGGTCTAGTGTTAAGCAGAATCATATGCAGTACCCTTTGGGAACACCACACACAATTAAGACTACAATTGACAGTACAAATTCACCTTTGGTACATGCCTGTACTACACAGTAGATTGGTAGTGATGGCTGAGCAGCCATACTTATCTGAAGAGTAAAGTGAGCAGTATCAATAGTTACACAAAGGACAGCAATTACTATGGTTCAAACAAACACTGACTCAAGGTTTCTGAGTAAAATAATATACATTTATTTACACATCAGTTGTAAAACAATTCACTAAAGTCAAGCAGTAGAAAAATCACACTCTTAATATACTACACACCACCCAATAGATTCTGGAGAAGTTAAGCTCAAAATGAAGTGTGAGGAAAATGACACTCAAGCAATTTAAAAGGGAGCGAAACACAAGGTTAGACAAAAGTTGAGGAGCACCAACAAGTAAGTAAGCAGGGCAATCTATAAAAGGCATCTACGGTTAGGAAATCAAATAAAGAAGCCTGGGCCAAAGTCAATGGACCAAAGTATTTGCAGAGGGTCACACAGTTCATAGTAGTTCGCGGTTAAGTCTTTGCCAAGAGTTCAGAACTAAGTTGGTCGGACAAAAAGTTACTTTAAAGAATACGGAAGGACAAGCCCTCGGATTGGCGAAAGATTTCAAACACTTTCACCGCGGTCAGACGGCACGAACAACCGGGTTAGAACAGTACCTTAAATGAAGAAGAAGGCTGTAGCTGAGGCAGACGTTCCTGGCAGTTATGTCAGTCTATCGAACTGACATGAAGTAGGAAGACTGGAGGGTCCTGCACTGCCCAGGGAAGAAACCAGCAGCAGAGCAAAGCAACGTATAAAAGGTGCTCTCCTTAAAACCCAAGCAGAGTCCGGTCCTCCTGGCTATCCGTTTTACTGTAGCTGGGCACAGCAAATTCGACCAGAGGAGGCAATACTGGCTTGCAGTTTGGTGAACTGGTTGGTCCCATCAGCTCAAGGGGAGAAGATTGCTTGCAGATCTTCCCTGTCGTCGAAGTTTGGTGATTCGGTCCCGTAGCAGGGCTTCACCGGGAGGTTCAGTCATGGTAGAGGTCCTCTTCTGTCAGGTTCTCTTCGATTCTCTTGATCCAGTGGCGATTCTGCCTTCTCAGTCCTAGAGACCTGCTTTTTATGCAGTCTTCCCCCATTCGCACAGTCTAACTGTCAATCACACAGCAGGGTGGCTGTCCCGGCGGGACAGTCACCACAGCCAATCATACAGAGTGCGACATGGGTCTCCAAGGAGACCCTGTGCTGGGAGTCTCAACCCCCTCCCTCACATCCTGTTCCCCTCAGACATAAATGCGCCTTAGGAGGGCTTCTGTGCAGAAGCCCGCCAAAGGACGGTGAACAAGGGAACCAAACGTGGTTTGGCACGCAGAGTAAAACACAAGAAAGACCTTTTCAAAAAGAAATGGCGAAAAAAAAAACAACCGGAACCAAATAAAAGTAAATGGGGTCCAGCGGATTTAAGTTTGAGGCTACTAACTTAGTCTAAAACAGGATCAAGGCTATTTAAATAGACCGCGGAAGGAAAAATAGGGTAGATACCACTGCCACCAGCCAAATCTTAAAGAAAGGGGAACGAAATAATGTTCCATGAGAAACAGACAAAAAGGGATAACTATTAACCCTTTCCAGAACTTTATGTAAGAGAGTTTGTACTGGGTCTGTAAATTTAAAATGACTTATAAAGTTAATGGCAACTTTACATGTTCTGGGAGACAGTAGTCAGCCCAGAAAATGGAGTTTAAAGTGGAAAGTCTGAAAAAGACACCCCTGTGTCCCTGTACTAAAGGTGCTGTGTAACACAAAGTAAAAAAGATGATGACTATGGAGTAGGTTAGGCTCCACAGTCTATGAACACAAAAATGTTAAACACACAGCAAAACACATGTAAGAGTGGGAAAAAAGGCTCACACTTTTACCAGGTGAAAAAATAAATCCTAGAAATCCAGCAAAGCTGCTGAGGGACTCAGTAGGTAAGGGAAATTAGCCATTCTGGAGAATTCTCCCTAACATCTAGACCTCCAGTGCATTATGATCAGGATGATCTTACAGATATTTTGGACAGGAGTCCGCCTACAGATCCGTGTTTCCTTTCCATGTTGCTCTTCAAAAAAGGGTGGGCAGGAATTGGGAATCATCCGAAATTAATCCGCCGGTTGACAAGCCTCTTACAAGAAAATACCGCCCCTCCAGTAGCGACCCCGGCTATCTGTCGCAACACCCCACTCCCGAGAGTCTGGTGGTCCAGGCAGCTACAGCTACCTCGAAGCAGGCCGCTTACTCTACCATCCCTCCTGATAGGGATGGCAAGGAAGCCATGTGTGAGTCCCTCCAGTCGGATTGGATTCTGTGGATAGTACCCAGCAGATCCATGGCTAGGAGCACTGTGATACGCAGGTTTGCATGGTTGCGGAAGTCGGGTTTTGCACCTGATGTTCAGGCTCGACTTCTCAACATGCCATTTGATGGGTCTCCTCTTTTTGGCAGCAAGGCTGATGAGAGCCTTGAGAAGTTGCAAATCTTTGGGCACCGCTGTTAGGCAACCTCAGCCATTTCATCCTAGTGGACAACCGTGGAGGGGTAGATCTTTTTGCTACTACTCCTCATTTGGAAGGGCGAGAAGAATGGCCAGTCAAAGGGGTCAATGAAAGTTCCCTCGTGGTGGACGAGGTAGAGGTGCCAAGTCAGTTCCAGCAGCAGCCTCTTTACCATCGGCCTCTGTAACAGCCGCTTCAAAACCGCTCTGAGGGCTTCAGTCACAGTTTTCCAGTGGTGGGCAGACTGTCTCAGCTGTGGGATGTATTTACCCATGCATCCGAGCCCTACCTCAAAACTGTGCAGTACTGACATGGAAAACATCATGATGGCCAGAGCTTCCCAGAAAATGCACAGGGAAATGCATGAAGAATAGGCTGCCACTCATTTTTGCCGATGTTATGGGCACAGAAGGACACTGCCTAAAACCACCATTGGACTACCCACACAGTAGTCTGAAACCATTGGGAATGGCAATGCTGATTGCCAAAAGCAAACCCATAACTGTTGGGAATTCATTTTCTTAAATCCCAAAAAGGGGTGCAGTACCAGTACTCACCACTATCCAAAAGCCGGCGTTTTAAAACCACCAGATTTTGTAGAAAACTGAATAAATGAACCCAAAACAGGCCAAAGAAAGACTTACTGAGAGGTGGATCCAATGTAAAGTTATATTCTGAAGTGACTTGAAGGTTTATAACAAGACTGGCTGAGCTGTGGATTTCAGCAGTTTAAGTAAATTTGGACTGAAAGACACTACAAATCTAAATGTTTAAAAGAAATGAGTGACCTACTTTGAGTGTCACATAGGTTGCAATTGTTTAAATGTCATAGTTTTAAACTTAGAATCAGCCTTCTAGCTGCATATGTGAAAATGTTTAGTTTTATTTGAATGCAGAAACTGGGGAACAGAAATGACAGCTTAAAGAGATTCCAATTTGCCTGGCAACTACCCCCATCAGGAGTGAAACTTGAGTCACAGCTGTGTTCCCAGGCCTAGCTGCCCTTTTGCTGCTCACACTAAGGATATGCCATCTATCTGATAATTGAATTACCTGTGCTCTGCAGGAAAGTGAACAAAGCCCTGTCCTGGCTCAGGCAAAGGTTTTATTGGCAGGAGTCGTAAATGGTCGTAAAAAGTGGCTTCCTCCTGAGGAAAGGGGAGGAGCACTGCCTGTGAGAGCAAGCTGGCTTGGCAGAACTGGAAAAACCAGAAATTCAACCTTGTGCTGAGGGTAAACCACACCCCTTTGGAGCCAGAACATAACTTTAAAAAGATGAATAACTCATAGAGCGGACATGTGAAAATTTTATAAATGATACCATAATTCTTGTGATTTTTCTGCCCACATTTTAAGAGGTTTTTCGACCCGGTGGCATGTTCAGGGGGGTTTTAGCGGAAAAGTGGATATTACTCTAAATGTATGCATGTTAAAAATCTGAAACTTCATCAGTTAATGTCCCTACTCCCTGCACACATGTATGTAAAGTTGGGTCAATGTCAGAAAGTGAAAAATCAGTTAAAAAGTCAATTATCTGCCATTTCTGAATGCAAGCTCTTAGAAACAGCAGATTTGGACAGAGACATGGCTAAATTCAGCCACACCATGTATATGTAATTTCAAACAACTGTGTAACTCTGAAATATGTCTTTTATTATCAAATATAGAATGTGTGCAATCTGACAGAGGAGTGTCCTATCTGCAAGCCATAAAATGACATCCCTCTGACTCACAGTTCATTCCCCAATCAAATGATAAATGGAAGTTTGACCAATTAGAAGCTGAGAGAGAGGTAGGGTCAGTGATGCTAGAACACACCCACATTCTAAACACATAAAAGCAGACAGACAGGACAGATAGGGACTTTTCAATTCCATCTGCAGCGGGACGCTCTGCCGGAAAAATCCATACTTTACCTCCATCAAACCTCCAGAGAGCCAAACTAGAGACTTCAATCTATCCAGAACTAAGAGACCAGACCAGAGAGAAAGCAGTGCTGTACCCAGAGAGACCCAGACCAGCAGAGAGAGCTGACCCAGATCACTGTGAAGTGCAGAGACCAGAGGCGAGTTTAAAACCTGACCAGATCCATGGCGAGGCCCATTTCACTCAAGAATATAGTGTGAGTACCTAGAAACTGTGCAGAACCAATCTCCTAGTTAAAATAATATAATTCAATCTATTTAATCTAAGTAGAACTGCCTCCTAACTGTCACCTGTCATTTGTAAAGCTGTCACTTGTCATTTCCTAGTTGCCAGCTGCACTTGTCTTTTTGAACTTTAAAATTTCAAATCTGAAAAACGACCTTTATTCAATCGTTCATATCTCCGCAACCGTTTGTGCTAGAGACTTGCAGTAACTTTCATTTTGAAGCTGAGATCCTAGGCTTTCCTAGGACCCCAAAACGATAGAGATAGTCATTGTGGTTCCTTTGTAATAGCGCTCGGCGCATCCGCGAATTTTGCCGCGATTTGCAAATTTCTTCACGTGTAAAAAGCTGCTGCTGCTTGCCTTCCATTTGCCAGAAATTCGTTTAACCTGCTAATGATTCCTGAATCATTGCTAGTGTGAGCCTGGACTAATATTAACTCGATACCACTCACCCTGAACCTCTGAAAGGGAATTAAAAGTATTTTAGCATATTTTTCAATTCATTGCCAGCACATATCAAAGCAATTTGGGCCTGTGTTTTCAAACTTATGTAGTCTAAGCTTGCTGGGGTGAACTGATTTACATTGATTGCATTTCTGAGAACTGTGTGTTTTCCTTCCATTTCCTTGCCTTGCATCAAGGGGGGGAGGGGATTGCCAGAGAAAAGTGATTACATTGTTTGGTTGAAATCATATTGAGTATTTTCTGTACTGCATTCATTGAATATTGCATCCACCTGAGCTTACATAAAGCATCCTCTACCACATTATACTTTTGTTCCTATTTACCAGTGTGCTACCTTATCCATTTCATGTCAACTCATTAGTGATTATAAGAAGTGTGCTATTCAATTATTAATTTATTATAAAGTGTGATATATATATATTTTAAATTATCAAATAAACCTTTTAACTTGCAAAACAGAACTACTTCTTGGCTCAGTGGGGTCAGGGGGATTCCAAGAGAGGGGTGTTATATAGGGGTAGTCATCCAGAACGCATGAACTGGACATAAAGATATATCAATAAGGGTTTTCATTCAGTATTATAGACTAGGCGTTGACTTAGCTGTAGTGTTGAATTGAATCCTCTTACAAATTGGGGGCTCGAGCCGAGACGTTGGGTTAGATTTACCACTTGTGCAGCTTAATACAGTGTGCTAACTGACGGGATACATACATCCGGTCGGATCACCACGCTGCATTACGCTGTGAAGCATTCCTCAAAAGGGACACTCCAAGAAAAGTTCTGTTCTGCAAAAATAAAATACAAACTTCTGTAAGTCAGGACAGAGACCAATCTCTAGAATGACGACCTTAGTAGACATGAAAATAGCCAGAGAGCACCTCTTGCATAAGCTATTTGTGAGAGGTGAATGGACCGAACAGGGCCAGGATGTGTGGTTGCAGGCCATCACACAACAGGTCACTGAAACAGGGTCAGATATATATAGAGATCAGGGTCCCTTACATGTGGCCCTGAGTGAACTATATATGGCTCCTAAAGCCAAAGAGGAACACAATAAGATTGCCAGGATAGCAGCATACCTGTACCTATATATGGGAGACATGCAGGATAGATGTGCTGAAAGCC
Organism: Ambystoma mexicanum; assembly: GCF_040938575.1. Classification (NCBI taxonomy): domain Eukaryota; kingdom Metazoa; phylum Chordata; class Amphibia; order Caudata; family Ambystomatidae; genus Ambystoma; species Ambystoma mexicanum. The sequence goes on along the minus strand of NC_090928.1, from coordinate 1,187,097,568 downwards.
AAAATCTGGCAAATAGGCAACAGATGGCGTTAGAGAAGGTCCAATCTGACCTGGTCTCTTCTGAGCAGAGGCTGCAGAGGAGCCAGGAGTCAGAAGATGATAGTAGGCAGCACATCATTAAAATAAAGAAGGATATGGATGTGCTGCAACAGGAAAAGGTAGAACAGGATACCAGATTTCTGGCCTTGCAGAAGGAATACCAAGAAGGTTTGGACTCCCTACTGCAAAACCAGAAAAAGCTGGAGCAACAACTGGACTTCAACAGGGTATGTGCTGAGCAGGTAGTCACCCTGCAAGGCCACCTAGATAGAGTGAAGGCAGAGAGCAACAAACTAATTCTGAAAGACCTGGATACCCAGGCAGAGTTTGATCAGGAGCGCCAGAATGCTGGTGCCTTCCAAAGGCAGAGGGACGACCTGGCGGCACAAATGCAGGCTCTTAGTCAGGAAAGAGACGCCATAGGCCAGGAAGTCTGCCATTTAAAAAGGAAAATGGAAGAAAATCACCTGTCCCTCCAGGGGCTGGGTGACCTCCAAAAAGAAAATCAGAACTTGTTAGAGCACACCAGGAGGGTGGAAGAGGCTTTGGCAAGAAAGGAGCAGGCCAATAGGGACATTGCCCAGGAGGTAACCATCCTGCAGCAAAGACTGGCCCAGTACTCCAGGACCAATCAGGAAGCACAGAGAGAGAATGAGGCTCTCTGCCAACACAATGATAGGCTCCAACAACAGGTAGCGATGCAGGAGAGACTGATAGAGTCGAGTAAGGCCTTAACAGAGGAACTGAAAGCACAAATGCAGGCTCTTGCATTGCAACAGGGAGCAGGGGCGGATAGAGATGAGGTTCGCTGGGAAAGGGAAACTCCGGAGCATAACCTCAGGAGCACTAGTACCAGAGGCCCTCATACCTCTCAGTCCCTGGACTCTGCCACCCCCATGTCCCCTGGCGCACATAAGCACAGGGCTGCAGGGATGGCAGATTACTATCCAGCTAGGAGTATGGGGCTCATAGGCCAGTACCACTCAGGAATGGAGGGGTGGGCATCCGGGTATGGTCACCCAAGTACAGTACAGTTCAATGGGGAACCCCAGGAGAGTAGGCCCATTAAGGGCATCCTGAGAACCTCTGCCCAGTTAGGTCAGTGGAGGGGGTACCCATCAAATCCTGGCAGCAAGGAGGAATCTGAAGACTCCTCTGAACTGCGCAGGACACAGGAGACCAGGTCCCCACATTCTGCCAGCCATTCCCAGGCTCGCAGAATCCGGGAAAACCTGGAAGAACAGACGGGAACCTCTGGGAGCAGTGCCTCTGAGTCCGAGGAAGAATGGACAAGGGTTACCCGAACCAAAAAGGCCAATAAGGCAAAAAGGGCCTTGCTTAAGGACCCCTTAAAGCAGATTAAGGCGATCAGGAGCGTCATCACGCCTTACCATAAGAACGCTAAGTATTCTGTTTGGGAGCACTTAGAGTTGTTTGAACAAATGATGGAGACTTTCCATTTGAAGGACAGCCAAAGCTGTATTCAATATGTAAAGTGGACATTCTCCCCGGAATACTCCAGTTTCTTTGCGGGGCTGGAGGACCAAAATCATTTAAGATGGTCCACATATAAGGCGGCCATCCTGAAACATTTTTCTGTTCACAGAAATCCTCAAGAGGCTCGCAAGGCAGCCTACAATTTGCAATGTGGGGAGGATCAGGCCCCACAAGAATTTGTGCAGGAGTTAAAGCGTGCTTTTGCACAGACCACAAGAAGGGTGCGCACGGATAGCAGGGAATTTATAAATACGTTTTTCCATGCCTTGCCCAAATATATCATGACCCAGCTCGTGAGGGATTTTCACGAGAAAAGATCTTTAGACTGGGTCATTGAACAGGCTACCCGGATCTATGAGGTGCAGAAACCGGTAGATAGCAAAATTAATGCCCAGAAAAACCCCAAAGCCAACAGCACCCCTGCTGCTGCCAAGGTGGCAGAGGTAAAGGTTACCCCCGTTTTGGATTTGGAGATGGGGGGGCCTAAAAACCTGCCTGCACCTAATAATGCTAGGCCCAGGAGGTCCTCGGGTCAGTCACAGACAGGGAGCCAAGGAGGCAGCCCCACAAATGGGGTCCCTCGCTCTCCTGATTATGTAAGTCCCCGTTACAAGGGAAATCGACCCATCCTGGGTTATGTGTGGACTCCTCCAGCCCAAGGGGGGGGATCCAGACAAGCACCTAACCCAGGGAACTTCCCTCCAAACTTCCCACAGGAGGGCAGAAATTTACCAAACCCTGGGCAGAACTTTTTCCCCAGATATCCACCCGACTTTCAGCCCCAAAACCATCCATCCTTCTTTCCCCAATTCCCTGAGCCCAGACCACTGAATCCGGGAGAGGGGAGGCCAAGGGTGGAGGGGTACCCAAATCTTCCCAACCCGGGGTATTACCAGAGGAGGGACAGCTACCCTTCCCGGGATCAGCCCAGGGGAGAAAACAGGGCCCCGTATCAGCCTGAGCGGGTTTCCCAGTTAGAGCGCCAGGTTCAAAACATGGCGCGGGACCTGGGTCACATACTGAGGGCTCAGCAGAACCCTCAGATGGGCGTGCCGGCGCAGAACGCACCCAACTCTGGACCTGGTGCTCCAGAACAATGACGGGGGCAGCACCCCGATAACACACCGGTTCCCAGGGAGGAGGCACAAAGGGAAGGGGGGTGTAAAGCCTTGGAGGAAGCTTCCTTCCTCACTTGTAAACAGCCCCTGGAAACCCAGGAACCGGAAACAAAATCTCTTGCCCCTGAAAGTCTGCCTCCTAAGGAGCAGAGGGGGGGTAGGAGAAACAAAAGACCCAAACAGACTCAGTTTGAGGAGGAGGTACAGATCTTCCAATTTGAGGGAGAGGGATCCTCAGAGGATCCTGGGAAAAGGATCTTCTCCTTCAGAGAGGGGGGAACTCCTCCCAAAGAAAAATGGGTCCCTAGGGATGCAAATCCAGACTGGGGAGATGTGGAGACTGAGCTACCGCCGCCCACCATCTCATCCCAGAACCAACAGCAAGAAAATCCCCTGGTTCAAACCCATCCTGGTGACTGCCTCCAAAAAGGGGGGGGCGGCCCAGAACCGGAGCCAGGGGAACCCACAATGGCTCTGATCTCCAGTTGCCAACTTTTTCTTTCAGATTCCCAAGACTCTCCACAGAATTCTGCCCAAATCTCTTCGCTAGCGATGTCCAAAACCAGAAAGTTAGCCCACCAGTTGTCCAAAAATGTGCATTATCTGTGCCCCCTTGAGGAGAAGGAGGGAAGATATTATGCCCCGGTACAAGTACAGGGGCAGGGTACAATCTCGGCACTGGTGGACACTGGATCTCAAGCTACCCTTCTGTCAAGAAGGGCCTTTGACGAACTGAATGCAGGAAGGGGAGGGAATTACCAAATTCCTCTCACCTCTCTTCCTGGGCAACTCCAGAACTTTGACGGGAAGGAAATTCCTGTCGAGGGGACTGCAGACTTGGATATTAAAATTGGGCGACATAAGTTGAAACACCCGGTCATAGTTGTGACCCCAGAGGGCACCCCTTGTTTACTAGGGAATGACCTCCTGAGGAGGTTGTCACCCTTAATAGATTGCGTAAACAAGGTCCTCTGGACCCAGACTAGCCGACCAATAAAATTAAAACAGAGTGTCAACCATGTTAGTTTAAACGGCACCTGCCACATGGTTGAACAAAAATCTGACCAAGTAGAATTTCACTTCCAGAACAACCAGATTCCAGACGTGACAGTAATAGCAGTAGGACAACAGACTGGTGATGGGGGGTCCTCTCTATTTCTGAAAATCAACCTTCCTTCCAGTCTAAAGTGGTATTCCACGCTGGAAGGAAACACTCTGAAATTCTATACTAATCCACAATCTGAAACTCCCACTCCTATAGTCCAGAAAGATGTGAAATCAGCTCAAAGCCTGGCTGATATTCAGCAAATTGGAGAGCAGTTGTTCATCCCTGTTCAGTTAAATGATGGGAAGTACTCTGTTCTCGCTCGAGTGTGCGTGAACAATGGTAAGAGCTTCATCAGCGAAGCCATGTTTCGCCAACTCCCAAAAGATCCAGCCATTCCCACCTTCAAACTGATAGACAAATGGGAAATGGACCTGGAAGCACCCAATTCAAAACATCTCCTGCCAAGCAGGTGTATGCTCAAAATCTCCATTGGCAACAAGAGCATAGTCCATAATTGTTGGGTCGTGCGAGACGTCACTGCCGCCTTTTACTTAGGCAGTGACATTCTCAATCGCTTTGCCATTAGTTTGGACCTAATAAACTTCAAAGCTTGGTCCCGATTAGCGGATAATCCCATGGGCTTTGATGATCCAGAAAAAGCATTTAGGTCAGCTCAATTGCTACCTTATGCAGTTGAAATTCAGGTTAAAGAGGAAGTCACCATCCCAGAAAGGACCCGACAATTCTCCCTGGAAGTGAAAGTTAAAAGGGGACAAGAGTTGAAAAACCCTGATGCTTACATACATCTAAATGCTTCTCTCCAACAGCAAGGGTTGGGGGTAAACCCAACTCCATTAGTCAACATAGAACATGACACCATTCCAATAGAGGTGGATAACAGCGACTTAAAGAGTATTACTCTAGCCGCAGGCACCATTATTGGAATGGCGGTTGATGACCAACATTTCTCCATTGATCTTGTAAATGAACTGTTAGGACCAATCCCCAAGGACTGTTTTGACAGTGACAGTGATGACAATACAACACCAGACAGGATTTCTACCCGGCATGGGGGGAACTTCCTGGTGTACACTTCCTGCCCCTATGGTAAGGAAGATGTGACTTGTGACTTCAGGAGGGATGAGGTGATTTTCCAAGTCCATGAGGGCTGCCTTTCCCACCTGAAGCCTCCGGTCCAAATCAGCACTCTGACCAGGGACTGCTCCACCCAGCTGGAGGAGGCCGCGGAGATAGCCAAACCAGAAGTCTTTCCAGGCTTCAGGCAGATGGTGGAAGAGAGAGTCAACCTAGCTGATGCCTGTGTGACTCTGGAACAAAAGCAAAAGTTGAAACAAGTTTTCTTGGATTTCCAAGATCTCTTTGCGGTAGACTCATATGACTGTGGTCGCACTGACATCCACACAACAACAATCCCCACGGACCCTGGCATGACTCCTGTGTTTGTGAAGCAATATCGCTTGCCTCTCGCATCAATGGAGTCCCTTACCGAAATAATTAAGAACCTTGAGTCCCGGGGAATAATCCGTCCCATCCACAGCACCTTCAATAATCCGGTGCTGGGAATATTAAAGCCAAACGGCCAGTGGAGACTCTGCGCCGACCTTAGGGAGCTCAACAAACGGGTCCATACTTCCCGATGGCCTCTGCCCTACATTGACCAAGGGCTGGCCCAGATTCAGGGGTCACAGGTATTCACTGCAATAGACCTGACCAATGGATACTGGACCGTGCCTGTCAGCAGGGAGGACCAATACAAACTGGCTTTTACCTTTGGGGGCCAGCAGTACACATGGACCCGGACTCCCTTCGGATACCTCAACTCCGGCAATGAATTCAACATTTTTCTACACAAGGCCATGCCCGACTTGGGTGCAAGGGGTAACCTGGCTTATGTAGATGATGTCCTCATCAAAAGCTCAACTGTTGAGGAACACATAGCGGAGATCCGTTATGTTCTGACACAGTTGAGGGCCGCCGGAGCAAAACTTTCCTTTCAGAAAGCACAGTGGTGTAAAACCCGTGTTAACTTCTTGGGGCATGAGATTACTCCTCAGGGTCTTTGTCCCCAGGAAAAGAAAGTGGAAGCACTTCAGAAACTGAAAGACCCCACAACTCTGCGGGAACTAAGGAGCCTCCTTGGACTGACTAATTACAGCAGAAAGTTCATTGAGGGCTACGCAGAGATCACCAGACCCCTGATTCATCTCCTGAAGGGGGGGGTCAAGTGGGAATGGGGTCCAGAACAAGCCGAGGCAGTAAGACAACTCAAGAGAAGCCTCTCACAAGCGCCTTGCCTAGCTTACCCTGTCAGAAACAAGGAGTTCTTCCTGGAGACAGGGTTCTCTATTACGTGCTTGACGGCAGTATTATACCAGAAGCATCACAAGGTCAATAAAGTAATCTCCTATGCGAGCAAAACTTTATCCTCTGTGGAGGAAAAATTCAACGATTGTGAGAAGGCAACGGTGTGGGCATTGAAGAATTACCGCCCGTTTATCCAGGGGGAACACATCATAGTGGAGACTCCACACCAGCCTCTGCAATACCTCCAAAGTGACAGAATCTGGGCCGGAAATGTGAGTAATTCCCGAAGTACTTCCTGGATTCTGTCAATGCAAGGCTTTCCTGTGGAGGTCAGATATGGCCAAAACAAGAAGAGTCCCCTCGCGCAAGGTCTGGCTGACTTGCATGATTGTGCCAGAGAAAACTGTCTCGAGGACGAAAGTCTAAAAATAAAGGACAACATGGAGGCATACCGTAATTCCCCACACAAAGTCTTTGAAGAAGACAAGTGTGAGGGAATGCCCACTGTCTATGTGGATGGATGCTCTTACCATGTTGACAACGACGGGGAGAAAGAACTGGTGGCCGGCGTAGGGAATGCATGGGTGAATGAGTCCCCAGAACCCTCCGCTGGATACAAAATTGGTCCCCGAAGTAGTCAGGTGGCAGAATTGATGGCTGTGCATCAGGCCATCCTCACTGCTGTCCAGCATCAACTCCACGAACTGGTCATAATCACAGATTCGGATTATGTACGGAACGGGTTCGTGCAGCACCTGGTTAATTGGAAAACCAGAGGCATGTTATGTGCTAACAACAAACCCTTGAAACATGGGAAGTTGATCCAAAACATTGATGATCTGGTCACATCGAATGAGATGACCATCTATTGGAAAAAGATTAAGGGTCATTCCAAAGTAGAGGGACCAGACAAAACTGGAAATGACTTAGCTGATCAGCTGGCCAAAACCGGAGCCATCCAAGGGGATCTAATTGAGATTGAGTCCCTGTTGGGGGAAATCCAGGTCACTGCCATCACTAGGTCCCAGACAAATGCTCACAACGACCTTTCAATTGCACAATGGAGTAAGGAGACCCCTGATGCTGATTTGATTACCGCTCAGAAGGGGGATCCAATTATTGGTAAATTTTACCAGCACCTTGAGGACCCTGAGAACTTTCCCCTGACGGATACCGATTACATTGGGAAAGAGGACCTAAGAGTGTTGATGAAATGTCCAAAAATGTTCCGGATCCAAGACGGTTTGCTGGTAAGGAAATCCAAAGCTGGCCACGATCAGTGGGTGGTTCCTACCTCATTCCGAAGCCTGATGTTAAGTCACGCCCATGATGCGGCCACCGCCGGTCATAGGGGGTTTCACACAACATTGGAAATCTTAAGAGAGGTTGCATACTGGCCACACATGGGGCAGGACCTCGACCAATACTTGAAGGGGTGTCTTGTGTGTGCACAATTTCAGCCATCATCCCTTACGCACCGGGCGCCTTTACAAAAGAGGGGAATGACACTGCCATGGTCAGATTTACAAATCGACTTTGTAGGCCCTGTGATTCGCTCGGCTAGGGGGAATAAGTACATGTTGACTGTGACATGCTTGTTTACCAAGTGGGTGGAATGTCTCCCAGCCCCAAACTGCAAGGCAGAAACTGCAGCTGCCTTGATGATTAACCACATCTTTTCCCGTTTTGGTCTACCTCAAAGGATTGAGTCAGACAGAGGTAGCCACTTCACCAGTGAAGTAATGACAAAGATGTGGGAGATACTGGGGGTCAAAAGGAAGTTGCATATTGCTTATCGGCCAGCTTCTTCTGGGGCAGTAGAGAGATATAACCGAACCATTGTGAGCATATTAAAGAAGTTTGTGGCAGATTCTGGGCCAAGTTGGGATATCCGATTACCTCTGGTCCTAATGGCTATCAGATCTACCCCTTCATCTGCAACCAAAATGTCACCATTTGAGTTGATGACTGGGCGCAAGATGGTGCTTCCTCAGCATTTGCTCTACAGGACCCAAGAGCAGACACTGATAAACGCCTCCACTACTCATGAGTATGTGGAGAATTTAAGGAAACACCTCCAACATGCTTTTGCTTATGCTCAGCGGAATCTAGAAAGATCAGCTGATAGCATGGAGACCCACTATGACCTGAAAACTTCCAGGAAGGAATATCAGGTGGGGGACCGGGTCTATCTATACAACTTCCAAAGGAACCAGGCCAAGCAGCGCAAATTTTTGCCTACATGGAAAGGACCCTTTGAGATCGTCGATAAGATCTCCCCTGTGGCCTACAAGATCCGCATCCCCAAAGGCGGTTCGGCAGAGGGGGAAGACAAGTGGGTCCACATAAACCAGTTGAAATGTTGCCATCCCAGGCACACTCTGCAACAACTGGAGGAATCCTCTGGAATCCTAGCGGGTACTGTCTCAGACTAATTCAGTTCCAACCATAAAACATACCACATCTAGTCTCTAAAATATTGTGATTTGCATGAAACTGTCTCTTAGTTATACTGTTTTTATTTTTTCAAAATAAGAATGTAATGTTTCGTGATGATGAAATGCATATGCTGCCCCACTATCTCAACAGTGGTGGAAAAAGTCTATGAGTAGGTATTGCCGCTCTTCCTTTGTCGTCCTAGGAGAAAGAAAACCTGAAGACGGGCCAAGGAGGATGATACGGAGACCGGGAACGAAGATCCAATGGGCCCCGGGGTACCGCCCAATATTCCCATCAGGACCGGCGAGGAGAACCGATCGATCAGTACCGGATGGAGGAAAAGATGCTGAACTGTGCCATCTATTGGAAGAAGATGAGGAAACATCCCAGGTCTTGCGAGTCCCATTCGGGAAATAGAATGGCCATCGCAAGAGGGGGGCTTGTGGGATGTATTTACCCATGCATCCGAGCCCTACCTCAAAACTGTGCAGTACTGACATGGAAAACATCATGATGGCCAGAGCTTCCCAGAAAATGCACAGGGAAATGCATGAAGAATAGGCTGCCACTCATTTTTGCCGATGTTATGGGCACAGAAGGACACTGCCTAAAACCACCATTGGACTACCCACACAGTAGTCTGAAACCATTGGGAATGGCAATGCTGATTGCCAAAAGCAAACCCATAACTGTTGGGAATTCATTTTCTTAAATCCCAAAAAGGGGTGCAGTACCAGTACTCACCACTATCCAAAAGCCGGCGTTTTAAAACCACCAGATTTTGTAGAAAACTGAATAAATGAACCCAAAACAGGCCAAAGAAAGACTTACTGAGAGGTGGATCCAATGTAAAGTTATATTCTGAAGTGACTTGAAGGTTTATAACAAGACTGGCTGAGCTGTGGATTTCAGCAGTTTAAGTAAATTTGGACTGAAAGACACTACAAATCTAAATGTTTAAAATAAATGAGTGACCTACTTTGAGTGTCACATAGGTTGCAATTGTTTAAATGTCATAGTTTTAAACTTAGAATCAGCCTTCTAGCTGCATATGTGAAAATGTTTAGTTTTATTTGAATGCAGAAACTGGGGAACAGAAATGACAGCTTAAAGAGATTCCAATTTGCCTGGCAACTACCCCCATCAGGAGTGAAACTTGAGTCACAGCTGTGTTCCCAGGCCTAGCTGCCCTTTTGCTGCTCACACTAAGGATATGCCATCTATCTGATAATTGAATTACCTGTGCTCTGCAGGAAAGTGAACAAAGCCCTGTCCTGGCTCAGGCAAAGGTTTTATTGGCAGGAGTCGTAAATGGTCGTAAAAAGTGGCTTCCTCCTGAGGAAAGGGGAGGAGCACTGCCTGTGAGAGCAAGCTGGCTTGGCAGAACTGGAAAAACCAGAAATTCAACCTTGTGCTGAGGGTAAACCACACCCCTTTGGAGCCAGAACATAACTTTAAAAAGATGAATAACTCATAGAGCGGACATGTGAAAATTTTATAAATGATACCATAATTCTTGTGATTTTTCTGCCCACATTTTAAGAGGTTTTTCGACCCGGTGGCATGTTCAGGGGGGTTTTAGCGGAAAAGTGGATATTACTCTAAATGTATGCATGTTAAAAATCTGAAACTTCATCAGTTAATGTCCCTACTCCCTGCACACATGTATGTAAAGTTGGGTCAATGTCAGAAAGTGAAAAATCAGTTAAAAAGTCAATTATCTGCCATTTCTGAATGCAAGCTCTTAGAAACAGCAGATTTGGACAGAGACATGGCTAAATTCAGCCACACCATGTATATGTAATTTCAAACAACTGTGTAACTCTGAAATATGTCTTTTATTATCAAATATAGAATGTTTGCAATCTGACAGAGGAGTGTCCTATCTGCAAGCCATAAAATGACATCCCTCTGACTCACAGTTCATTCCCCAATCAAATGATAAATGGAAGTTTGACCAATTAGAAGCTGAGAGAGAGGTAGGGTCAGTGATGCTAGAACACACCCACATTCTAAACACATAAAAGCAGACAGACAGGACAGATAGGGACTTTTCAATTCCATCTGCAGCGGGACGCTCTGCCGGAAAAATCCATACTTTACCTCCATCAAACCTCCAGAGAGCCAAACTAGAGACTTCAATCTATCCAGAAATAAGAGACCAGACCAGAGAGAAAGCAGTGCTGTACCCAGAGAGACCCAGACCAGCAGAGAGAGCTGACCCAGATCACTGTGAAGTGCAGAGACCAGAGGCGAGTTTAAAACCTGACCAGATCCATGGCGAGGCCCATTTCACTCAAGAATATAGTGTGAGTACCTAGAAACTGTGCAGAACCAATCTCCTAGTTAAAATAATATAATTCAATCTATTTAATCTAAGTAGAACTGCCTCCTAACTGTCACCTGTCATTTGTAAAGCTGTCACTTGTCATTTCCTAGTTGCCAGCTGCACTTGTCTTTTTGAACTTTAAAATTTCAAATCTGAAAAACGACCTTTATTCAATCGTTCATATCTCCGCAACCGTTTGTGCTAGAGACTTGCAGTAACTTTCATTTTGAAGCTGAGATCCTAGGCTTTCCTAGGACCCCAAAACGATAGAGATAGTCATTGCATTGTGGTTGCATCCGCGAATTTTGCCGCGATTTGCAAATTTCTTCACATGTAAAAAGCTGCTGCTGCTTGCCTTCCATTTGCCAGAAATTCGTTTAACCTGCTAATCATTCCTGAATCATTGCTAGTGTGAGCCTGGACTAATATTAACTCGATACCACTCACCCTGAACCTCTGAAAGGGAATTAAAAGTATTTTAGCATATTTTTCAATTCATTGCCAGCACATATCAAAGCAATTTGGGCCTGTGTTTTCAAACTTATGTAGTCTAAGCTTGCTGGGGTGAACTGATTTACATTGATTGCATTTCTGAGAACTGTGTGTTTTCCTTCCATTTCCTTGCCTTGCATCAAGGGGGGGAGGGGATTGCCAGAGAAAAGTGATTACATTGTTTGGTTGAAATCATATTGAGTATTTTCTGTACTGCATTCATTGAATATTGCATCCACCTGAGCTTACATAAAGCATCCTCTACCACATTATACTTTTGTTCCTATTTACCAGTGTGCTACCTTATCCATTTCATGTCAACTCATTAGTGATTATAAGAAGTGTGCTATTCAATTATTAATTTATTATAAAGTGTGATATATATATATTTTAAATTATCAAATAAACCTTTTTAACTTGCAAAACAGAACTACTTCTTGGCTCAGTGGGGTCAGGGGGATTCCAAGAGAGGGGTGTTATATAGGGGTAGTCATCCAGAACGCATGAACTGGACATAAAGATATATCAATAAGGGTTTTCATTCAGTATTCTAGACTAGGCGTTAACTTAGCTGTAGTGCTGAATTGAATCCTCTTACACAGCATCTAGAAGAATGGAGAGAGATTACTTAAGATGCTTGGGCTATGGAAAAAATAGCCTACGGCTACTGCCTTCCCTTTATAAAGAAGCCTCAGAACAATGCACCGCGAAACAGTCTTTGAGGATTCCATATCCGCTCCATGTGCAGGAAATGTTATTCCTGCTAGAGAAAGGCACTATAGAATCAGTGCCTGTAGTGGAGAGGAACAAGGAATAGTACTCCCCATATAATTTGCTTCCCATGAAAGACGGGGGACTGAGACCCATCTTGGACTTGAGAGATTTGAACTAATTTGTCAGGAAAGACAAATTCAAGATGAAATTGAAAAGGTTGATGGGCAAGAAATACCTGGATGTAACACTGCGCTTGCAAACTAAGGCAGCAGGTGACCAGAATGTGTGGGTGCATTGCCCTGGCACTCCACGATAATGATAAGTTAAAGGACGTTTTCCAGTCTCACTGCGCCAACACAAAGAATTGGAAGACACTGCTTAAATTGCAGATTTATTACATGAAACGGTGTTCAGCCTGGCACGTGTTTCGAGCAATCCTTGCTCTTCCTCTGAGGCTGGTACAATAAATATAGAATTTATTCACAAAAACCCAAAATATTACCAATCAAAAATAAAAGGGAGACAGCATTTCATATTATGTCACAAAAGTTAAACATAATCAATTGTAAAGATACGGGGTGAGCGGTATGCCAACCCGGGATTTAGATATAGTTTACATGTTGATTGATATATGTTAGTCCAAATTATTGGTTTCAAGAACCACAATTAGAATTTTGCAGTAGATAAAAAAACATTGGTATATGGGTACATGTAATCGTGTATGCATAGACAATCGAAAACATTTATTTGAAAGTAAAAATAAATTGTAAATACTGTGAGTTTGATGTGTTTGCAGATGCAAGAGAAACCGTAGCACAGATTATGTTGTCACATAGTGAAAAAGAAGAAAAGTAGGCAGAGAGAGAAAGAGGAAAGAAACAAAGCGGTAACATATTTGTTAGTCCTCTGGTTGAGGTAACAATTGGTACTAGGTAAAATGTATCCAATATCTGTTTGACTAAGTTATATTTAGGTAAAATACCTTGTAGCTTAGAGGGTGCTGATGCAGTCGATACAGGATCAATTTGTTTTGTGCTGTAATAAAACAATAGTTGATTAAAACGCTACTGTATGAAACACTAATGGCAATAGCCATCTTGAGTAACTAAGCAAAAACGCTGAATTAGTGACTGATAGATTGTATCATTAATTGCAAAAAGCAAACACGTACCTTTGTTGTAAATCTTTGCGGTTGCAGCAAAATATTATGAGAGATCCGGACTAGTTGCTTAGGAGGACATTATATCATGGTTGCAAGCAGGCGGGTGCAAAATGAATGAGTTCCCAATGGTGCAGAGAAAAATAGGGGGGGAAAAGAGAAAATAAACATTACCAATTTGGCCGTGTCAATTGTCCTATGAGTTACCACCCTTGAGGCTTCCTAATTGAAATTCCACTGCAAATTAACAGCGGTCCAAGGCGCCATCGTAAAAGGACTCACCCTGGTGGTCTTCTCAACGCCACCTTGAAAGGGTGTTGAAGATAATGTTGAAGTTGGGAATTCCCACTGCTGTATGCTTTGCCTCCAGCCCCCGTCATTCCTCAAGTAATCAGGAGATTGAAGAGGTTTGGGAACCACATGATCATCATTGCCATCTGGTTTGGGCCAGGAGAACGTGGTACCCGGACCTTCTAGACATGTCCATCTTTCCTCCGATATGTCTTCCACAAAGAGAGAATATTCTCTCAAGAGAGAAGGGTCGGGTTCTCCATTGTTGTACCCTAGTAAGTGTATGGTCTATATCTGGTGTGAGAGCTGTGGTTCTTGGAATGTTGGTGTGAGACATAGAAGGTGGTGAGTGCGAGGGTTCCAGGTTGGACGGTTAGGGACTAGCAGGGAGAGAGCCAGGGTTCAAGGCAGCAGGCTATTGATCTCCTATTCTCACCTTCCTACTGAAGCTGTAACAAATAAAGAAGCATTTACCTTTTGTATACCTGGCTCACTGGTGGTTCCTGTGTGTCCTGCTTGAGGTTTATACCACCAGTAGATACATCATTTGACAATGAGGAACAAAGAACCTGAAGGAAGGTGGGAGACTGAAGAGTGATGGAAGAAGGAGATATAAAGTGAAGGAGAAGTGAAGCCTCAGAGGTGATGTCGGTGAGTCGCTCCAAGTGAAGAATGGAGTTTTGGAAATTGGAATTGAGGCTGCAGCATGTGCAATCCGGCGAGGTCCATGCTGTTTTTGGGTCTGCAATGGCCCAGGAGAAGTGTAAGTCCTGCAGGGCACATGGAAGTGGAGTAGAGCATCCTGCAGGCAGCCTGAAGAAGAGTGTGCACACTGCTGGTTTCGGTGTGTAAATGAAGTAAATGACAGATGCTGAGAAATTAAAGGAAAACAAGTATTTACATGCTTTGGAGATTCCAGCCCGCATCGTTTGAAGGTACTTTGGGGTATGAATAATGATGAAATAAGATGCGGGTGAAATTTTAGCCATTTTAAAGGGTGCCTGTGGGCCATGGGTGGCCTGCGCCCAGTGGTGCTTTCTCCTGCGTTCCAGGCCGTTGGCTGGAATGCAATAATTATGCCGGAGCCATGTACTTTTCTCCGTATTCAGAGATAGCCTAGAGGAGTGGCCCTCCTTACGTGGACACGTTGCCACGTCGCGTGATGATGTCATCGATTGGAATTGGAATCATTGGAGTCGGAAATAAAGCAGCGTTTGTTTATTTGTGAGCAGCGTAAGCCCGGAAATTGATGGAAGCAGGACTGAACTAAAAACGAACAATGGAACTGTTCGGAAAGTGTTAGACAAATTACAAAGCTTTTGAAAACAGCAGCTGTAGACACAGGAGTTTAGGAGGTTCCCGTGGGAGTTAATTAAGGTCGCAGAGAAGTTAAGAGATTTGTTTTTAAGCACTATAGTGACTAGCGTGCGGCAGGATATAATAACTGAAGGAGTTATTTCATATTCACAGGTACATTTATCGGAGAGAAAAGAAGAAATGTTGGGTTGTCGTTGAACACTAGTGATTTAGGGTCAAGTTTGTCATCTTATATTTTTCAATTTTCTAGAGTTTTAAGGTGCGGGGGAGAAAAGATGATCTTGGCACAAGACCAATATTGCACGAAGTAGGAGTACTAAGAGGATCCAAATTGGGAGCCCTCCCTTCCCATGCACACTTTAAAATGTTGTCATCAAGACATTCAGTAATTCATAATGGAATTTCTCATAAAGAACACGTTTATTTAGAGTCAATGATAATCTTCGTTTAGAAGTGGTACAAGTATTTAATTTAGAAGAAACAAAGCAAACATGTTTTTCTTGTTACAATTGGTTATGAGTATAACGGCATCGAATGCAAAAGGAAGGGAAAAAGATTGAAAGGAATCCTTAAAATCAATGTGCTTGGCTGACGCGTTTCGAGGTAGAATCCTCTTCTTCCTGAGCCTAATAGCACTAGGACACATTCAAGCAAGGTATGGGACAAAGTAAAAATGGATGGAAAAGAAAGGGGGAAAAATGGTAAAGCCCATAAGTATGTTTAATCACAGTTATTCCCAATGAACGTTATAAGACACAATAGGGGGGGACATCCCTTAACGATAATAGTCAATTACTAAAAAGTACAGGGTGCTTGGGTCATTGTTATATGGCAAGTCATATGTTCATTGAACAATCATTGTGGTGATTGGTTTCATGCTGGTATTAGATATTCCAGTGTTTTACATACTATGCCTCATTTAGAGGGCAATTTAAGGGGACCCGCTGAGCACCAGTTTAAGTAAAGCATTAGTATACTGAAATTCTAAATAGGATTAGGCATAATACATTCTGTGCGATGAAGCCTGTTGAATAATAAAGTACTGTTGATAGAGTCTAAATGTTAATATGGTAATCAAAAGCTAATGATCTATATTCTGGGTAGATTAAGGCTCATCACGCTGTTAGTAGTGACATCAAGAATAAATGTAATAACTCACATGTAGAGGGAGGTAGTCAAAGATAACTCCTTCTTTGTATGTAGTTGGAATCGTGGGAAATGCCGAGGAATTGCATGCAGGTCGTCAAGTTATAATTTACTCAATCCGTGCGCTTAAAACAAGGGATAGTACCCGTGTCAAATAGTGTATTTAAAGTCACTGATAGACATATTCTATTAATGAATCATTCCATCACTCCAACAATAAGATGAAACTCAATCATGCAGCTGTCCTACGCAAGTGCGAGGGTTAGGGGTATCGTTAATCTTATATCTGAGGGCTCCTGTAGAAGGGTAAGTGAATGTATGATATATAAAATGCAAATCAGACATGAAATGGCGAAAAAAAGGTACATAAAGTCAGAAATGCTGAAGATTACCTGATGCAGACAGGACTGTCCTCGGCAAGTGCAACGGCACCGAGCGTATAGGATGTTACCATGCTGCTGGCCGGAGACGTAAGTCATTAGATTGGGCGAGGATCGCGGTAGTGCGTGTAAGTCTAACACTATGATTAACACAGGTTTTTGTTCCATGTTCCTGAAGGCAGAAGAGGAAAGATTAAATACTATATAGTCCGTGAGGGAAGTGCATTTAGTAAAAAGTAAGTTGGATAGAGCATGTACCTGACCGTAGGCAGCAAGGGTTCTGTCTGGAAAAGATCCATTCAGGAAAGCGTGGCGGTTGCCACGGTGATGGGAATCAGTGGATTACGTGTGTGTGACTTACAGCGTCATAGAAAATGAAGATGGACTAAACGTACGTGTCTAGATTAAGTTCCATATTGAAGTGAATGCTCGAAGGCAAAAATCAAATCAAATGCTCTCCAGTGGTGTGAAGCGGGTGCCCTTATTACATTGGATGAGTATAATGTGGCATATATTACATCTTTTGTAAACAATATTCCATACAGGACATTTAACAAAGGTAATGCTAAGTGGTTTCATAAACACATAATATCTATATGGTATGATTTAACAGCCCTTCTGGTAGTAGTAGTCTACTTATAGGTACTAAAATACCCAACTCTGCAGATATGTCAACAAGCATAGTTATACTACAACACTAGTCATTAACGTCAATAACTCCCTTCAGGTTTGTCATACCGCACATGGCGGAGGAATGTCAAATACCTCAAGTGTCTGTCCCGCTGGGGAATGTCCTCACAACCCTAGTAGTGTTCTAATGTTCAAGGAGGAAGTACGCATCATCAAAGTATGAATGATGTGTGAACATTAAAATGTTTGTGAAAAGGAAATGTGTTCAAAGCTTTGTGACATCACTCAGATCAAAAATGCGTTGTCCGTGGATAATTAATTGAGGTGACCATTAGTTTCAGATGAAACATATTAACGAAAATTCTTCATTCAGTCCCCTTGGGGCCAGTGTGTCCAGGCAATGGATCCAGTATTTCTCACGTCTTGATAGGATCGATTGATTATCACCTCCTCTATGGGGGTGTTTCACAACTTCCAAAATTTTAAATTTTAGTTGAGCTATGGAATGGTGATTTTCCAGCAAATGTCTCGATAGTGGCGATTTAGTGTTCTTACATCGAATGGTTGATTTATGTTCGGACCATCTCTCCTTGGCCGGTCTGATAGTTTGACCTATATACAGGAGTCCGCACAGACATTTGATGGAGTAGATTACGCCTGATGTAAGACATGTCGCATAATCCTTCAGTTTAATTATTATTGGTCTTTCTGCCTTCACCAACTTGTCCCGCAGGTTGCGGCCTCTCTTAAATGCCATCATTGGTGCTTTAGGAAATAACTTGTGGAGAATTGGATCATTTTGAAGTAATCCCCAGTGTTTTCTGATAGTCTTGCTGATTTGAAAGCTTTGTCGGGAGAATTTAGATATGTATAGAAGTGGTGGTTCCTTCTCTTTATCTTTCACAGTCAATAATTGTTCCTTGGTTCTTTGATCAGCCCTTTCCTTTGCATCACTCAAAACTGATGCTGGATAACCCCTTGATTCAAATTTGTCAATGAGTTTGGAACACTCTGTGTCTAGTCCCGCTGGGTCTGATATAATCCTTTTCAGTCTTAACATCTGGCTGAAGGGGAGACTCTTTCGCATTGCTTTCGGATGAAAACTAGTGAAATGAAGGAGGTTATTAGCGTCTGTTGGTTTGTGGTAAACTGTTGTAGATAGGCTATTGTTCTTGATTTCGATATTTACATCCAGGAAATGAAGTGATGGATTCCCTATCTCCATGGTGAATTTGATATTGTCGTGCACTGAGTTAAGGTATTCCAGGAAGAGTGAAAGATCTTCCAATGGGCCACACCATATGCCAAATATATCATCTATAAAGCGTTTCCACATCAATATAAATGACGACCATCTCGGGTGATCCAATACAAATGTTTTCTCGAAATGGTACATAAATGTGTTAGCGTAGACAAGGGCCATAGATGACCCCATGGATGTTCCAGTTGTTTGTAAGAAAAATGTATTCTGGAATCTAAAATAACTATTATATAGTATTAGATTAAGTATTTCCAAAATCAGTTCCGGATTACCACTAGGGGATGGTGAATTGAGAAGAAGCCAATCAACTGACTGAATCCCTTCCCTATGAGGGACTGACATATATAAACTACATACATCCATACTAAAAAGTATGCAATCAGGGTCTATAGCTTTAACCTCATTAATGCAATTTAAGAAGTCAGTGATGTCCCTTAGATAGGTAGGGATTCTTTGTATCAAGGGTTGTAATAAGCGATCAATGTAGATGGCAAGGGGATCAAAAATGCTGTCAGTTCCGGCTACTTTTGGTCTGAGAGGTGGAGAATCTCGGTTTTTATGAATCTTCGGAAGACCGTAGAAGATGGGTGTTATGGGATGTTGGTTAAAGAGGAATTTACTTGTCTCGCTGATCCATTCATTTTCAAGTGCCTCGCTAATGTTTTATTCAATAGAAGACTTGATTCTGAATATAGGGTCACCATCAAGTTTGATGTAGGTGCATGAGTGATTTAGCAAGCTCAAGCATTTTTTTATGTAATCATCGGTATCCATAATTACGATGGCGCCCCCTTTGTCCGCTGGTTTAATCGTAATATTCTCATCCTTTGCCAGTGCTTCAATGTGGTCTAATTGGCAGTTTTTGATCTTATGAGGTGTGGTTCTTTGATAATTTATCCTTTTGAGATCTGTCAATACATTCTTCTCGAACATGTCCAAGATCAAGTTCTGTGTTAAGGGATCAAAGTAACTCTTAGGACAGAATTCTAATCTGTCATCAGGCAATTGTGAAGCTTCTGAGTTATTATCTGATTCGAAAAAGATTTTGAGTCGAACTTTTCTGAGAAGTCTATGTAGACAAATCTTCTCTTCAAACAAGGATGTATTGCTTGTCAGGACAAAGGATAGCCTTCGATTGAGCATCTCAAGTTGACCTCCCGTTAGGTTCTTGCTGGATATATTAACCACTAGGTTCTCGCTCATTTGTTTTTTTTTCCTTGGTTTTTGTTTGCCCCGCCTGGTTTTTCTTTTGATTTTTCTCGAATGCCTAAAAAAGCCCCACCGGAGGGTCCTGATGTTGTTGGTTCCAACTCTCTTGAAGGACTCACTACTCGAGGCTCTATAGCTTCGTTATTATCACGATCTTCAGTTCTTGGTCTGTGGGATCCTTCAGTACCAATAGGGTCCCCAATGCTGCTGTTGCTGCTGCTGTTGGTGTTGGAGTCGATCGGGTTGGAGTTGTGTGGTCTCCCTCTGTTCAAGTTACGGTGGTGGTAATATTAATGCCAATTATATACAATATCGTTTAAATAGTCGAAAGTATCTCTTTTAAATTTTCGTAATTTATGTTGTTCGATATCGGCTTTATATCCTGTCAGTTTTGAGTTAACCTCCTCTAGCAGGTCTGAAAGCTCTTGTTCTATTTTAAATTCCAATAATTGTGTTTTCAAAGCAGTGATATCTGTGTCAATTGTTGTTAAATATTTTGAGAGCTCCTCAATTGTGAGTAAAATTAAATCAAGCGAGCACTTGTTCAAGCTCTGACCCCACTTGGCTATGAAAGCCTTGCTTTCACTGCATAAAGTTGGCCTGAGATAAACTCTTACAAGCCGATTCATGGAATAAATGTGCGCCGAAAATCCCGGCGCAGAGGGGCCAATGCGTGCGCTGCGCCGAAAATCAGCGCAAAGCGCAGGGAAACCAGCGCACGTCGATTCATGGAAGTCCCTGCGCAAGAAAAGCAGAGGACGTGCGCGGAAAAAACGCGCGGCGCAGGCCGGCGCACAGGTCAACCAACGTCGTGCGCCACGGCCACTGCGCCATCACTCCGAGCGCAGCGCACAGCTCTAAAGTAGGCGGAACACAGGGCGGGACACTCGGAATGGGGAATAAAATGGGGCACAACACTCGGAATGGGGAAGAATGTGGGCGGCACGGGGAAAGTTCAGGAGGCAAGTGCGCGGAACGCCCACACGCTCGCATACAACACGTATTCATGGAATAGAATAGGGCAAAAAAGCGCACGCTCAAAGCAGCGCACAGGCACAAACAGGCACAAACACGACCGCCACAAGAAAGCAGGCGGTAGCGTGTCTGCGCCTGCAAGAAATGTGCGCTAAAAGGCGCGCCAACAAATAGCACCTATATACAGACATGACCAATGTACAATACTGTTGCCCTCCTGGACAAATGACGTACAAAGGGGTACCCACAAACACAGACACGCGCAGAGAGAAAAAATAAACGTGTGCGTGCATACCGGGGTGCGCGGTAAGTTCCACACGCGATATGGGCGGGTACGTGGATTGCAGGGGTGCGCGGGAAGTTCCACACGCGATATGGCAGGGAACGTGGATTCGAGGGGTGCGCGGGAAGTTGCACACGCGAAATGGCCGGGTACGTGGATTTCAGGGGCGCGCGGGAAGTCCCACACGCGATATGGCAGGGAACGTGGATTCGAGGGGTGCGCGGGAAGTTGCACACGCGAAATCGCCGGGTACGTGGATTTCAGGGGCGCGCGGGAAGTCCCACACGCGATATGGCAGGGAACGTGGATTCGAGGGCTGCGCGGGAAGTTGCACACGCGAAATGGCCGGGTACGTGGATTTCAGGGGCGCGCGGGAAGTCCCACACGCGATATGGCAGGGAACGTGGATTCGAGGGGTGCGCGGGAAGTTGCACACGCGAAATGGCCGGGTACGTGGATTGCAGGAGTGCGCGGGAAGTTGCACACGCGAAATGGCCGGGTACGTGGATTGCAGGAGTGCGCGGGAAGTTGCACACGCGAAATGGCCGGGTACGTGGATTGCAGGAGTGCGCGGGAAGTTGCACACGCGAAATGGCCGGGTACGTGGATTGCAGGAGTGCGCTGGAAGTTGCACACGCGAAATGGCCGGGTACGTGGATTGCAGCAGTGCGCGGGAAGTTGCACACGCGAAATGGCCGGGTACGTGGATTGCAGGAGTGCGCGGGAAGTTGCACACGCGAAATGGCCGGGTACGTGGATTGCAGGAGTGCGCTGGAAGTTGCACACGCGAAATGGCCGGGTACGTGGATTGCAGGAGTGCGCTGGAAGTTGCACACGCGAAATGGCCGGGTACGTGGATTGCAGGAGTGCGCTGGAAGTTGCACACGCGAAATGGCCGGGTACGTGGATTGCAGGAGTGCGCGGGAAGTTGCACACGCGAAATGGCCGGGTACGTGGTTTTCAGGGGCGCGCGGGAAGTTCCACACGCGATATGGCCGGGTACGTGGATTTCTGGGGCGCGCGGGAAGTTCCACACGCGATATGGCAGGGAACGTGGATTCGAGGGGTGCGCGGGAAGTTGCACACGCGAAATCGCCGGGTACGTGGATTTCAGGGGCGCGCGGGAAGTCCCACACGCGATATGGCAGGGAACGTGGATTCGAGGGGTGCGCGGGAAGTTGCACACGCGATATGGCCGGGTACGTGGATTTCTGGGGCGCGCGGGAAGTCCCACACGCGATATGGCAGGGAACGTGGATTCGAGGGGTGCGCGGGAAGTTGCACACGCGAAATGGCCGGGTACGTGGATTGCAGGAGTGCGCGGGAAGTTGCACACGCGATATGGCCGGGTACGTGGATTTCTGGGGCGCGCGGGAAGTTCCACACGCGATATGGCAGGGAACGTGGATTTGAGGGGTGAGCGGGAAGTTGCACACGCGATTTGGCTGTGTGCTCCCAGGCATTACCTGTACACCCTCCACGGCCCCTGCAGGCAGCACACACCACAGGGAACTACCCTGCACACCTGCTCATGTCTCCCACCACCCCCACCCCCAGCACTGTGGGCAACCTGCCAGCAGGCCCCCACCCATGGCCAACCCATGTCTCCCACCACCCCCACCCCCAGCACTGTGGGCAACCTGCCAGCAGGCCCCCACCCATGGCCAACCCATGTCTCCCACCACCCCCAACCCCCCATCCACCTGGGGCACCCTCCACCAGGCCCCCACCCATGTCCCCCTGGCCCCTGGTCCTGACGATACACAATAATGGCAGTAATGACCAGCATACCCAGCACAAACACCCAGGCAAGGATTGCATGCACCCACATAGTGAATGCAATCACATGACACAACCCCAAAGGCAAGTAAGCAAAAGAACACATGTCCGCCACACACACATACACAATGGGTGCAAGTCAATGTCAAAACCCATATCATGGCATGTAAGAAACCAAAGAAAAAATGACACAAGTGTAAGATAATATTAAAATGTATTTAAAAATAAAAATAAAGTAAACTCTGACAACTATCTGGTAAAGCAAATAAAAGGTCCATGTCCGGGAACAAAAATGAGAAACCAAAAAACAAAGGATAGAAAAATGAATAGATTTTGTCCAAAGTAAACACATGTAGAATGAAATGAAAGATAAACCATTACGACATGGTGTGACCAATATGAAAGTAAAAAAATTTATCTCACAAAAAATAACTATATTTACAGGATTGTTCAAGGGTCCATGAGCCCAACACCACAAATTAAACCTAATACTAACTATTTAAAAAAATATGTACAAAGAAGTGGCCATTGTCCAAGCGGTCCAAAAAAAAAAAATTAAATAAAGGAAACCTAGCACTAACTAACTAAAAAACTATATACAAAGGCAGCGGGCTAGTCCTGCGGCTCACTTGGTGATGCTGGCCAGGGCATCCTCGAACTCCATGTCAATGTCCTGGAGGCGGGACTCAGTCCTGGCCCCGAGGTCTCGCAGGGACAACCCCATGTGCTCTCCAAATTCCCTGCGAGCCTCCTCGAGGCACTCAGCCCGCCTCAATGCCTGATGCATGGAGATCTCCGCCCTGGCCATGGCGAGCCGCTCCTCTTCCGCCCGCTGCCGCTCCGCACCTATCCGCTGGCCAAACTCCTCCCACACGGAACACACCGCCATGCCAGGGTTGCCCTGCCCTCCGGCCGATGCCTGCCCCTCCGATCTTGATGGCCCTGAGCCATGATGCCTCCCACGTCGAGCCCGCTGCTGCCTGCGACTCCACTGCCTCTGCCAGCACGACGGCATCCAGGCTGATGGTAACCACCGACGCCGTCGTGCACGTGCCCTGCCCGATGATGCCGGCACATCTTCCATCTGCTGGGGTCCACTTGCTGTGTCGTCCACCCCTGCTGGACCTCCGACTCCCAACTGCGGCAGGGATGGGATCCCCACCGAGCTGGCTGCATTGGTCGGGGCAGGTCCACAGGGGGCCATGGTGGCATCTGGGCCGGAAGACGGCAAGGAGAACGACTGGTGGATAGCCTGCACAGAGGAGGAGAGGGCCGTCAGATTGGCCAACACATGCAGGAACCCCCCGAACATGGCCGATCCCAATTGGGCCACGTCGGCACGGTGCACTTCGTGATGACGTGCGTGCTCCTCCCGGGAAGCACGCACGGCATCACGAATCACAGCCGTGCGCATCGCGACCCCAATCAGGACCTGCTCCACGTGGCCAGGGGTTCCCACGGCCGCAGGTGGAGGGGAGTCAGTTGACATGGACATCCCCTCTACCTGCGGACGGGCCTGGGACGGGGCATCCCTGCTGGTGCATGGTGGTGCACTCACAGGGTCAGGGACAGCGACATGCACAGGCCCCTCCACGGTGACCTGTGCTGCCTCCTGCCCCTGGCCCTGGACTGCACCACTTGCACCAGCAGGGATGCTCCCACCAGGGCCCATGTGTGCACCAGTGTCGGCCTCCTCCTCCTCTGTGCAAACCACCAACCTGGATGGCTCCTCACCGTCTCCCGCCGTAGCAGGCCCCTGTGGGGGCTCACCCACCCCTTCCGCTGCAGCCGTGGGGGCATCCCCGCCGCCTTGCTCCACAGCGCCGTCTCCGCCCTCTTCTTCACTAGCCGCTGCGTAGAGGGAGACAAAGAACACAAGCATCAGGCTACTGTACAATGGTCCCCTAGACAGGAAGCAATAGCAGATGAGCACCCCTGTCAAAGTACACTTCCATCATGTCCCTCCACAACACATGGGTCAGTCCAGGCAAAACACACACAGTAACAGGCATGGTGCATGCCATGCACATTTCCATGCATGTCCAATTGACTCTTGAAACATTCAATGAAATGTAACTCACATGCATCATGGCTCATGCATATCACATGCACACACTACACCTCAGTCACATCCATCTGGCCACAATCACACCAAACACAGGCAAAACAAGGGTAAGGTGGGTGCGTCACTGAATCTGTGCATTGTCACACACATGAGTCATGCATCCATGGCATGCACAAGTCACAGACATGCAGGTCAGGCACACAGACATGGCTACCATATATGTACCTGGCATCAGCACCCATCCTCACCCCCATCCATGTCCAGGTACAGAGACTGGCATGCTCTCATGTCCCAAATCTGCATAGTGCTCCCCATGCCGCATTTCTACACATGCAACAACCATGTGGGTCACACATCACTGGTCGCACATGCATTACCATGATGTCCCAGCACACATACATGCATACATGGCACATGGCACACATACAGGCAAGTATCATAGAACCAGCACACCGCAACATGCCCTGTCTCACACAGTGATGCTTGGACACTTACCGCTCAACTCCAGACGGGTCTCCCTCTCAAGGATCTGGGCGTGGAGCGCTGGGCGTACGCGTTCCAGGACCCTCTTCTGGATGGAACTCATGTGGCCCCGGCCCCCCTCCACGAGGCGCCGGGCCTTCACAAGGGTCCTGGACCTCAAGTCCTCCCAGCGCTTCTTGATCTTCAAGACGTTGCGGGTTGCCACCCCCTCCGCGTTGATGGCAACCACACAGTCGGCCCAGATCCTCTCCCGTCCTTCCTTGCTGGCGCGGGACGATCCAAAGAGGGCATCATACTGCCCCAGGACATGCTCCACCAGGACACCAACTTCGGTGGCAGTGAAGCTGGTGCCCCTCTGCCCCTCTGGCCTGGGGTTGCCACTGGTGCCAGATGTAGAAGTGCCCGACATGGCAACCCCAGAGGCAGGTGTGGGTGGGCAACTGGGTCCTGGGGCTGGGCTGTGGAGCGATGTAATCCCAGTTGGGAGTCTTCAGTTCCAGCAGGGGTGGACACAGCAACTGGACCCCTGCAGATGGCTGATGTGCAGGCACCAAATGGCAGGGCACGGTGGCAGCAGGCAGGCAGGCAGGCAGGCAGCAGCAGATAGCACGTGGGAGGCTGCTCAGGGCACTTGGGGGGCAGTAACTCGGCCTTCGGGGCAGGAGCGTGGTGTTCCGTGTGTTTTCGGGTGGCCAGCTTGATACGGAGTGATTTGGCACGTGAAATTCCTGCACGTCAGCGTGAAATCCGAGGAAAGGCCCTTAGCGCGTAAGTGCGTCAGCACGCATACGCGATTCTATTGGACCAGAGTCCCTCATCGCGTAAGCGCGTCTGACGTGATCCGCACGGGCGTTCCCCACTCAGCACGTGAAGACGGAGCACACGTGGAAATCCTGCACGTCAGGGTGTCATCGCGTGTAATTGGCCAAAAGTGCGCGTACACGCCATTGGCCTATGTACGTGTATTTCATCGCGTGTAATTGGCCAAAAGTGCGCGTACACGCCATTGGCCTATGTACGTGTATTTCATCGCGTGTAATTGCCCAAAAGTGCGCGTACACGCCATTGGCCTATGTACGTGTATTTCATCGCGTGTAATTGCCCAAAAGTGCGCTTACACGCCATTGGCCTATGTACGTGTATTTCATCGCGTGTAATTGCCCAAAAGTGCGCTTACACGCCATTGGCCTATGTACGTGTATTTCAGGGGCGCGCGGCCACTTACACAGGCAAGTACGTCAGCGCACCTGTATGCCTGCAGCGTGGGAATTTCCACACGCGATTGGAGTGGGAACTCGATTCCAGGGGTGCGAGGCTCACACGCTGCCTACTACACGCGCAAGGCATTAATTTGCGCACTTTTCAATAAACAAGCCAGATGCCAGGATGAACATACCGTTCCTAGCAGCAGTGGCAGTGGGCTACCAAAGGAGGATGAGGAGGAGAGTCAGGGCCAGAATATTCACACCCAGAACCAGCCTATTCGGGATGCCTGATGACCAGGTGTATGGGAGGTACAGGTTTCCAGCACACATCATACTGGACCTGGTCAGTGAGTGGGAGGATGACCTCACATCACCCACCCTGTGCTCCCAAGCACTCAGCCCCCTGCAGAAGGTCCTGAATGTACTGCACTTCTTGGCCACTGGATCCTTTCAGCGGACAAGTGCCATAGTGGGTGGTGTGTCACAGGCCACGCAGTCACGCTGCCTACACCAGGTCTTGAACATCATCACTGCACGGCCTTCAGTCCGCAGGCACATATATCTCCCCAGGACTCATGCAGAAAGGCGGACGTGCATCCAGGAATTCTATGGTGTGGCTCAATTCCCCAAAGTGCTTGGTGCAATTGACTGCACACATGTGGCTCTACGTCCACCCAGGGCAACAGAGCACATCTATAGAAACCGCAAGCACTGGCATTCCATCAACGTCCAAGTTGTATGCAATGCCAAGGGAATCATCACATCAGTATATGCCAACTATCCAGGGTCCACCCACGACAGCTTCATCTACAGAATGTCTACCCTATGCCGGGACCTAGAGGCTGGCCAGCATGGAGATACATGGCTGCTTGGTGAGCATGAATGCCACTCCACATGCATGCATGTCAGATACTGGGTCATGACACAACACCACTAATGATACCCATCACCACCTCCGCAGGGGACAGTGCCTACCCTATCAGCCCCCACATGATGACCCCAATCCGGAACCCCACCACGCCACCCCAGGTAAGGTACAACACAGCCCACATTGCTACACGGGGCATAGTGGAGCGCACATTCGGAGTGCTCAAGTCACGCTTTCGCTCCCTTGACCGTTCTGGCGGGCAGCTGTTATATGCTCCCCGAATAGTGTGCAGGATCATAGTGGCAGCATGTGTCCTGCACAACGTTGCAACACGCCGGGGCCTGCCCGTGGACATGGTGGTGCCCCCACATCCACAACCACATGCACGCCCGCTGCGCATGGGAGGGGAAAGGGCACGGGGGGAGGCAGCCCGTACGCAACTGGTGGCCAACTTCTTCACCTAGGAATCACAGTGCTGGCTAGTGCACACTGCTCTGGCACATACCATCTGACAATCAATGATGACTCTACCTGACAATGTCTGAAAATTACTTGACAATGAACTGTCAGATACACATCAGCCTGAGATTGTTAACATGGAAGTGTCAATATGTGTGCACCCCTAGCTACACATACACCAGCTATGCATCACAACGCAAAGACACAACTCCATCAATCTAAAATGCATTGCCACAGGCGATTCACTACATGACAACATTGCCATGTCACCCACTCCCTTCACAGTCCCGCCACTGAGGACACCATGTCATGGTATGTGACAGCAAACAAACTGGCCATCACAACATGACACCAGTGTCACAAATAGCAGTGCCCCAAATGGAACATAGCCGCACTTGAGCAGCTAACCGCCCTGGAGCCACTACTACACACCTGTGTAAGAGTAATTTCTATCAAATTACACACCAACCCACCCTGAAGCCCACCCAAACAAGACACATTGCATGTAATCAATGGTAGTCTCATTACCTGATTCAGCTGGTATGTCCTCACCGTCCAGATGTACAGTGATGGCGCCATGCAAAAGTGTCAGTGCACATCTACCGACATGTAGTGTGACTCCAGAGAGTATGCCCTTGTGAAGATCTGTGTGAAATACCTGCAAAACATGAGCAACATATGTAAGTAGAGGCACATATCATACCATCATGCATAGTTAGGTGCAACAACAATGAACACTATGAATGTCTACACAGTATTGACTATGGACTGGCCAACAGCTCATGGGAGTCCAATGTCACCGTGTAATTTGCTGTCACTTGGGCACACCCTTTGCAAGCCCATGGAAACGGAAGCAGGAGGGGTGTGGATGTCTGCTACCCAAGCATCGAAACCAAACTCAGGACAAGCCTGCATGTGCCCAGCCACAATACAGTGTATGCCCAGGTACCCACACAAGGCAACACTCTTGCAAAATAAAAATGAAAAAGAGAAAAAATGGCCATGAAAGGGCCGGCGGGGGGGGGGGGGCCACCTATGAGGTCCGAGGACAGGATGCACGCCACAATCCACCTGTGTGGATCATGGGAAAGGAAAACACCCCATAGGCTCGTGGCCCACACGGCTACTCTGTTGTGGGAGATGAGTCGCTATGGCTCTGCCCAGACCCTGCAGCTGACTCTGGAGGTGGGGGAGCTGCCTCAGAAGATGGTGTGACAATGGGAGGCAGCCCACGCAAAGCACGAGTTTGCTCCTCCATGGCTGCAAGCAGGCGGGTCTGGTAGTTCTGGTTCTGGGTTATAATCATGCGGAGGTCCCCATGCAGTAACTCCCGGGATGACCTGACCTCCGCACGAGTTGCCTGCATCTCGGCCGAGAGCGTCCGTGTCAGACGCTCCAGCTGCTCCTCTGTCCTTCTATGGGATGAAGCCTCAAGCTCTAACAGGGTCGACCTGAGGTGACGGAGTTCTTCCCTCAGGGCTTCCCTGTGGCGCTGGGACTCCATGGAAAGTGATTCCCGCAGAGTCGCCAGTGCCGCCCGCCTGTCCATGTTGGACGCCAACATATCCTCCCTGTGTGCCTGGCAGATGGACTCTGTAGCCTGCTCCAGTCGCTCCATCAGCCTTTCTGGGGGGACAATGGAAGTGGCCACCCTATCCATGGCCTGTGCAATCATCTCGGATGATGCTGCCTGTTGGGTGGCCATACCGTAGATGGATTGCTCCCATACGGTATTGCCAGGTGGCATACGGCCACCACGTTGACGGGCACCACACCTGCCTGGGGCAAGGCGGACTGCGCCTTGCTGTGCCGGCAAGGCCTCAGGCTGCAGGACTGCATTCCCTCTCTGATCTGCAGCCCCAGGAACAGGATCAGAGATTGGGTGGTGTGGCCCTGCATCCGTAACCACCGGAGGCTGATCTGCCGACACTGACATCCCCATTGAGGCCAATGGCCTGGCTGCAGGTGGGTCGGACAGAGGAGATTCTCTCCCAAGAACACTCACCTGCGACTGCACATAGGTGTCATCCTCCGAGTCTACACCTGAATACTGCTCGGGGGAGGAACCCCCAGAGACACCCCTCGACAGCACGGCCTGCAGCACTTGTGGGTTTTCACCCACAAACACACCACGTCCCTCACTTGTGGTAGGTCGGCCCGGGTTGCCCTCCTGGGACGGCTCCACCACCACATCCCCAGCATCAACAAGTGCTTCGTCCCCTGCAAAGACATGAAAGAGAAAAATGGAAACAGGCATTAGCACCATGGCATGCAACAAGGGCTGATGAACAACATAGGCAGTAGTCCTACGACACATGTCCTACATGACTGGGAGTCCTCCTATGCATTCACCATCACTGGGTCTGTAGGGGAGGCTCAGGGCATACTATGTACTGATTGGAGAGCAACGCCTGCTCACCTTGATGCCTAGCACTGCCATCACACATTGGGCGGTGATTGCCATGTCAAAGGCACATGCCATCACACACATGGCATGTGACATAGCCACCAAGTGAAGAGGGAGAGGAGGGCTACTTTTTTGGATTTCAACCACTCTGGTCCTGACATTGCATCGTCACATCAATTAGTATACATGTTGTACATGGATCTGCTAGTCCAAATTGGCAACGATGCACAGTGCCTTGTCTACATCAACATAATGCAGTAAACATTGTGATTCCACCTCCCCAACACCTGTAACGGAATAATTTTGCATTCGTGAAGCACCGGTCAAGTAATGTTTGTAGGTGCAGCGGAGCACTGAGGGGTGGTGGGGCAGAAGGGGATGCCAGTCAACAATACTACTGGTGCTGGTGTCATTCATGTCACGCAAGTGCAGGGGTGGGTGGCACAATGAAGTGCAAGGGGGAGTGGCGGCTGGAAGTGCTGTACAAGGTAAGTAGGACTTGACGTCAAGGGCAGATGGTGTTAGGCGCAGACAAGTGCTGGGGGGGTGGCCTATAGGGGTACAGAGACAATCATGCTGTGCTGTGGGCTCGGAGGGGACAGGGGAGGTACACACTGCTTCTGGCTCGGCAAGGTCCTTTCAGATTTCTATGTGTCCTGCAGAGTTGTCACATGCCGCAGATATGTGCCCTTGGATTGGGGATCTCATCTTGGTGAGAAGGGTGAGGCGCTATTGCCTTTGGAGCATGTGGCAGGCCAGTTTGCCAGAGGATGGCCATGATGCAGGACATTCCCTCTCTGCCACCCGGCACCTGTGGTTTGGGTTCCCAAGATCCGAGTCATGCCAGGACTCTGCATTGGCATGGGGCTTCAGACAGGTGGTCATGACCGTGGCAAAGACATCCAGTGTACCTGACATGGAGTGGAGCATGGAGTGGGCCCTGTCAGGATGGGAGTGAGCCTAAGGGGGAGCTGGATGGGGGGGAGATTTTGGCAGCATGAGCCTCGACTGACACACACTTCATGGGTCGGAATACCAAGAAGGTGTGTGACAGTGGTGAGGGTGGCTTTGCCTGTGGGGTGTTGAGGGTGAGCTGGGAGGAGAGGAGAATGTGATCACTCCAGGAGAGAGGAGTGCAGAGATGGACGGAGAGGGGAAAGTCAGATGAGATCAGAGCATCAAGAGTGTGCCCTGCAGAATGAGTAGGGACAGACGGGAGTCTAGAGGGTGAGAGGGAGTTGCTGAGGTCACAGAAAGGTCACGTGGGGGCGTCAACAGGCATGCAGGTGGATGCGTACCGCACCAAGGATGAGGAATTCTGTGTCTGGGGACATGAGTGAGGAGGAGAGGTGAGGACACTCAGAAAGGAAGTAGTACATTTGACCAGTTTTCCCAGACACAGTACGCACTGTTTGAGAATGTCAAGGTGTGGTGGACAGAAACCTCACACAAGCCATTCCAGAGTGGAGTAGGTCTAAGTAGGTGTGACAGTGGCAGGAATACCCTCAGGGAAGCCAAGGGCACACCCCCCCTGCACAGTAGTGGCGGGCCAAGGAGAGGGTCAAGGATGCAGACAGAGCTGGCCGTCAGACATGTTTCCATGAGACCAAGGATGTCAAGGTGCATAACCTCATGTAAGTGACAGTTATCGGAGGAATGCCTGATGCAGCCGCAGTGAAAGGAGTGTAATTGTGGAGGAGGTTGACAGCCTTGTAGGACTTACGGGGAGTGCTAGAGATCAGAGGTGCCGCATGTGTAGGAGTTGGAGTGGGAGGCGAAGAAGGTTCATGGGAGGGTGCAGGGAGGCAGTGCAGGATTGATGAGGAGAGAGGAGGGGGGACAGCAGGAGAGGTAAGGAAGTTGATGAGATGTGGGTAGCATTTCTCAAGGAGATTGAGGTTGGCCTAAGGGCCTTGGACTGAGACGCTCCCATTACCATGCACATCAATAGTGGTATCTGAGGATTGGAAGGAGGCCAGGAGTACACCCCAACGGGTCCCACCTATGATGGTGGAAGAGGAGCAAGGAGAGAGGACAGGGACCATGTGAAGGGTCTATGGGACAGGCAAAGGCATGTATGAGCAGATGTCAGTGAGAGTTAGCTTAGAGTAGGCTCAGATGCACTGGTCAGCAATAGGGTGGGTCGCATTGGAGGGCAGGCTGCCCTCATTTGACTTTTGGCAAGCAGGTGTCGTGCGTAGGGCACGATGGTCTGAACTGTAGAAGTCATGGAAGATAGACCATGAAGAGCAGCATGGAGTGTGAGGGAATGGGGCTCGAAACCAGACGGTACCAAAGGACCCAGGAAGGAGGTGGATGTCAAGGCTACATCCACAGTATGACTGCATGTTGGTAGGCATTTATATACAGAGGACGCATTAGCATGTGGTATCATTGCATGTCAGGCATGTGAAGATGAAACTTGAATGGCTGGGGGAAAGGAGAGGAATGGTATGTAAGACATCAGATGAATAGACAGGGGAGTATGAGCAACAATGTAGTGACAAAATTACTAATCAAGGGCAACTTCCATGGTGTTGGCCCATATGTGCACTGTTGCCAGTAGGGATAGTGCTGTGGCCAGATGGTGTTGCACTGAACATACTGGATGAGGCACATGGGTGCCACTATCAACTCTGCCACACACCCCCTTGACAGGCACCCAACATGAATGCTTCACACACACACCATGCACATGGATAATACACACATGCATGTGCACTCACCGGATGATGCCTCGTAATCAGGGAGGTCTCCCACACCTTGGAGTTGTCCCTCGGTGACGTAGGATCCAGCTACGGACTCGTGTGGTGTGAGTTCTATTTCCTGTGCTGGGGACCCACCTCCAGTCACCAAGGTTGCGGCATGACTTGAGGCCAGCTTATCCTTTGCCCTGCGCTTAAGGTCATTCCAGCGCTTCTGGCAATCACTAGCTGTGCGCCTCACTACTCCAAGGGCACTTATTCTGTCAGCAATGGTCTGCCAGTGTGCCTGGCGTCTGGCATGTGTGGTCTTGGACCCTGCAACGATGACCATTTCCCTATCATGATCTGACACATACTGAACAAGTGCATTAAGTTCGGCGTCTGTGAAGCTTGGCTTCCTTGATGGGCCGGACTGTGCAGCCGTGTCTGGGGCATCAGCCTGTGCCGGACGTGCACTCTTCCTCTTGCGCTTGGAAGGGGGTGGGGATCCAGAGTGTCCTACGCCGCTGTGGACACTAGGGGCAGGAGCCGTGGTGGACTCTGTACTGGGTGTGTGTGATTGCCCACTCAGCATGGGAGTAGGTGCAGGCATTGGGGGTAGTGGGATGGGGTCAGGCCTGATCTGAGGTGCATGAACTAGGACCGACACAGTCTTGGCAGGGTGTATGAGAGGTGGGGTGGATTGAGCCACACCCTGGCTACGGGGGCCAGCAGATGACCTATCTGGCATAGATGCGCGTGCCCTGATGACACCAATGTGCACCGGTGCACGTGCAGTGGACCTGCTGACCTGGATGTCAGCGATGGAATCACCCTCGGACAGGTCTGGTGCCACAATGGCCTGGTCCGACATGGGCTGATCAGGGTTGGTATCAGCCACATGACTCTCAACTGGGGGGGGGGGGGGGCATGGGTGTCCCTGACTGTTCCTCCAGACTGGGGGGAACAGGGGCGCCCTGCAAGTCACAACCACGTCCCCTGTTGGATCCTCCACGGCCACCACGTGTGGCTCGGCCACCTTTGCCACCCTTACGGCTTGCACGCCTCCCAACCATGGCACTGATGGTATTGTGCGTATGGGAGTGGGTGTGCACAATTGTCCTGGGCAATTGGGTGTCAAAGGGGTTGGGTACCAGATGGTATTCGTACCCTAGTGCAGTGGCAAGGCTATATGACACCCCTGGGGAAAGATGACGGGTCACGCAACGCACAGGCACCCCAAAAAAGTTAAGGAACGTGCACAATACCCCTCCTAGACCACGTGTGCTGATGGAAAACCCTGCACTACGCTGTGGCATCCAGTAACACAATGAACGTATGCGTGTCACACGCGGCCTAGATTGACCTCTGAAGGGGTAGGCTACACACGGGGCAAGCACAGATGTTAGATACGTGCGTGACTCACCGTCTGCCAGGTAAAAGAGCGTGAAAAAATAGCACTTTTGGTTGGCAACACCCCCGCCAAAAGAAGAGGTGTACGCTGTCTGAGGAGACAGGACAACTGTAGAAGGGGACACTGTTTGAGGGAACAGGCCCAGGAAAACCAGTACAAGAGGAAAAAGAGAAAAGAGCTGTCAGAGGTAACAGGGAGTACGAACTGGAAACGCCGTGAAGTAAATCGCGTGTGAAACGACAAGAAGTACCGAATTCACCCACTCGCTCTCCACGAAAAGCACGTACAAGGAAATTGTGTTCAACACTACCTTTTATACAGGCCCACACGTACATCGTCACTTACGGCGTGTACGTGCTTGGCCCATTTTCACCAATCACACGCTTTGGCACTCCTGCGTGTAGCTCTCTTTTCACCAATCACACGCTTTGTCACTCCTGCATGTGGATCCTTTTTCACCAATCACGCGCTTCGACACTCCTGCGTGTAGCTCACTTTTCACCAATCACACGCTTTGTCACTCCTGCATGTGGATCCTTTTTCACCAATCACGCGCTTCGACACTCCTGCGTGTCGCTCACTTTTCACCAATCACACGCTTTGTCACTCCTGCATGTGGATCCTTTTTCACCAATCACGCGCTTCGACACTCCTGCGTGTCGCTCACTTTTCACCAATCACACGCTTTGACACTGCACGTGCAGGTAACTATTGACGCACATATGCTGGTGACGGGTTTTCGCGCGATGAGTGTGGGGTTTTCAGGTGCAAAATCACTCCCTATCAGGCTGTCCACGCGTTCTAACACGAAAGACCACGCTCCTGGCCAGGAGGCCAAATTTAAGTCCCCAAGAAGCCTGAGCACGCTCCCACCTGCCATCGGCTGCTGCCTGACTGCCTGCTGGCCACGTGCCCCACAGTGCTGGTGGGTGGGGGTGGTGGGAGACATGGGTGGGGGCCTGGTGGAGGGTGCCCCTGGTGGATGGGGGTTGGGGGTGGTGGGAGACATGGATGGGGGCCTGATGGCAGGTGCCCCTGCACTGCTGGGGGGTGGGGGTGGTGGGAGACATGGGTGGGGGCCTGGTGGAGGGTGCCCCTGGTGGATGGGGGTGCAGGGGGACATGATCAGGTGTGCAGGGTAGTCCACTGTTTTGTGGGCTGCCTGCAGGGGCCGGGGAGGGTGTACAGGGTACACCTGTGGGGGCCCACCCAGCCTATTCGCATGTGATAATTCCCACGCACCCCTGTGATACACGTACCCTGGCCAATTGCGTGTTGAACTTCCCGCTACCCCTGTAATACACGCACCCTGCCTGTTCGCGTGTGATGATTCCCGCGTACCCCTGTAATACACGTTCCCTGGCCTATCGCGTGTTCTACTTCACGCGTCCCCCTGTAATACACGTTCCCTGGCCCATCGCGTGTTGAACTTCCCGCTACCCCTGTAATACACGCACCCTGGCTGTTCGCGTGTGATAATTCCCGCGTACCCCTGTGATGCACGTTCCCTGACCTATCGCGTGTTCTACTTCACGCGTCCCCCTGTAATACACGTTCCCTGGCCCATCGCGTGTTGAACTTCCCGCTACCCCTGTAATACACGCACCCTGGCTGTTCGCGTGTGATGATTCCCGCGTACCCCTGTAATACATGTTCCCTGGCCTATCGCGTGTTCTACTTCACGCGTCCCCCTGTAATTCACGTTCCCTGGCCAATCGCGTGTTGAACTTCCCGCTACCCCTGTAATACACGCACCCTGGCTGTTCGCGTGTGATGATTCCCGCGTACCCCTGTGATTCACGTTCCCTGCCTAGTCGCGTGTAGTACTTCCCGCGTACTCCTGATTTGGAGATTGCCCGCTTTGCTTTCCTTGTTTGCCTGCCCTGTGAAGTGGTCCGGGGTTAGCACAGCCCTTAGCGATGATTTAGCGCTTTTGATGGCTTTTCCGTGCGCGAGGGCGTTCTTGGGGGCGTTACTGGCGCTGCTGCAGGCTCGCTGCGATTCTCTGCGCCACGGCTGTTTTGGGAGCTTGAAATCCATGAATACGCTGTGCGCGGAAATCTGTTTTAGCGCACGTGCCTGGCGCAGACTATCGCAGGCGCACGCTGTGCGCCAGCCGCGTGCGCTACTTGTGCGCTGGATTCTATGAATTACCCTGTTAGTCCTCTCGGGATCCTTTGAAATTTATAATATTCCACGAGTGTTGTTGCATGAAGTTTCTGAGATATTTCACGTCTTATGAGTTTTTCCAACTGTAATATTAGTTTGTCCGGGTTAGTTTTTCTTAGTAGAGTGTTATCTGTGTCCTTTATTAAGGATAGAATATGGGTTGTTTCTTTTGCATCAAATGCCAATGTAGTGGCATGTTTATCCGTTAGTTCATTTATTCGTGAATAAGACATAATAATCTGATAAAGCTATTGTTTAGCATGCAGGTGCTACCGAAACTAATTTGTGCCACACATTTATCAGAGAGATACAAAGGAAGTGCTGAATTCTGTGACTGCTGTTTTGATTTTATGGGCATTGTCAATATAGTGAGCAGTGTGGATTGAAGTTTTGTACGGCAAAATGCCGACGCATTTAATCTCCATGGGGATCAATCCATATTTTTACAATGCGAGTTGATACTGAACAACAACTGTGCATATATAAGTGGAGTTGTTCAAAATGAGTAAGGGTTGCATTTTTACAATTCAGAAACCAATTATTAGTGTGATGTCATTTATTTAGGTGACAATGAATCAGATTCTTAAAGGTTTTACATAGAGCAATTCTTAAAGGTTTTACACAGAGTATGAATGCAGTATGTATGAGGGTGATGACATTAATTGCAGTGGAGGAACTTTTTTTCAATCAAACATGTATTGAATTTAAATGATGTTTCAATTTAGGTTTGAGATGAAGCTATAATGGGATAATATGCTATATTTCTTGTGAGATGTTCATTTATGTCCACAGAGTTTGGGTTGGGAACGAACATTTTGCACAGAGATGTTTTTTTTAAAGTAAGAAGTCCTTTAATTGTATTGTGAAGTGATGTTTTATGATGATTTTGCGTGCACCCAGCATGGTGACTGATCACCACCATGGCTGGTGGTGCAACACATCCCTAATCTTCGCATATATTTTATGCACTTTTCTGTGTAGTGTATACATGTAGTGGACTGCGAATTGGGAGTTGCATGTATGCGCAAGAGTAACAGTGTGTGTGACTAGGGAGTGTATTGGAGTTAGAATACAGGTAGCTGTTATGTGTGTGTGTAACACGTCGTGTGGTTGTAGTTCACGTGAAGAGAGTGACGCGTTTGTAGTTGTATTGTCTAAAGTTATCACGTTTTTTGGAGGTTGCAGGCATATAATGGGTTTTGCTTCCACATTGTGGCCAGATGTGGTTGCCGTTTGTAGTTTAAAAACCTTTGGAGGAACCCATTTATTGAGGAGGTAGGACACTTTATGGGGAGTGCTACAGGGAGTTAACCCCTTAGATTAGGGTAGTGGCGTAGTTTCCAGGGCAAGGGGCCCATGAAGTAGTTGGATGTCTTTACGTAAGTTATTACGTTAGAGTTTTAGGGCACAGGGCCTATTTTGTAGATTGTGGTGCATTGTAGGTTATCGCACAATTGTTTCCTCACAGTGGAGGTTACTGTTTTGAGAGTGTATTGAGAGTGAATTTTACATTTTTAATGGGTTTTCTGTGGTGCCAGGCGATGCCTCAGAGGAGTAGTGGCTCGCCAGTTGATTTTGCTATCATAATTTTGTTTTGGGGTGGCACACAGTTTTGGAGTTTTTGTTAGTGTGGTGTTTTTGGGAGTTTGCAGTGTTAAACTGAGTTACAGAACAATATAGTTTAAATTAGAACAGCCATTTCCACTGCAATGTTCTAAGTCAACAAGAAGGGAGGGACAATGTCTCCAGCTCTATGCAAGGAGATATGGACTTAGGCTTTGAGTCAGGTTTTTCTTTCTCTGAATAATTCACTTGCCAGGAGAATACAATGCAGAAGCAGTCAGATTGCGAAGGCTGGGAACTATCTGTTACGTGTGGGTCCTGAACCAAGTAGCCCTAAACAAAGTGTTCAAGACCTGAGGGCAACCAGAGGTGGATCTATTTTCCATGGAAGAAAATACCAAATGGCCTCTCTAGGTCTCTTAGATAAATCAAGGCAGAAGTTATCTGGGGGCGCATTTCAGATCCCTTAGGACCATCTTTGGTGCTACGCTCAAGGTCTCAACCGCCTGCAAGATGATTCTAAT
The DNA here is from genome assembly GCF_040938575.1 of Ambystoma mexicanum. Lineage (NCBI taxonomy): Eukaryota > Metazoa > Chordata > Amphibia > Caudata > Ambystomatidae > Ambystoma > Ambystoma mexicanum. The sequence continues at coordinate 1,187,059,296 of NC_090928.1, read as the reverse complement.
ATCCCAAAAACTTGGCATCTAGAGTGTGGATCTCGGACATTTTATACCTGTCTTAGCAAATCCCCATTCAGTTGTAGACAAGGCACATCACCTGCTAACAAAACTAGGTGGGTCAGTGATTCATCCAGCCCCAGAGAAATTATCCTTCACAGCCTGGCTTCTGAGGAGTTAACTTTGGTATGCCTTAGGCTTTCTCTTCCGAATTTACAGATAATTCAGAAAGCACGGAAGGAATCAACCAGAATACATGGTTGCGATTCTGCTTCTTGGCTAAGGACAACAACGGCAATCCATTATTCTGCTCTTTGGATGATGTGCTGCCTTTCTTGGTCCATCTTTCCCAGCCTGTGGATACTTGTTGAACATATCTGGCAGCTATTGGAGCCTATGGAAATTCAGATAAGCTACTTTTGCCATCAGCTAGCCCGCTGGTTAAAAAGCATTTAGAGAGTCTTCAGTGAATCTCTCTTCCAATTACTCGACTGTATCTGATCTGGGACCTTCATATAGTTTTCGCTGCACTTGTACATAAACCTTTTGAGCCATTGGCCCCACAGACATTATATTGTTCATGTGGAAGATGGCACTTTTATTTTCCTTGACCTCTGCATGGAGAGTTAGCAATAAGGCCCTATACAGTATTTCACAAGGTCAAGGTGGTCCTAAGGATACACCCTGCATTCTTGCTGACTGTTGTTTCAGCCTTACCTCTGTGGGCCTCATCACGAGTTGGGCGGTAGCCCTTAAATGCGGTGGTAATGGTATTACCACCTAGAACACTGCTCCACCCGATCACAACCCTGTAAAATTAGCGCCAGACCCAAATGGGCCGAGCGTTAATACGGCCGACATTTATCAACTGTTAAACGACATTGGTGGTGTAATGAACATTTATCATCATCCAGTGATGCAGGCACACCAAAAGACAGATGCCTACTTCCTCTGATCAGGCAATCATAACAGTAGCCCCATCCAGTGGGACTCCATCCACCACTGGCCCAACCATATCAAAGGAGCAGTGCAGGTGGAACCCGGGGCACAAGGCTCCCCGTGCCCCTTGCACGATAATGGAAGGGAATATTCCACACCCTATGATAGCTCAAAAATGTGAGTTCATGCCTATTCATGATGAGTAAAAATGGGCCATGCACCCCCTTACCTGTAGTGCCATGTCTACCCGACCCACAGCAGCCATGCCGTGTGCAGTCAACCGTCAGCCGCCACAGGACGGCCACCTCAAAAACATAGGTGCATGTACAGGACGGACAAATAATGCATGGCATGAAATTGGAAGGACGGACACCCATCACACATTGCATGGCTCTGTTGCTAACAGAAATGCCCACGGCACGTAATGGCTGAATATTCGGAATCTGCAAACGCACGCATGGTACAAATGCCTGATGTTGTCATCCCATCCAATGCAGGTGTCTCAGGGAACCTGCAGCTTACCTGGCTGATGACCCCTGTGGGTGACCCTAGAACACCACATGACCATGCATACAACCATGCCCACAGCCGACATGCATCTGCATCAAACGTGCTTTTGGACTTTTGAAGGCACGATTCAGGTGCCTGGCTCGCACTGGTGGGGCCCTCATATATGCCCTGGACAAAGTTGGCAAAATCATCTTGTCATGTGTAATGCTGCACAACAAATGCCTTAGGCAGAAAGTGTCCTTACCCCTGATGCAGACAGCCAACCCCCAGGGGCTGATGATGACGAGGATCATGTGGCCGGAGCCAGGGCTGATGAACACAGGGGTGGGGTGGGGTGGGGTGAGGGAGGGGAGGCTGCCCGACAGGCACTGATCGATAATTTATTTTTGTACAGTGACTGGCCACATAACACAATCTGCACATTTTGAATAAAGAGCACTAGTACACAATCATGATTGTCCTTGTATTTGTCAGATTTCAACAGGCTTTGATGTATTTGAAACTAACCCCATCCCCCTCACCCACCGACCACCAACTCTCCTGCACACAGTTCTCCCTCCTCCAACCACCAACCAACAGCCCTGCACACAGGGCCCCCCATCCCCCACCCTCCACCAACACCCCTGCACACAGTGCCACGTCCCCCACCCACTACCAACTCTCCTGCACAGAGCCCCTCTCACTCCCACCCATGTGATGATTCCCTCAGGCCAACAGTTCAAAAAAATCAAATATATTCAGATCCCTGGAAGGCGGCAATACCATCCTACTTGTGCTGCTGGATCTCTCTGCTGCATTCAATCTTGTTGATCATTCCATCCTGGTGGAGAGATTGTGTAGCACAGCACACTTCTCTCCAGTGGCTACTGAATGGCTGAAATCCTTTTGGGCCGATCGTAGGGCAAGGTTCTACTCCAGTAACGCTCAGGCGAAGGACTTCACAGTCACCAAAGGGCTCATGCGTGTTGCCCACCTTTTTTAACATCTTCATGCTCCCCTTATTTAAACAACTGGATAGGGCTGGCATTGTATATGCAAACTATGCGGACAACACGCAGTGCCTTGTTCCCCTCACCGGGGATCACACAGCAGATTCAGATACTCTGAGTCTCACGTACAAGCTCTTTCAGTCATGGATGCTAGCACACAGGCTTTCGCTAAATTATTCTAAGACAGAACCTATGGTTCTCGGTACTGCTTCTCAGCTGCGTAAGCTTGGCTCAGAGTATCAATCATTCATGATTGCTGGGTGTAGCATTCCCACTCTGGCCAAGGTTAAGACGCGGGTGGTGGTGATCCTCCTCAAGTTGCCATGAGTCTGTCCGGTGCTGGGCTTGGATGCCCCGGACCCGCAGGTCTTTATAGCACTTCCTGCAGTCTTCCACATCCCTGTGGACAGGGCCAACTGCAGACACCTTCTTGCTGATGGCGCCCCAGATGTGGTTGCAGTGCTTTGAACTGTCTTTTTTTGTTGTGCTCCTTAAAGCTCCTCACAATAGCCTAACACCTCCTCCACAAGGGTGTTGAGCTAGCGGCGCGAGCACTATTTAGGCTGCCATTTCATTGAGTCGTAAGTGGATCCCGGGAAACGTGCACAGCAATGGATGATGAGTTGTTTTGCATCACAGACCATCTGCACGTTCAGGGAGTGGAATTGTTTCTGACAACCAACTCCACATGGGTGCAATTTAATGCACCAATGCAATTGGACATGCCAGCAAGGTCATGAAAGGCCACTTTGGTGGCATTGACCTGAGCAGGGGTTCAGGGTAGGGCAATGTGGTCTGACACATGGCGCAGCAGCGCATCCAGTACCTGGAACAATATCCTTGAAAAACAGGGTTGTGACAGCCCGTGCCGCTCACTGACGCTGCGCTGGTATGTGCCGGTTGCAAGGAAGTGCTGTACCGACACTACCTTCAGCAAGGGTGGAATTGCAGTCAGGTTGTTTATCATGCTGCAGATGTCGTGATTGATGAAGGTGACTATTGATATTATGGTGTCCCTGTCAGGCCTGTATAAGGTGTGAATTTAGCATGGAGTCAG